>NC_091849.1:26167389-26522389 GCF_037783145.1 Equus przewalskii
TGTAGGTGGTAGTCAATTCTTTTAGAGATGCCAGTTTCTGCCTTTATCCCTTTGTCCTGTCAAAGTACACAAAATTTGAGATCCGGTCTGACCTAATCTAAGTAAAAATCAGCTAAGTTTCCCACAACTGATTTGGAGAAACTCACGGGATTTCGGATCTTGTGACTCCCTTTGGTCCTCTAGGGACAGAAGCGATGGTCTCGCTTGAGAACCCAGCAAATTCAGCTCCCCCAGCTGGAATTCCCATTCTCTGCCGCCGGGCAAATGCAGGTGCACTAGCACTTAAGATCTTGGAGTGTAACTTCCCTGAACCTGGTAGCCTTGTACTCAGTCAAGCGGAAATCCTGTATTCCGTATTTCGTTTTCTTTGCTTGTTTTTTAGATATGTGACTAAAACACACACAGACCACCAACTCAAGGTACCATTAAGCCGTTCCCTCCTCTGCTTTTTCACTTCCGAGAAATCCCACCCACAGCCCAGCAGATGCAGAGCGCGCCGGGCGCTGGGCGCGGTCCTGCTCCGGGAACAGTCGGGCTCCCCGGTTGCTACCCCGGCGGAGTGTCTGGAGCTGAGCTGGAGGCTGAGTCCCTGGAAATGTCGGAGAGGAGCAGCCGCCGGTCTAGGGACCCTGCCTGCGAGGGGCCCAGTGCCCGATTCCGTGTCCGTCTGTCCCACAGACTTATTTCTAAGCACACACCCAAGTACGTAAACTCGCCCTAACCCCATTCCATCCCAGCCGGGACCGTTCTGTGCCTAAATGGCGCTGTCCGTGGAGCCCACCGAAGCGGCGGCTCTCGGCGCCCACCTGACAACTTCTGGCAGCGAGTGGCCCCCCTCACCCGGGGAAGCCTCGGTCCGGGGAAGCCTCGGTCCGGAGATGCCGGGCGGACTCCAGATCACCGCGCGCCGCCTGGGTCTCCCGGAAAGGTGCGGCTCGGCCCTGAGCGCGCTGTGGAAACACCTGAGCGGAGAGATGCAGGTTAGGACCGACCACGGACCGAGTCCCCGGAGGTGTTGGAGAGGGTGCGGACGCGGATCCCGGAACAGGAAGAAAAGGAACGGAGAGTGAGGTTAAGCAACCGCCTCTGCCAGGCGGGCATCTCCGCCTAGTTCCTGCGGGCAGGAAACTCTTCTTACTGGTTTCCTCCACCCTCTACTCCATTCCACTGCACCTCCTCCACACGCACATCATGTACGGAGGGTTTTTGGAAATAGTTCTGGCTAGGGAAAAAAAAAGAAAGAAAGAAAATGTTTGGCGGAGGTGGATGGCATCTGGTGGCATCACCCTTTGTTTTTCATGTGTGTTTGTTTTGCCATTTTGTTTGATTCCCTGCGCGTGTTTATTTGTTTCTTTGTAACTGAGGTATGGGCATCCCTCACGGGCTTCCTGGCCATCTGGTTGTCTTTCGCGAAGCGCCTGTTCAAATCAATGTCCCATAGAACAAAGCCCGTTGAAGAAAACTTAGAAAAAGACTTCAGGCCTCTGAGACAGACAAGTGTTTCCTAAACAGGACATAAGCACCAAGGATGAAAGAAAGGTTGATCCTCTGGGCCTCAGGTAAACCAAACACCTTTTTCGTCAAAAGACTCCCTTAAGAGCGAGGAAACACTAGCCGCAGACTGGAAGATCGGCGTGATACACGCACGTATCGCAAAGGTCTCGGGTCCAGATGACGTAAAGAACTCTTAGAGTACAGAAAGTGCGAGGAAAGGATCTAATTCTTAAAAATAATTCGGTGGATTTTGAGGAGGAGTCCTTCTTCTTCCAAGTTCTTGGCGGAAGGCGCTCCGCCAACGTCGCGCGGCTGACCCGGCGGGAGTGAAGATGCAGGAGGAGCGCTGGCTCCTCCTGTCCGGATAAGGTCAAGTCTTGGTTTTCGGCGCGGGAACCGGAGAGGGTGTCGGAAGGCTCAGGCATTTGGAGAAATGCGGCTCTTTCTATTTCCTGAGCAGGGTGACAAAAGGTCGGCGGACGTGCTGTTTCCGCCCGGTTTCGAACCGGGGACCTTTCGCGTGTTAGGCGAACGTGATAACCACTACACTACGGAAACGCCCGGGGGCGGCAGCCTTTCGCCGGGCGGGATGGAACCGCATTCTCCTTTCCCGGGCGCCCCCAAATCCAACAATTTGGAATGATTTTTCTTCTAGTGTATTTTCAGTCACGCTGCATTTCTTTCCCTCCCACTGTTCGTTTGTTAAAACAACGTTCTAGGAACTTCATGACTCACAACCAAACGTCACTTCAAACCAGACGCCAAATTCCTGCCCGAAAGCCGGCCACCGTAACCTCGGGCTCCTAGGGGATTCGCTTTCACGGAATGACCCGACGTTCTCCCGTGGCTTTGCTTTCCATCTCTCTTCCTGAGCTTGAGGAGCCGGGACCCAAGACACCGAGCGCCGGAGACCATCCGACCTTCCGCGAGGGCAACGCTCATCTGCAGGGGACTGCTGACAGGGGTGAGGTGGGCTGTGCCCCGTCTACTCTCGGGAGGGGGTGACAAGAGGGGTAGGCTTTGGGAAGTCATGTGACTGGACCTTGTGCGGAATGGGTTTAGGAGTCGTCAGTCACCCGGTTCTGCAGCGGTCCTCAGGCTGCTCTGGAACGCCTGTGCTCAGTGACCCGCGTCAACCTGTGTAACCGACGGTGTGCTTGCCTGTTCTTTACTGTCCTCCTCGCTTAAACCCGCGTTCGTCGCTGCCCGTTTTTCCCTTCCCAGGCTTCCCCATGGGGCTCTAGAAGATGCTCGACAGGCACATGGTGCTCGTCCCTCAAATCCTTTGAGAGAACTTCGTGACAGGACAGCAAGGCGTCTGCGTCTCCGACGAAGAGCAAACTTGAAAACTCCACTGTTGGCAACTAAAACTTGGATTGGTCCTAACGTGGCAGGAAAGAGAGAAGACACGCAGCATTTCCCAATCAGCAAGACTTTCGATTTTTTTTTTTCCTGACGTCAAGTCGGCAGCATCAATGATATTGTTTATTACTCGTCAACAATTTGATTAGACGTTTATTTTAAAGAAATTAATGAGTGGCGCATAATGTGCCCCATCCTGACCCAGGCTCCGGCAGGTACCAGATGTCCTGAAAAATTAGAAAGGCCTGGGGGAGCAAAGGGCACACGCAGTGATCGTTATGATAAAATTGCGCAAAATAGGGTCATTAGTTTTAAACTTGCCAAGTGAAAACACGGAGACAAATGCTCAGGGTGTTTTCACAGAAGCATAGAAAAGGGGCAATTTCTCGATTCTTAATCATTAGGAAAGGCTTATCAGAAGAAGCGATAACTGATGTGAGACTTAACAGGTGGAAAGAAAGATATTGGCTGAGGAGAGGTGGAGAGGAGAGGGGAACCTGGCATTCCGAGCAGCATGGAGCGAGAAGCTAGTGTTTGGGGCAAACTCCAAAGAGTTCCGGATTTGAGGCCGGGAGTAGGGAGAAATGAGAGAAAATGGGAAAATAAGGGTCAGCCTAGGAAGAAAGGGGAGGGTCTTCCACTTGACACTTTAATGGGATATTGATGTGGATTAAGGCTGCCCCAGCTAGAGAAGCCCAAGGTGACCTGGCCTAGATGCCAAACTATACGACCCAGTGGACTTTTTTTATGGTATGAATTAGGACCGCCCCAGGGAGAGAAGCCCAGGGCATCCTCACCTACATGCCGATCTATATGGCCAGATTCATATCTAAAGTTATATGACCGCACAATAACCAGACCCCATCTGCACTGAAATCATTTAATGACTTTTTACATCATCTTTTCTTTTCTCCAGTAAAAATAAGTGACGTACCCATGCCTTATGAAATTAGCCCTAACCCTCAACTCGGGGCAGCAGCAGGAGCTCTGACCGCCCGTGGGTCCTGTCCCCACGCACCAGCTCTGCCTGCCCATGGGTCCTGTCCCCATGCCAGCGGGGGCAGCAGCAGCTGCTCTGCCTGCCCATGGGCCCTGTCCCCATGCCAGCGGGGGCAGCAGAAGCGGCGGCAGCAGAAGCTCTGACTGCCCATGGGTCCTGTCCCCATGCTATTCTACACTACTCTCTAAATAAAAGAGCACTACTGCCAGGTCTTGCGAGTCTAAGAAATCTTTCTTTCGACTCCTCAGCTCACCGACCCCGCATCAATGTGAGGGGGAGAGTTGGGAAAGTTTGAAGAAGGGAGATGACGTTTTCCATTTGGAGCTAAAGATCTCTTTGGTTGATATGCAAATAAGGAATTTAGGGGGCCAGGAATGCAGACAAAGGAATGAGGAAGACGCTCTAATAAGAGCTCAAATTAGAGCTCCCAGGCGAGAGAGCCAGGAAGGGAATTCTGCAGGTAGCAGAGGCAAAACCAGAAGTTGACTTTTGATTTGGTGGGTGAGGAGGTACTTTGAGTCAAGTCAATCTGGAGCCCAGATTCCTCAGTGAGATGGAAAACAGGAAAATAATCCCTTCCATAGGCAAGTTAAGGAGTCCGTTTGGAAGTGTGCTGAGTTATCAGGACCTGTGTGACCTACAAGTGGAGATAAGACATATGAGTTTGAAGTGGGTGAGGGGCCTGGGCAAGACTGGCAGATTTTAGGATGATTCATTAGTTCCCAGCGTGCAGCTATCTGAGAAAATTATGGAGGTGCAGGGATGACAGAGGAAGGAACCCCCCCAGCATCGGAGAGGGTAGTGTTTCTGTGGTGTTATTATAATGTTAACGTCAGTTCTAATAAGTGCCCAGACCTGTGAGGTTTCTCTACATGCGTGTGAGGTGAGGCTTCACAAGCGCAATACAGATTGTGGGTTGGACATTTCTGGGCTGGTCTAGTACCTTGGGACCAACGTTAACGTGGAATTGTAGAGGCAGGGTCAACATGAAGCAGCATTACAATGAGAGAGAACAGGGTACAATTCCAGGTAAGAAGCGCTGATGAAGACCAAGACTCTTATGAGTTTGCAAGAGAAGTCCTTTCCATGTGAATCCCGTCATGTTGAGGTTTCCACCTTTGCCTCACACACCAAAGAGTCCTGGTTTAAAACTTGGTGGGAACACTCATGACATTCTTTTCTGAATGCTCAACTTTCCAGCATCCCCACTCTTTACATTTCAATCTTTCACCCTTTCCATCCCATCTGCCAATACACAAATGTTGATGGAAGGTGCAATGCAAGGAATGCTGAAGTGGATAGAACCCAGCTTCAACACACAAGGTGATTGATTAGGAGAGAGCACCCGGGAAAACTTCTGTCAGAGTCTAAGAGCTGCTCAAAAGAACCGTAAGGCGAGGCCAGGAAGGTTCAAATGAGGAGCAGTCATTGGTGATGGGAAGTCATGGACCAGGTGAGATTTAATGGGATTTAGGGGTAATGAGCCTGCATTAATCTTAGAGTATTCCAGCAGAGTATTCCAGTTAGAGTTTCTCCAGTAGAGAAACAGGATTTCAGTTTGAGATAAGACACTTTAGTTAAAGGCGTATCTGTGAATTTCCAGGTCTTGTTTGGGAATTAATTTGTAGAGAGAAAGCATTTTCCTGTTACCATACTGAAATACTCACCTGTTCTTTGATTCCAAAGCTCATCTCATAGTATTAGAAGAAAAACGTCTTGAGTTCTCAGCATGGGAAGTACTCAACTCGTCTTTGATTCGCTCACATGACTCAAAGCCCGGTTCATGTAACAGCAGTATAGACATCACCTGAGAGCTTGTAGAAATGCAGAATCCTGGTCACAGTCGTAGTGAAATAAAATCTGCATTTTAGTGGATCACCAGGTGATTCCCATGCCCACGAAGTTCTGAGAAGCATGGCTCATAGCCCTATGCAGTGGGCGAAAAAGCTACTTGGTGCAAAATTGGACGAGGTGGGATGGCGGGGCGAAGAGTGGTCATTCAAGGAGCCATTCAAAAAACCCAAATATTGACAATGTGCCAGCTGTGGTGAAGGTTCCAGGAGGCAAAAAAACCAAACAAACAAAAAAAAACCCCACAAAAACAAAAACAAACAAAAAAACCAGAAAACAACAACAACAAAACCTTAAGGGAGTCACAGAGATGACCTAAAAGCTAAGTGGTGAGTGAGACTTGATAAAACGGTAAAGGAAACGAAGACCAAGAAGCAAACCTGATTCTGCTAGGCAATTCCAATACTCATGTCATCATATTAGAAGAAAAACGTTTTGAGTTCCCAGCGGAGATATTTTGGTGTTCCCGTCACAGGCAATCAGGAGAGATTTTTGTTGGCTTGTTTTTTCGTAAGATTGTTTGGCCGAAGCTGTCCCTTGCACTTGTGGGGCTTGATGGGAGGTCTAGCTCCAGTTGTCTGCATTTGTGTCCAGTGAATTGCAAAAGGTCGCCTTGAGAGGCCCCGCTGGGATTCGAACCCAGGATCTCCTGTTTACTAGACAGGCGCTTTGACCAACTAAGCCACGGAGCCCAGGACACGGGGCCGCTGACTCACACATCATTTGAAGGTGATGTTGCTTTTCAGTCTGCCCTTCGTAGTTCTCAAGAATATTTGATCCGCAGAAGAGTATCAGGACTAATTCTCAGGATCTGCGTGAAGCTTTTCTCTTCGTCTCTCTTAAAAGGTGCACAGCTGGTTATACGCTGTGCTAAGGGAGAGAGAAAAAAAGAAACTTTCTTGAGCCGCTGGATCTTGAAATATGCAGCCAAGCCCTTTCACTTCGAGGAGTTTGTGCGGCTTCCTATGGAAGCTATTTCTCAGTTTCGATACTTCTCAGTTTCTGTAATAGGGAGATAATGATCGGTTCGATTGACAAAGCAAGGAAGATCGCTGTGAGGCTTAACTGAAACGACGCGTAAGTCAATCGGCAAAATGCGGGCACTCAAACACTGTTGGTTTTCTTCTCTTTGAGGCCAAGCTGTTGCTTTGTATCCCACGTGAAACTGACCATTTTCGGGTATTCGCGAAGACTGGCAAACAATTTGCTGTAGCACATGAAATGTTTTATAAAATATACAGTACACGGGCGGGAGCGGCGGCCGCCAGACAAGCCAGTCTTGCGAGCGGTCTCGCTGCTCCAGCGATCCGAGTCAGGCTCCCTCGGGGCTGCAGTCACAGAGGACAGCCAGGCCCCGAGGAAGAAAGCCAATTTAGCTGAAGACGGGGTAGTAGAGGATGAGCCCAAAAGACCGGTAAAGGTAGCATCCAGTCCTGGTGCCGCGAAGATGAAACTTAAGAGGAAACTTGGCGGCACTTGAGGGAAAGAATAGAAAGAAGTGCAAATAAACTGGAAAAGGGGGCAGCACAAGGAAAAGAGAACAAAGTGGCTGAGCACGAAACTAAGGGTCCAGACTTAAACAGGAGGAGAGTCGAGAGGCCGAGGAAGCAGGGGAGGGAGAAGACAGATCTGATTGTCCCCGACCTGTATCTCAGTCTCAGCGCTGTTCCCTGCTACCTCCCCTCTTGTCGGATCCGTGGGAATAGCGTAATCAACTATTTGTAAACGCAGACATCAGGAGCCTATAAATGCACTTGTAACGATCAGGAAATTCCACCACCTGTCTCTCTTTCTCTCTCTCTGTTTTCATATTTAGATAAAAGTAACTCGTGTTTACACAGGTGAAATCAAAATCCTGTTGTATCTAAAAGTTGATTGCGAAACCCAGGGTCACACAGATTATGTCCTATGCTTTCTTCTAGAAGTATTGTAGATCTCTGTTTTATATTTAGGTCTATGTGGTAGTGATATTGAACCTGAAGTGAGTTTGCTCACCTGTTGCACAGCAAGCCAATCTCTGACACCGGGTGCAGTGGAAGAAAGGAAGAATTTTATTATTGCACACCCCTAAGCAAGGAGAGAGGGCAGCTAACACTGAAATCCCAAACTCCCCAAAAAGCTAAAAGCAGGGGGTTTTATTTGGGGTTTTAGGTAGGGGAGCCTGTGGCCTTGCTGGTCAGAGCTTTCCCACCAGCCTGTATCTCCTTGTGGGGTGGAGACAATGGTTCCAGGTGCTTATCCTTGGCGGTGTCTGTCTCCCTGGCGGATAGCGGATTCTGGAGCCAGAAAGCCAGGGAGTAAGCAGGGAATGAGTGCTTTGGTTTTAACCTCATATATGTTGGGTTTAATGTGGGGAAACTGATATCAGGGCCGGTATCAGTAGGGTGAATAACATCCCCTCCCAAGGTATCCGTGTCCTAATCCCGAGAACCTGTGGATGTTATTTTACGTGGTAGTAAAAGACTTTGAGATGTGATTAAGTTAAGGATCTTGAGATAGAGAGATTGTCCTGATTATTCCGGGGGACCCTATATGCAACCACATGTCTCCTTATAAGAGGAAGAAGGGGGGACTTAAGACACACAGATAGAAGAGAAGACAGGGTGACCATGGAAGCAGAGATTAGAGTGATATGGTACAATTCTGGTGGCCACCAGAAGCTGGAATGGATTCTCCTCGAGCCCTTGGACCTCACCAACACCTGGGGTTCAGCCCAGTGATAATGATTTTGGATTTCTGGGCCCCGGAACTGTGAAGAAGCAGCTTCTGCTGTTTTAAACCACCAAATCTGTGGTAATATCTTAGGGGAGCCATAGGAAACAAATACAGTCTATGATACATTCTGCCTTAACTTTTGTATGAGGCATGATGTATGTGTCACGGGCCTTTTTTGCATCTAGACTTCCAAATTTCCAGCATCATTCCATGAAAAGTCTGTCCTTCTCCACTGAATGGTTTTCGAAAATCAGTGGACGATATTTGTGTGGCCCTATCCCTGACTTCTCTATTCTAGTCCACTGACGTATGTGTCTATCGTTTTGCTAATACCACACTGTCTTAATTATTGTAGCTTTAAGTCTTGAAACGGGATAATTTGAGTCCTCTGGCATTGTTCTTCTTTTTCAGAATTGTTTTGGCTACTTTGTTTTCTTTGCCTATCGATATAAATTTTAGAATCAGCTTGTCGCTGTCTATTTAACAGCGTGCTGAGATTTTGATTGGAACTGTTAGGAATCCAGAGATCAATTCGTGGAGAATTGATACCTTAACAATTTTGGGTCTTCCAACCTGTAAACAAGATATGTGTCTCATTTTTCAGTTATTTGCATACGAATTCTACAGATATTTTGTTAGACATATCTAAATACTTCCTTTTTTGAAAAAATTCAAATTTTAATCATTCATTGCTGCTATATAGAAATACGACTGAATTTTGTATGTTGACCTTGTATCTCTCTTATTAGGCCCAGGAGTTTTACTGTAGATTGTATGGGGTTTTCCTCATAGAAGATCAGGTCTGTGAATAAAGACAGTTTCATTTCTTCTTTTAAAATCTGCACAGTTGTTGTATTGTAGCAGCTAGGATTTTCAGTACTTTCCTTGAATCGGAAAAGTGAGAAAAGGGACATTGTTGCCTCGATTCCAAGTTAAGGGGGAAAGCGTTCAGTCTCTAACCATTATGTATGATGGTAGGTGTACATTATTTTTTGTAGATACTCTGTGTTTGATTTTATTTTATTTACTTTTCATAAATTTTTATTATGAACGGATGTTGAGTTTACCTGAGTGCTTTTTCTGCCTCTACTCGTAAGATCGTATGCTTTCTGTCTGCTTGGTCTATTAATTTGGTGAGGAACATTGCTTAATTTTTTGAATGTTAAAGCAGACTGGGATAAACCCCATGTAATAACAATGTCTTATGCTTTTTACATATTGCTGAATTTGATTTGCCAAAATGTGTTTAAAGATTTGTGTGCTTATGTTTATGAGTGCTACTGGTCTGTGGTTTTCTTTTTTTTAATGTCTCTGTCTCCTTTTGGTATGCATATGTCAATATGTATCCCAGAAGTCAACAAAAACCAGTTTCTCTCTGAGACCATTGGAGTATTAACTGGATATAATAATGGTTAACTGCTGAGTGGAAAATCCCCACAGAATGTATATCCATCACTCAATGGCCTCCTGGCTGGGCAGGTGTGCTCATGCAATGTGTGACTGATATTTTCAAGGAAGTGGGCACTCCACAAGTGAATAATACGTGAGGATATATCCTTGAAGTCAGGTGAATATTGAAGTCAACTCCTGCATCTCAGAGAGGATATTCTCAAAGTTTGTCTCCTTAAGAATCAATTTGCTTTTACTGCATAAGAAATCACCCCAAATGTCGGTAGCATAAAACATAATTATTTATTCTCACAGGACTGCTGGTTGGCTCAGGGTCAATTGATGTAGGCTGGGCTCACCTGGGTAAATTTATTGATCTCAGCTGGGCTTGCTCAAACATCTGGGGGTCCGTTGCTATAGGTTCAGAGGGGAGAGAGAGTGGACTCTGTTCCGTGTGAGTCTCAGACTCCTGTGGAACTAGCAGGCTGGCTCAGGCATGTTTGACTGCCTATAGGAGCACAAGAAAAATTAGCCCAATAGCACAAATATGTTGTTTATGTCCAGGCCAATAACTTTCTATTAGCCAGGTCAGGCATATGAACAACCCAGGACTCTTCTGAGGGGTCTGCAAATTCTAAACCCATTTCATAATAATGCTCGATATTTATGATGGGGTTGGTGGTGATCTTAACGAATGTGGTTTTTCATCTTTTAAATTGAAATGTGGAAGTTCTGGCTTCAGGACAAGGGGTGAAGGAGGAGTAATATAAATTGCTGCTAAATTCTGCCACAGTTTCCTGGAAATATGAACACACTGATTTAGTGTCCGGCATGCATTAGAAACCACAATGTCACGTCAAGAAAGGGTTTTGACCTTTGTATTTACTACTGTATCTCCAATGCCTTGTAAAGTATCTGGAACATAGTAAGCTCTCAATAAATATGGGTCAAAAAACTGAATAAATGTAGACTAGACTGAGAGTGTTCCAGGAGGCTAGAAATGGAGAGTGCCATCGAACATCTGAAGTCATTCTGATCCTGTATTTGCGGGTGACACTACCCATTAAGACTTTCAACGTTGCGTGTGTAATATGTAGATAGTTCATGTGTCTGCATACCTCCTCTCTGAACCAGGTTCACGGGAGTAAATTCTTAGCCATAATACCTATCTGTGTCCATTTTTAATTTTCTTTTCTGATTTTGGTTCTAGTAAGAGCACTTAAAAGACCATACTATCTTTGGGTTCCATGGTGTAGTGGTTAGCACGTCTGCCTTACACGCAGAAGATCCTGGGTTCAATTCCCAGTGGAACTATGAGATTCTTTATGTTTCCATTAAGAACAAATGTGGTGAGCTCCTTTCTCTTGCCCTCCAGATGTGCCAAAGTTCTTTCGGACGTTTTGGACTGGACCAAATGTCCTACAGGTCTAAAATAAAACGATTCAGAAAGAAGAAAATAAAGGAATGGGCTAAGGTACACCAGGTAGAAACAAGGAGAAGGCAAGGTTTGTGATCTCGACATTAGATAAATTTGACTTCAGGCCAAAAAGATTAAACACGGCCAAAAAGATCAACTTTTAATGTTAAAGGCCATGATTTCAATAAAGCTAGAACAGTTACAAAGTTATGTGCTAAAAGATGCACCAACTACATTTGTAAAATAAAAATTGCAAAAGATACAGGGAATAGATTTAAAAAGCACTAAGAATACTAGGCTTTAAAATGACACCTTCCGCACATGATAGGTCAAATGGACACAAAACGAGTAAGGATATAGAAAACCAAATCCGCATAAACCTGAAGGTAGAACTTGTACCGATATATATCAGAATTAATTAATAACCTGGTATAGAGAATATACCTTCTTCTCAAGGGCACAGGGAACACTGACAAAAATTAGTGACGTAGCATATCACAAAAAGAGCATTAGTAAGTTCCATTAAGCAGAACTATTACAATCAGCACCCTAGGATCCTAACATGGGCTTGCTAGTTTATAGAACTCAGCCTGGACCTTGTGGAGTGTTCTGCCCCATGCAATCTCTGGTGTGAAATGTACAGTGTTGGAAATTACTGCTGGAAAATGAAAACAAATATCTTACTTGGAGCTTTCCAGCATTGCCAGAACTCCTGATCCTCTTCAACGTGCTTCTCTCTTTTCCAGGTAAGTAAAACAGACTGAAGATAATGAGAACTATTTTCGATCTGTTGGAGAAGGAAGTTACAAATAGAAAAGTTATAAAGTACAATAACCCCTGGGTTGTTGGATTTGAGTTGGAGGCATCAGTATGAAATCATGGTTATATCTATTTGTAGATAACTAGATATAGATATAGACACTTGCATATGTATGCATGTGCACATTTTCTATCTCTGTCCCCTGAGAGAGCCTAGAAGCAATGAGCATACCTAGTACTCGGATCTTGATTTCTAAAAACCATTCGATGGTGAATGGATCCAGAGCTTTTTTGAAAAATAGCTGATCTCAAAATTGGGGCAAAAAAAGTACGATATAAAGGAGGAGACTTTCCTTGTCTCAGAAATGAAGAACTTCTTTAAAAATGATGGTACATGTCAAAACGACTTTGGAGTTAATTTGAAGAGCTCACATTGGTCAGATCTGTGACAACTGGAGCATTAAAATAAATGGTTAATGATTGTAACTCATTGAATAAGAATCCGTGAATCCATTTGAAATGAATGAATGAACGAATAAATGAATGAATAAATAAGCAGAGGAGGAGAACCTCCTCCTTAGAATAGAATTCTAAGCAACACAGGTCAAGAGAACAATGCAGTTACTACATTGTCAATTTGAAAGGATTACAGGAATAATTGATTCTTACCGAATTATTTATGCATGCCAAACTAGTACGTAAAACCCTGAGGAGGATGAAGATGTTTGCATAATTTTCAAGGACTCTCCAGAAATTACTTTTCTAATGTGCATTTTTCTTTTTTTATAGTGAGGAAGATTGTTGCTGAGCTTACATCTGTGCCACTCTTCCTCTATATTCTGTGGGATGCCGCCACAGCAAGGCTTGACAGTAGTGACAATGTAGTAGACGAGAAAAGAATAGTCTCTCTTTCTTAAAAAAATAATAGTGCTGGAACAATGGGATAACCACATGGAAAAAATTAACTTTGACCTTGATCTCAGAGTATAAACAAGAATTAACTCCAAATAGATCATAGACCTAAACAAAAGCACTAATTTATAAAACTCTCAGAAGAAAACATAGGAGAAAATCATCGTGACCATGGAGCATGTGAACCATAAAACACGAAACTTTGATTAAATGTTCCCCATCAAAATGAAAAACTTCTGCTCTCTGCGAGAGCCCAGTAAGAAAACGAAAAGGCAAGTCACACACTGTGGGAACATACTCCAATACATAACTGAGAAAGGACTTGTATCCAAAATACTTGAGGGACTCTTACAACTCAATACTAAATGACAAAACCCAAGAAAAACATGGCAAAAGACTTGAACACACACTTCAAAAAAGAAGGGATATGAATAGTCAAGAAGCATATGAAAAAATGCTCACTATTAGTGATGGGGAATGCAAATTAATGCCACGATGAGATTATTCTTTAAATACAGTAGACTGTCTAAAATCTAAATAACTGACAATACAAAGTGTTGGAGAGGTTTGGTACAACTGGAACTCTCACAAAATATCATTTGAAATGTAAAATGGCACCAGACCTTTGGAAAACACTTGGTAGTTTCTCAGAAAGGTAAACACACATTTACCAAATGGCCCAGCAATTCCATTCCTAGCTATTTCACAACAAGAAATGAAGACTCATGTGATGGTTAATTTTATGTGCCAAGAAGGCCAGGACATTTGGACCCACAGGACCCACATATTTGGTCAAACAGTAGTTCACATGTTGCTGTGAAGATACTTTTTAGACGAGATTCACAGGTGAAGCAATAGACTTTGAGTAAAGCCGATTTCCTCTATAATGTGGGTGGGCCTCAGCCAATCAGTTGAAGGCCTTAAGAGAAAACAGACTGACCTCTCCCCAGGAAGAGGGAATTCTGCCAGCAGATTGCCTTTTCATTCAAGCGGTAACATCAGTTCTTTTCTGGGTCTCCAGCCAGTCAAACTAACCCGCAGATGTTGTATTTGGCTACTTCCACATTGGTATGAGTCACTTCCTTAAAATCTCAGTCTCTCTCCCTCTCTTTACCCATCTATATATCTTCTCTTTCTCTGGAGAACTCTGACTAATACAAAATATGTTCAAACATACTTGCTACATGAATGTTCATAGCAGTTCTACTCATAATAGCTAGAAAATTAAAACAATGCAAATGTCTGTACACAGGCGAATAGAAAAACAAATGGTTATATGTCTGTACAACCGAGTACAACTCAGCGACAAAATGAAATAAACTGCTGATACATGCAACAACATGAGTGACTCTCAAAAATATTGTGCTGAGCAGAAGAAGCCAGGAACACAACATACATCGTGTATGATCTATAAGAAATTCCGGAAAAGGGGAAACCATTGTGAAGGAAACAGATCTGCTGTTCCCTGGAGCTGGGGTGGGGATGTGACTGACTGGGAAAGGACATGTATTCCTTTCCTATTGCTGTTGTAACCACAAACTGAGTGGTTTAAAGCAACATAAATTTATTGTCTTACAGCTGTGGTCAGGAGTCTAAAATGGGTCAGCAGGACTGCATTCCTTCTGTAAGTTCTAGAGGAGACTCTGTTGCCTTCCCTCTTCCAACTTCAGGAGGCTGCGGCATCCCTGGGCCCATAGCCTTGCATCTCCAGAACCTCTGCTTCTGTGATGTGACTCCTCCCCTTCTCTGATGCCGACCCCTCTTAAGAGGAGTCTTGGGATGACATTGGGCCCAATCCAGGTAATTCAAGATAATTACCTCATTTCAAGATCTTAGCTTAATCACATCTGCAAAATCCCTTTGGTCATGTAAAGTGACATATTCATAGCTCTCAGGGGTTAGGATATGGACATCTATGGGGGCGCCATTATTCTGACTACCACAAGCATGGGGAGCTTTTTCAGATCATAGAAATGTTCTCTACTTTAATTATGTTAGCTCTTACATGCATGTATAAATATGTCAAAATTCATCAAATTTTATACTTAAAATGGGTGCATTTTATTGTAGGCAAATCATTCCATAATGAAGTTGACTTTAAAACAAAAGAATCAGAATCTTGCACGAACTCTCTTGGATTCTGCTTTGTTCACATAAAAATGTATCTTCCTCATCTACCAGACAGAGAATAACAACTAATTATTGCATTCTGAAGAGTGACGGGATTAATAAACATTTGTCCAATTAATACCTAATTTTCTTTCATCACCAAAACATCTGGGAGCTCCTATTTCAGGGCTCTTTTCACGCTCATGAGTTTAGCAGAAAGTGCTTTGTCCCCCTTTGTAGAAGAACCTTCTCAACGTCATCTCCCCTCCTGCTCTCTGGTTTCACAGTCTCCTCCTTGTGTACATTCTCTTCTTCCACGATGCAAAAGGTTGGAATATTTCAGAGTCAACTTCTGCTGAATATGTCGACTTTTCAGAAAGTAAGCTCCGATTTTGCCAAGTGTACAATATTGAAAGTGCTATTTGAAAGCTCTCTAAATACTGATAAAATAGAGGTTCCACATTATATTGTTAAGTGATGAAGGCAAGTTGCAGCACGATGTGTAAATAAGCCGACTCTTTCATGGAAAGAAGGGAAAACAAAAACTTATATACCTTGTCTACTTGTATAAAGGAAACTGGAAACCATAGTAAGCAATTATGCGCAGAGTTCACCTACAGAAGTTGGAAATGGTTTTCCGGTAGATGAGGTACAAGGAGAGGAGGAAACTTGTCACCGTACCTTTTTATGTTTTCTGTGAAACGTGTGAATATATTTTACCTGAAATGAAACATTTTAAAAATAACGAGGCTTCTACCTGTCGAATGGATCTTCAGAAAGTTCAAAACGAAGCTGTTTCTTTCCTATTACGTTGATGTTAATAAAAATTTTTTCATATGTCATTTAAAAAGCTTGTTTCATCTTTCACTGAATTAGTGGAGACCCAAGTGTGCAAGTGTGGGAAGCGCAGATGGTTTTATAAGTTCTTTTCGGAAGGAAATAATCCCAATAGGTCAGTTTTTTGCAAGCATCAGTTTCCCAGTGGAAAACCTTGCCACACGTGGATCTTTGCCCCTTCACGGGTCACTGCTGTCCTTTGACACTGAAGATAGGGACTAAACAAGGATCTCAACTTTGGGGGAAATGCCTGGTGTGTGTTGAATCTTTTAATTCTCAGCGAGTTTTTTGTTTTATCCGTAGATTGAGTCCTGGGAGCAGTCGTGAGACTGAGGGACGACATCTGCGAATAAAGATAACAAAAGCCGTCCTGGCCTGGCCCGTACGGGGATCGAACCCGCGACCTTGGCGTTATTAGCACCACGCTCTAACCAACTGAGCTAACCGGCCACGAAAATCCTTGTCCTCCTTCTGTCCCTAAAGTTTCCTATAAGCCCAAACTATTGTTTCAAAGTTTTTCCTAAAACGAAACAGAGAATTCTTTATCTCTTCCCATTCCTGCCTTCCCTAAATGCACCTGCCCTGACCTTCAATTTCCTTTAAAAAACCTCTCCGTCCCAGCACTCGTATGTTACTTCTTTAAAAACTCGCAAGATATTAGGTCAAATCGCTCTAGCAAATGGAGCTGTCTGGATGAACAGTTTCCTTTCAGCAGTGGAGTTCACGTTCGCAAACTGCCTTCACAGGAGATTGGTCAACTGACCGTGGAATTGCCACAGGGCCAGGCTGGGAGGACCCGGCTCCTGCGCTCAGGGATGTGGAATCTTCGCTCCTGAAGGCCATTCCGACAGAGCTGACGCCTTGGGACGGAAACTGGCTCCTTCTTGCTGCCTGGCCTCGGAGTGCTCCGGTGGTGACCACGACCTGAAATGTCTCCAGTTCCTGCACCGTGTAGCAGGGGTGGTATGTGTGTGTGTGTGTCTAAAATGCCTCGTATTTGACCAAAAAATTATGAAACATGCAAAGAAACGAGAAAATGTAATCAATCCCCAGCAGAAAGAAGCATATGATAGAAACCTCAATAACTTTATACTTAGTGAAAATAGCCAGGTGCTAAAGACCATGTGCTGTATGATTTCATTTATTTCTTTCAGTTTTATTGAGAATCCACATGTTAAGAATTTCATTTTTTTAAGAATCAACATGTAAATGAGATTAAACAGTATCTTCTTGTCCTATTTCATTTCGCATAATGCCCTCAAGTTGATCCATGTTGTCACCAATGGTGGGGTTTCCTTCTTTTTTTATGGCCTTTTCTGTATCCAGTCATCTGTTGACGGGCACCTGTGTGCTTTCCTTGTCTTGGCTACTATAAATAATGCTAGAATGCACACGGGGGTGCAGATAACTCTTCAACATAGTAGTTTTGTTCCCTTTGGATATACACAAATAAATGGGAATTGCTGGATCATATGATAGTTCTATTTTTAATTTTTTGAGGACTTCCTTACGGTTTTCCACAGTGGCTGTACCAATTTACAGTCTCAAAAACAGTGCGTAAGGATTCCCTTTTCTCCACATCCTTGCCAGCATTTCTCTTTGTCTTTTTGATGATAGCCATCCTAATAGGAATGAGATGCTTTATATTCCCGTAATGATTAATTATGTCAAGCATCTTTTCATATACCTGTTGGACATTTGAATACTTTCCTTGGAAAAATGTATATTCAGGTCCTTTGCCTGTTTTTTAATTGGCTTATTTGCTTTTCTGCTATTGAGTTCTTTATATGTTTTGGTTATTAACCCCTTATCAGATAAATGATTTGCAAATATTTTCTCCTATTGCATAGGTTGACTTTTCATTTTGTTGATCATTTATTTTGCTTTGCAGAAGATTTTTAGTTTGATGTAGTCCCACTTGCTTATTTCTGGTTTTTTTTTTTTTGCTCATGTCATATGCAAAAAATCATTGCCAAGACCCATGTCAAGAAGCTTTTTTCCTATGTTTTCTTCTATGAATTTTATGGCTTCAAGTCTTATATGTACACCTTCAATTAATTTTGAGTTAATTTCTCTGAGTGGTGAAAGATAAGGGTCTAGTTTCATTCTTTTACGTGCAAATATTTAATTTTCCTACCACCATTTATGGAAGAGACTGCGTATGATTTCATTCTTATGAAATGCCGAGAAATGCTGAATTTTATGAAATTCAGGTGCAAAGAGTATTCCTTTGTTCTGCTTAAGCATGTATATCAATGGCCATCAGGCATGTCCCCAGCTTTCAGTATTTCAGAGTCCTTCCACTGCAGCATGGGGTGGGGGGGGGGGGGCGGGGTATGCATAGGACAATTGCCCTGCATTGGCTGCTGGGGGTGCCTGCTAGCCATGGTGAATGGATGCACACTATTAGATCTGATCTTGCTTTGTCTCTTCTCTGAGAGTAAAAGCATTGTTCCGTCCAGTAGTTGACTGTGTTGTGTTCTCCTTAGTGACTCTGATATCAAGATGCAGTGGGCAGAAGTGTTTGGACTTCTACACCTGGTGGCATGCATTGTGATGATCTTTGCTATCCTCCATGTATTTAGAGTCTTCCCTGGGCAGTGGTAACTGGTGCATGGTGTTCTGCTTGACAAAAGAATCAATTTGGAACTATACTTCACACCATATACAAAAATTAACTCAAAATATGCCAACAACCTAAAAATAAGAGCTAAAGCCATAAAATTCTTGAAAACATAAAAGTAAATGTTCATGACGTTGGATTTGACAATGGATTTTTAGATTTGATACCAAAGCAAAGTATAAGTGACAAAATAAAGAACAGATAAACTGGACTCCATCAAAATTAAAAACTTTTGTGCAACAAAGTGCTCAAATAAAGTGAAAAGACAGCCTACAGAGTAGGAGAAAACTATCTGCGAATCATACATCTGATAAGTCTAGCATCCAGGAATATAAAGAAGTCTGACAACTCAATAACAAGAGGGACAACCCAATTAAAAATGGGCAAGGATTTGAATAGACATTTCTCCAAAGAAGACATATAAATGGCCAACTAACAAATGAAAGATGCTCAAAATCATTAGTGTCTAGGGAAATGCAAATGAAAACTACCGTGGTAGCATTTCACATCCACTAGGATAGGTATAGTAATAATTTTTGTAAAACAGAAAATAACAAGTGTTGGAGAGGCTATGGAGAAACTTGTACCCTCATACATTGCTAGTGGGAGTATAAAATGGTGCAGCTGCTGTGCAACATAGTTTGGCAATACCTCAAAATATTAAATATAGAATTACCATACAAGCCTGCAATTCTACCATTATATAAGCAAAAGAATTAAAGACAGGTATTTAAACAGTAGATGTACATGCATGCTTATGGCAGCATTATTCACAATAGCCAAAAGGTAAAACAAGCCTAAGTGTGCATCAGTGGATGGATGGATAAACAAATTGTGTACATACAATGAAATATTATTTATCCATAAAAAGGAATGAAGCACTGTTACATGCTACAATGTGGTGAACCTTCAAAACATTATGCTAAGTGAAAGAAGCCAGATACAAAAGGTCACATATTATATGATTCCATTTATATGAAATATCAGAATAGATAAATTCATAGAGACAGAATGCAGACTGGTATTTGCCAAGGGCATGAGGGAGGGGAAAAGGGATAAACTGCTTAGGGGTAAAGGGATTTACTTTCAAATGATGGAAACGTCATGGAACTAGATATAGGTGGTAGTTTCATAGCATTGTAAATGTACTAAATGCCACTAAACTGTTCACTTTAAAGTGGTTATAAAATTAGAAAACAAACAAACAGAGAGCAGGCATAATTTTTGGAGAAAAGGAAATCTCATAGAAACTTTGGTGTGTTAAATCTTATATTTCTTGCAGTATTTGTTGCTCATCATTTTGTGAATTGTGGGTGCAAAGATATTACCAGGAATAACTAAACAATAATTAATACCACACTTTGTAAAAAAATAACATAAAATAAATTAGTGGTGCCTGGGGCTGAGGTGGGAATCCGGATTGACGGAAATTGGGCATGAGATTATTTTGGTGGGTGACTGGAAATGCTGTCAAACTGGACTGTGTTGATAATCATACACATCTATAAACTTACTAAAGATCATTGAATTGTACACTTAAAAATGGGTGAATTTTATGGTATGCCAATTATACCTCAGAAACGCTGATTAGAAAAAGAAGTATAAATCAAGGTTATGAAAGTAATAAAAAAGTAGCCATTGTGTGGTGCCGGATCACAGAAGAAGCAATACTTTATGGCATGCTGAAAAATGAGGAAGTAGTTGAGAAAGTGTCTGCTGTAAGAAAAATGTGTTTCAGGGAAAAGGAGACACTTTAGCATGTCCACACCTTGTATAAATATTGCTCCATTTCCCACTCATCCATCCCAAGGCAGTAAAGAACACCACACATTACTGTACTTTTCAACTGTGGCATAGGAATGCAAGCGGTCCTTGAAAATCACTCTTCTGGCAAACAACTGTTCTTTGAAATTGTCCACAAAGACAGTAATTAGACCATTTGTTCATTAAACTGAGAAACATGGAGCAAGTACTCTGTGTGAGAAGAATTGTAACCATTAATATTATAAGCCCAATGATACAATTTCAAAATCAATGATTTAGGCTTCTTGAGTCAGTCAAGAAAAGGTAAGAGAAAAGTGTATATTTTTATTATCTTTGTTTAATTATCTACTTAATGACCTTTACTGATGTTTCTTCATGTGAATTTGAATTACCATCTGATGTCACTTCCTTTCAGCCTGAAGAACTTCCTTTATTATTTTCCATAAGACATGTCTGTGAACCACAAATTATCTTAGTCTTTGTTCATCTGGGAGTGCCCTCATTTTTGAAAGATTGTTTTGCTGGACATAGGATTCTTTGTCGATAGTTTTCTTTTTTCTTTCAGCATTTTGACTATGTCATTCCACTATCTTATGATCTCCATTGTTTCAAATGTCAGTTATCTTTCTTGTTGTGTTTCCCTGGTATATGATGAGTCATTTTTCTCTTCCTGCCTTTAAGATTTTCTCTTTGTCTTTAGATTTCAGCTGTTAGAGTGTCATCTATGTAAGTGTGACTCTTTGTGTTTATCCTTCTTGAGGTTTGTTGAGCTTCTTGGATGTGTAGCTTGATGTTTTTAATCAAATGTGGGACCTTCTTGGCCATGACTTTACAAATATTTTTTCTGCTTCTTTCTCTTTCTCGTTGTGCTAGTATACTTAATGGTGTCTCGCAGATCTCAGGCTTTGTTCCTTTTTCTTCATTCTGTTTTCTTTCTGTTCTTCAGATTGTATCATCTCTATTGATGCATCTTCAAGTACATTGGTTCTTTCTTCTGTCAGCTCAAATCTACTGTTGAATCCCTCTGGTGAATTCTTCCTTCCTGGCATTGTAATTTTCCACTCCAGATTTTTTGCTCGTGTTTTTAAAAAATAATTTCTATTCCTTTATTGATATTCTCTATTTGATGAGTCATTGTCATCATACTTTCCTTTCATTGTTTTACACATGATTTCCTTCAATTGTTTGAAAATATTCATAATGGTTGCTTTGAAGTTTTTGTGTTCTAGGTTCAACATCTATATCTCCTGAAGGAAAGTTCCCTTTGTGTTCTTTCTACTGTGTGTATTTGTCACACTTTCCTATTTCTTGGCACGTCTCATAATTTTTTGTTCAATATTAGATATTTTAGATAATATATTGTGTCTCCTCTGTGTCTGTGCACAGACTCAGCCAGCCAGGGATGTGTGAGTGTCTTGGGTTCATTTCCACCTCTGTGGCACATGTACACATCGTCAGGTTAATGTGGGACTTGTGGAGGTCTTATTAAACCCTCAACAGCTGTTTCACCTCCCTATTAAAACCCCACCTCACCCTCTGGCACCTTGTTTGCTCCAAACTTATTCAACGTTGCAGGCTGGGGAAATCACAGGCCCTTCTTTGTTTTTTTTCTTTTTTGTCACTGAGATTGCTAGTTTAACAAATAATGCTCTCATCAAGTGAGCTCTCTCCAGTAGACACTGCAAGGTGTCTATTTTCATGGTCTCTCCTATCTAGTTTGAACTACTGTGCTGACAGAACTAATGAGGAATGGGAGCAGCCCTGGGCAAGAACTTGCCATAGACTTGCACTGTTCTTACCTAAAGTTCAATTGTTCTCATAAATAAATGATTCTCAGTTTGCTGTATGCCTTCGTATGTGCTGAAATCATGTTCATAGAGTTTTATTCAGTATCACAGTTGCTTTTTGGTGAGAGGATTTGTCAACCTTCTCATGTTGTCACGCCAGAGTGAATCTCTACTCTAGATTAAGTCTATCTGTTCTTGACCTTTATATAAATGGAAACATACAGTATATACTCTTTTGTGTCTGGTTTTTTTTGCTCAGCATAATGATTTTGAGATTAATCTGACTTTGCATTTACCAGTGGGTCATTCCTTCTTATTGCTAAGTAATATTTACTTTTCACGAATATACCACAATTTGTTTTTCCATTTATCTGTTAATGGACATTTTCACTGTTTCTAGTTTAGCCTATTGTGAAGAAAGCTATTATAAATATTTTTCTACACATCTTTTCATTGATATAGAACTCATTTTTCTTGGGAAAATGTCTAGGAGAGGGAATGCTGAGTTACACGCTAGGCAGGTGTGTGTCTAAAGTGGTTTTATAATTTGACATCGTTAGCAGCAATTATGGGATGTTCTACATCCTCACCACTTGAACTTTTTAGAGATTTTTGTTTGTTTTGTTTATTTGCTTATAACTAAATTTGGTGCAAAGCAGTATTTCATCATGGTTTTAATTTACATTTCAGTAATGACTAAACAGGTTGGCCATTCATGTATTTTTTTAATTGAGACGTATATTCAGAGTGCTTTGCACATTTGGTAGTGGCTTGTCTTTTTATGATTGATTTCTAGGAATTCTTTAAATCATCTGGACACAACTTCTTTGTCAGATATATGTATTGTGCATGTTTTCCCTGTCTCTTGCTTACCTTTCTATTTCCTAATGATGTTTTTAAGAGGCGAAGATTTTAATTTTGATAATTTTCCCATTTATCTCATTTTATGTATTTTATGCTATTTTTTCCTCACTAAGAATTATTTGCCCACTACGAGGTCCTAAAGACTTTTCTTATTTTTTCCAGATACTTCATAGTTAAAGATTTACATTTAGATCTATGATCCATCTTGTATTAATTTTTGAATATGGTGTGAGATGGGTTTGAGGTTTTTTTCTCCAACTTCTGAGAAGCTCTGAGAATGCTTGAGAAGAGAAAGTACCCTAGCACCAAACCCATTCAGATATCAAGTTGAAAAGAAGTTTGCAAAAGAGATCGAGAGAAGGTACACAGTTTTATCCAATTGTTCCAGGATCATTTGTTTAAAGGAATTTTCTTCCACACTGACTTGCATTGGCATCTTTGCGAAAATTAATCGATCATATATGTGTGAGTCTACTGCTAAAATTTGCCTTGTGACACTGATTGATTTATCTATATAATGCCAAAACCACATTGTCTCAATTACTAGAGATTTACAGAAGGAAATCCTTTTGTTCAGGCAGTGTGAGTCTTCCACCTTTGTTCTTCTCTAGACTCAATCTGAGAGATTTCTAGTGTGTGATGTGGCGAGTACGGTCTAGTGAGGGAGGAGAGAGTAGGCATATTCACAGGGTCCCTGGAGTTCTCACTCTGAGAAAGTGATGTCTGGATCCAAGCCAGGGAAGAAACCTCCAGAGCACAGGGCCCAGGAAAGAGCCCCACTTGATCATGTTTAAGGGTGGAAATCGTGTGAGATAAACCAGGAGTCTCTAGAACTCAGTGCTTCTACATTCTTCAATGCTGTTTATCTTCCTTAAAATTCAGATCTTTTCTATGATATTGAGTATAACTGGTAAATGAAAGTAATAGGCAGGTAACCACAAAGTTACTAACCCTCCTGGTCCTGAGAAATGTTTTACAATCTTTGATCTAGTATACTGATGAGCTTTTGGAAAAGAAAGTTCATGTGAAAAGTGCAGAAGTTATGAAACACGGAATTCATATAGGTGTGTTTACTAGGATAGCACAGCTCCCTCTCTCAGGAGCTGGGCACTCTAGTACTGAGGGGTAAATAAAAATGAAAACAAGACAAAGTAATTTCAGATGGCACTTATGGTTAGGAAGCACATAAAACAGGTAATGTGACAGGGAATGACTGGGACATGGAGACAATCAGGAACGGCCTCTTGGAGGAGGTGACATTGGACTTGAGTCTGAATTTTAAGAAGGAAGCAGTCATTTAAAGGTCATAAAAAGAATAGCCCCTGAGCAGAGAGAACAGCCAATGCAAGGACCTGAGGTAGGAATGGGCTTTAGATTTTAAGTAACGAAAGAGGCCGTGTGGTCAGCATGCAGTATAGAGAGTGACCGGAGATGAGTTCAGAGAAAAGTTCAGCAGCTAAAGTATGCAGGGTCTTGTAGCCATGGCAAGGAGTCTGGGCTTCATTCTAGTTGTAGTGGGAAGTGATTGGAGAGTTTAAGCAGAGGAGAGTCATGATCTGATTACCTTTTGAAGGAATCACTGTGGCTGCCAGGTGGAGAACGGATAGTAGGGGCCAAGGGTGGGGCAAGGAGACCAGGAGGGGAGTGAATCTCAGAATGTCCCATCCTTTCCTATACAGATTGTCATGGACAGACAGTCATACTATTTGTATAGCAATCCTGGGTGAAAAAGAATGAGGCTGCTAGTCAGGGGCAACCAGCCTGGGCACTCAGGCTACCCCAGACCCATAGTGTACCCCACAGGCTGAGGCAGTAAATATCCCGGCGCACCTGAGAGCTGGGCCTGGCACCACAGACACATTGGTACAGAAGCTCTGAGAAGAGAAGGAAGTCAAGCACCAAACCCAAACCCATTCAGACATTCAGTGGAAAAAATTTTGCCAAAAAGATATTCCGAGAAGGTACATCCTACAGCAAAGTAGGAGGAAACCAAGAGGATGTGAAGAGTTGCGGTTAGACCTCATTCTTTCATTTGTCAACAGGTACTGAGCACCCATGATGTGTCAGGCCATGGTGCACAAGCTAAACAAACAGAGGGAGGCACAGAGGCTAGACCTCTGCATGAGGGGCTGAGCTTCAAGAGCAGTAAGAGTTACAGGGCAGTACTGGTGAGCAGGGCTGAGGTTAGCCCAGAAGAGAAAGAAAGTTAGTCCTAACGGTGTGGAGTCAAGGAAGGCAGGGAGAAACTTCCACACAGTTAATGGGCTTTATGGCTTCTCTTACGAATCCCCTTGTCCTGACTTGCCTATACTTCTCCTCCACACCCAGCTCCCTAGAGGCACTCAGTCTCACTCACTGACCATGACCTGCTCCTTGTGGCTGCTGCTCAGAGTAGTGAACACAGCACTGTGGACACAGCTGAGGCAGCCTAGGCAGGCTCCCTTGGGATTGGGCCCACCCTCCCGGAACCTTGGGGTGTCCCCATCAGGAAGGCTTGACCAGAGCCCTAAATCCCTAGGGTTGGGAGCTGGAAGTGACAAAGAGTAGCATTTGATTGTGAGAAAAGATGAGGCATGAAGGGTTTGGAAGAAAGACCAAAAGAGAGAGCGAGAAAGAGAAGGACAAAGATGAAATGATAGGAAGAGAAACAGAGGAAGAGCATCAGAGATGGAAAGAGAGAGAGCCTCATGGAGACAGAGAGATTGCGAAGGCAGCAAAGGAGAGACAGGAAAGTCTGAAGAGAGAGAAATAGAGGCAGAGATAGAGAATGAGAGAAAGTGATTAAGGGGACACAGTGGCCAAGAATGAGAAACGGAAATGGAGACCAGTGGAGATGGCCAGGGGCAGAGCAAGTAAGAAAGGAGAATAGAGAGACACTGACTGAGAGAGTGGGACACAGAAAAATAAACAGAGGAACAGACTAAGACACAGAGAGACAGAAATGAAGATATTAGAGAAACAGGAGAAGATCGACAGACAAATAGACACAGAGACATGAAAGAGAGGAAGAGGCTGAGGGAGAAGGAACAGTGAGGGAAAGAGAGAAGCAGAGACAGGTCAAGGTCTGAGGTCCAGAGAGAGAAACAGGTAGCAAGGCGCCCAGCTGGGAGCTGAGCGGAATTTGAGGGGGAATCTGATTAGCAGGGGGCGGGAACCAGCATGAAAAGCCACATTTCTCTGACATTTGACAGTTAAAACACCAATATTCACAATAAGAATAATCATTCACTTATATTTATATACTCTTTGTCTGTAACAAAGCCCTTTGAATTGGGAGTAAGGATATTTGCAGACAGGAGTCAGTATAAGCAGAACAGGTGCTGAATCCCAATTCTTGGGAATGTCCTCTTTCAAAACAAGCTGCTGTCTCCTGTCCAGTGAATGAGTTAGTCCAGGACTGAGGTGGCCATGCAGGCAGGGAGTGGGGAAGGTGTCTGGCTCAGACCCCACCCCTACCCTGGCTCTCCTTTGCCAGCCTGAGCCAGGTCTGCAGCTGCTGGGAGATGTGCTGTGGAGAGGTGGGAAGAATTCTGAGTCAGACCCCAGCACTAGTAGAGGGCAAGAATGCATAAATTAGTATGCAAATGAGAATACAAATCACCCAGAGCTTCTTATCTCTTACCTGGCGCCCTAGGAGGAGGCTGGGGGAGTCTGAGGGTCTCTCAGGTGCCATGTCCAAGCAGTGGGAGGCACTAGGGATGAGAAGGGCTGACTCTGAGGGTCCCAAAGCCTGTGTTACACTTAGCACGTACCAGGGGTCTGTGTCCCCTGGAAAGAAAGAGAACGGTGTGTGGAGCTGGGGCCAAGTGGAGACCTAGGAGTCAGCTTCTGATGCTGTGCTCACCATTAACAAACAGCACCCGGGTGGCCCCTGGGGTCTGGCCACCATAGTAGGAGTTCGTCCGGGCCACAGCCTGGGCTACAGATGAGATTGAGAGCCCGAACACCTGCTCACAAAGCGCCAGCTGGGAGGGGAGTGCTGGGAGCTTGGAGAAAGGGCATCCAGGGTCCTCACAGGTGACATCTGTGGAGGGAGATACAGGGTATAGAGTCAGCCCCTCCTCCTTTAACAATCATTTACAGAGCTCTCCCCAATGATGACCAAGACAGCTCTGGATCTTCCTTTTAATAAGTTCACAGTCCTGTCAGAGACACACAAGCATACCCCCAGACAGTGATGGCCCAGATGATCAGGCTGTGATGGGAAAAGGCCCCATAAGAGATCATAAGAGAGCATTATAGGTTCTTGGGCAGCATCCCGCAAGGGATAAGACCTCAAGTAATTAGTGGGAGTGTGGTAAGCAAAGAGAGAAAAGAGAAAGCATAAGAAACAGAGGAAACAGCATGTGCAAAGGTCCAGAGGTTTGTGGAAACCTGCAGTGTTTAAAGCAGAAATTGGACCATGTCCCCCTTGCTTAAAATCCATGGCTCCCTTGTGCTTTGAGGGTAAATATAACTTCCTTAGCCTCACAGCAATTCCTTCCTTCCTTCACCATTTATTTGAACTCCTTCTATGTGCTCAGATACATATTGAACAATATTAGAAACACAGTGGCAACTGAGACATCCCCAGGCTCTGCTGTCACATACTCCTAGTCCAGAGCAGGACATAATATGGAATGTGACTGGAAAGTGGTAAGAATAACTCAGTGCTATTGAGGTGGGAGGAGGGGAGGCAGACTTATCTTGAGGGATCAGGTAAGGCCTCCTCAGGAGGGGGCATCTTGTCTTGAGACCTGAAGATGAGTAAACTGTGTGAAGAGTAGAAGAGAAGTAATCCAAGCAAAGTGAATGGCATGTGCAAAGTCCCTGAGGTATTAGGAAGACTGCTGTATTAGGGAGTCAAAAATACATACAGCTTTATAACAATAACAAGAAGAAGAGCAAGCACTTATGGAGTACTTACTGTATACCAGCATCATTCTTAGCATGCTACATACATTACCTCCTCTAATTCTTAAAACATCTTTATGAGAGAAGCACTGTGATCATTCCAACTTTACAGATGTGGAAACTGAGGCATAGGGAGGTTAAGTCACTTGCCCATATTTGTCTAAAGTCACACAGCTGCGAAATGGCAGAGATGGAATTGGACCCTTTGGCTTTAAGCCATATCTTCACTGCCTTCAGGGGATGTGGAAAGGATTTTGAACTTAACTCTGGGATACAGTAGCCAGATTTAGAAAATAAAAATACAGGATGTACAGTTAAATCTGAATTTCACATTAAAAAATACATTTTTAGTATAAGTATGTCCCATGCAATATTTGGCACATGCTTATACTAAAAAAAGAAATTATTGGAGCTAGCCCTGTGGCCGAGTGGTTAAGTTCACACGCTCTGTCTTGGTGCCCCAGGGTTCATTAGTTCAGATCCTGGGTGCAGACATATATACCACTCATCAGGTCACGCTGTGGTGGCATCCCACATAGAAGAACCAGAATGGCTTACAACTGGGATATACAACTATGTACTGGGGCTTTGAGGAGAAAAATGAAAAAGGAAGATTGGTAAAAGATTTTAGCTCAGGGCCAATCTTCCAGGAAAACAAAAAAGTTTCTTTAAAAAAAATTATTGTTTATCTGAAATTGAACTTTAACTGGGCATCTGTAATTTATTTGGCAACCCTACCCTGGGCTCACTAAGGAGGCGTGGAAGGGTTTTGAGCAGAGGAAGGACAAGGTCATATTTAGAAAGATCTGTCTGGATGCTGTGAGGAAGCTGGATTGTACGGGTGAAGGCCTGGAGACCAGAGAGAAGCCTGGGTCTGGGATCCTGGCAGCGAGGATGCGGGCCTCTACTTTCAGCAGAGGCAGAAATAGAAAGGAGTTTGGGGTGAACTGTAGAGTTGTCCGGGATGAAGAGTGGGCAGGACTCAGTGATTGACAGGCTATGGGGATACTGGGGAGGAGGCCTGCAAAACACTGCTAGGGGTTCTAGTCCAGGGAGTGGGGAGAGCGTGGGACCATCCCTGGGACAAGGACACCGAGGAAGAGAGGATTGAAGTGACGATCACTCATGTTGAGGATTTGGTGTGTGTGAGAGAAGGTATGGGAGGGCCAAGCACACCCGCCCCGCCCCCCCCCCCCCCCCCAGGATGGCTGTCCACCCTCCAGCCCCACACCTGCAGGTTAAACAGGGCCCAGCAGTCAGGCCAGGTGTCCTGTGGAAATGAAAATGAGTCCAGACCACCTGTGAGAGGGGTTGTCTGGGCACAGCACAGAATGTATGTTTGGGAGATGAGGGTTGGGCCAGTGACTCACAGAAGCCAAACTCAGTACATGTCTGGTACACCCACTGCCGGTCACCCACGCCAGACACCTGGGGTTCTGTGACCTTCAGCTGCGCCACTGTCTCTGCTCGGGAAGAGCTTAAACACCTCTGGCCCAGGCTCTGTATGACAACCTAGGGACAAGATATATACATACACACACATATACATATGTATATATATATATATAAATTCCTCCCCTCCTCACAGCAAGCCAGGGCCTAGATGCATAGGGCCCTACAAGTCAAAGTCAGAAGAGAGTTCCTGAGTTCTCCTGGGAGTCAGCGGTCAGAGGGGGTGGGTGCCTGGGTCCCTGTGGGTTAGAAGTTAAGGTACTAGATGACTGAGACCTTATTACCTGTGATACTCTGGGCAAGTGCCAATATCTTGACCCTCAGTTTCCTCTTTTATAAGTGGGGATAATAACAGTGCCTAGAACTACTGTGAGAATTCAGTGAAATAATATGCGTGAAGCACTTCACACAGCACTTGGTGCAGACAGTGCTGGAAAAGTGACAGCTGGATTGTAACTAGATTTCAGGGCTAGGGGTCCCGATCTCTAGAAGAACTTTGTCCCCAGGGCTACATTTTTTTCATTCATTCTATAAATACTAATTGAGCACTTGCTGCGTGCCAGACACTGTTACACGCCCCGGGAAGAGGACAGAACAAGATCTGCAAAATAGATAATGAACGCAGTCGTTAGCATTTGCAAATCGTGTGCCAGGATCTCTGCTGAGTGCTTTACACGCCCCACTTCATTTCACCTTCTCGATGGCCCCGTCAGGTGTCATCCCCATTTGACAGATGAGGAATCAAAGGCTCAGAAAGGCTTTACGCTTGCCCAAGATCACACAGCAGAGGTGGAGCAGGTACCCTCGTCTAGGGCCTCCTCTCGGCCCGGCTCCGGGGGCTCACCTGCGCTGCCCGACGAAGCCCGCGGTAGGGCGCCGGGCGGCTGCCGTTGCCCCGGCCCTCGAGGAGGAGCCCGCAGAGCCGTCTCACGCTCAGCGGCGCGCCCGCCTGCCCGTCGTACTGCACCGCGCCGCCCACCAGCGCCTGCAGCGCCCCCAGCAGCTCCGCCTGGTCCTCCGGGCGGCCCAGCGCCCCGCAGGCGCCCAGCTCCGCCCGCAGCGCCGCCCGAGCCGGCCCGCCCGCGCGCAGCCGCCGCTCCACCTCCGCGAAGGCTGCGGCCGCAGCCGCCTGGCACTGCGGGAGCGAGAGGCTGCGTCGGCCAACTCTCGGCCTGAGCCCCGGCCTTCCCTTTCCAGGACCAGCAGCTCCCTGGCGCTCCCGCGGTCCCCCGGCTCTGCCCGAGCCCCGCCCTGCTGCGGCTCTTCCCCGGGGGCGATCCCTTTGGCCCCGCCCCTCAGCCCCGAGCTATTGGGGCTCCTCCCTTTCGGATGCCCAGATCCATGCTCAGCTCCCTCCTTCTCTCAAAATCTGCACACCTCCCGCGACTCCCACCTCCCTCTGACCCGCCACCTCGCTGGCTTCACCGTTTTTCTGTAGCCTCGACTTCAAGGCCTCCTCTCTCTCCCCATCCCCCTCCGGCTGGGCCCCGCCTCCTACCTCCGGGGATCCGCCAATCGCCGGATTCATTAGGCTTCGGGACACCACCTGTAGTCCGACGGCGGGAGGAGGGGTCAGGGGCCCCCGACCACCGCGGCCCTCCCCGTCCAGACCCGCCGCCCGCCCTCCTTACGTCATTATACTCAGAGAAGTCCAGCACGGCCCGCACTGGGGCGGAAGAGGCGACTGAGGCGAAAATGAGATGCGGGAACTGAGGGAGGAGAAGTCGTCAGCCTGGGGGCTGAGGGGCTGGGATCCCACAGCTTCCCGCCCCTGTGTCACTCACTCGTTGTGTGGTCTTAGGCAAGTCCTTACCCTCTGTACACTGGACTCTTGTGAAGACAGTTTGTGGAAAGGAAAGCTCTTGTGTGGGAGGAAATGTGGGGGGAGGGCATTCCTATGATCTGAGATAGGGACCCCAGAGTCCAAGTTCCCTCCCCGCTTAACCCGCCCAGAGGAGCCCCAGGGACCTTCAGCCGGGCCCAGGAGGCCAGGGAGCCTGCATAGGAGCCTCCGAAGCAGATCCAGGGGCTGGAGGAGGAGACGTTGAAGAGGCGGGAGAGTGCGAGGCGGGCAGAGACCACGTCGGTCAGCCTGAGGTCAGAGGGGAGACTCCGTTAGTCCCTACCGCTTGGAATCGCTGAAGATTCCTCCATTGCACAGGCGGTCGGGGATCCAGAGATATGAATGGGTGGAGTCTGGCCAGCAGCTAGCGCTCTCTTCTCCTGAGGACTTCTGCTGTGCCCTAGGCCAAGGGAGACCCTTCTGGAAAGCCTCCACTCTCTTCCCTTCCGGACTAGGTGGGAGAGGAAAAGTCTCCAGTGCAGATTAGGCAGACTCCTTACAGATATAGGAGGGGCTGGGGACAGTCCAGAAGAGCTAGGAAGAGGAGACATCCTAGGCTGGATAGGTTAGAAGGTGTCGGGGGAGGGGGAGCCACAGTTAGAGAGACAGAGAGAGAGAGATGTGAGCATATGTCTAACATCCTCTTTTCTGTCTTAAGTGCTTTCTTTCCTCCCCAAACTTTCTGAGACGATTTGCAGTTGGTGCCAGCCTACTGCAGTTAGAAACTGGTTTAGCTTGTGAAAAGATTGAAACAGAGAGCAACAAAGCGATATGGATGGAAACACAGAGACATTAAGACAAGAGTGAGACAGAGAAAGGCAGAGACTGCTTACAGACAGATACAGAGAGAGAACCAAGTAGGAGAGGGAGAGATTAGTCCAGCAGAGAACAATAAAGCAGGCGAGGGGTGGGAGAGAATCAGTGGGGGTTGTTAATAGGGGAAGGGCGCACTGAGGGAGGTGAAAAAAGGAGCCATACAAATATTAGGGATTAGGGGGGAGCCCACTTCTTGTAGAGGGAAGAATTCAAAGGCTCAAGGCAGCAGTCTATATAAGTCTAGAGAACAGCAAGGACCTCAGTGTAGCTGGAGCACAGTGAGTGTGAGAATGTGGAGGGCAGAGAGTTCAGAGCCGCTTGGACCTTGTGGCCACTGTAAAGCTTTTGACTTTACTCTGAGTGAGATGAGAGACATGTGAGGGATTTGAGTCAGGGAGAGCAGTGGTCTGGTTTATGCTCTAATGATCACCCTGGCTTCATCTGGAGAATAGACTGAGGGGTCAAGGGCAGAAACAGGGAGACCAGTGAGGAGCTGTGTAATCCAGTAAGGGATGCTGGTGGTCTGGGCCAAGTAGGCAGTAATGAGACAGAGAGAACAATACTGTGTAAGAGAAAGAAAGAGGTAGGGAGGGACAGAGACCCAGACATGGAGAGAGAAAGAATAAGACACTGAACGACTAAGAAGGAATCATGGAACCAGAGACTCAGAGGCCAACTCTGGGCAGTGGAGGAGAGAGACAGAGATGCAGAGATTTCAAGACACAGACATCCTCAGTTTCAGGACCCCAAACATTTTCCCTACCCCTACTCACGCATGGCGACTGGACAAGAAGCGGAGCTGGGCCATGTCCAGGCCCCCAGCAGGTATACTCAGGCCATAAAACCTGTGTTCCAGGCCTATCACCAGGGCCCCCCAGGATGGGGCCAGGGTAGCAGGGTGCCCTGTGAAGCCGGGGAGGGTGAGGTGGGAGTAAGCCCTTGCAACCCTCAGGTCTCAGAGCAGTGCAATATGCAGCTCCCCTCCCTGGCCCCCACCAACTTCCCAGCTCTGTCTCTCCCACCCTTGCTTCTTACCTCTCAACACTGAGCCAGGCCCGAGGCTGCCCTCTCCCCCCAGATGCAGGAACACGGGTCCATCCTGGCCGGTCCAATGTTGGTCATTTACCCAGTACCGCTGAGAGGTGTGATGGGGAAGAAGAAATGGGATTGTGAGAATTCTGACCTATCCTTTATTCCCTGTTCATTCCAGTCTCTCTCGCTAATGGATCTTTCTTTATACACTTAGTAGTGTCTGAAATAGGCTTGTTTGTTTATGTGTTCATTTCTCTCTTGTTTGTCATCTCATCTAAAATGTAAGACCTACAAAGAGCAAAAATTTTTGTCAACTTTTCCACTCTTACATCCCTAGGGTCAAGGTTAGGGGCTAGCACATGGGAGACACTTGCTATCTATTGAAATACTAATTGTAGAATATATAACCAATACAAATGGACTTAAGAATAGCGCCTAGATGAGATGACCTTTGGAGGCTGTGTATAAGGCAGGCAGGAAAAATGGTGAAGCTGTCCATTCATTCAATAGATATCTTCAGGTGCCTGTTGTGAGCCAGGTCTGGTTCAAAGCCAGACCAAATTTCTGCTACATCCTGAGACCTGGTGGTGGGCTTAGTGTTTAATCTGAAGGACAGGGAAAAGGGGACTAAGGGACAGTGAGAGAGGGAGAGTGGATGACAGAGAGATGGGAAGACTGAAGGACAGTACCTGAGTGACAAAAAAGTGGGAGACTGAGGGAAGACTATGAGATAGAGGGCAAATCTAAGAACCAGAGGGGCTAGACTAAAGGAATCCTGGTAAGGGATCCTGAGAGCAGGCATAGGGTAAGCTGAGGGGCAATGAGACGGGGAGACTGAGACGGAGACGTAGCGAAAGAAAGCAGAGACTGAGGGGCAGAGTAGGGGGACTGAGGAGAGGGCAGAGTAGGCAGTGGCCCCCCTACTGCTGGCCTTACCTGCAGGAAGGATCGTCTGTCAGAGGCATTGAAGGGGTCCAGTGGCTGCTCCAGCCACCCCTCTTTGGGGAGGGCCACAGCCCCTGGGCCCAGGCTCAGGCCCAAGCTGGAGCTCTCCTGAAACTGCTGCACGTGCTCAGCTAGGCGCCTAAGAAGGGAGGCTGTGGGACATGGAGGGGAAGGAGTCAGGCAAGGTCCCCTTAGGAGCCCCTGTCTGACCCTCAGGCTTCTCCTACCTGGAGCTGAGGATGCCCAGAGGGAAACCAGGAGCAGAGGGCCCAGCCACAGTGCAGGCCCACGGGCCATGGCTGTCCAGTCTTCAGAGCAAGGGCTTGAGGTGCTCTGTTTTCCCCCTTCACTGAGGAGCTTTCTCATATCCCCAGGGCTGGGCTTTAAATTTGTAGTCTTTCATCAGGAGCTCAGGTTTCCTTTCAGACGCGCCTCTCCTGGGACAAGGCAAGCGTCTGTAGGAACCACTAATGCGGGGCAGGGACGCTAGAGTCTGTATCTAGAGCCTGCTGATGCGGCACCTGAATATCTGATTTCTTCTCTCTCTGCTCCTGATTTTCTCCTCCCTCAGCCCCTTGATCTCTCTTCCCCCTGTTCCTCAGTCTCTATCACTCTGCCTCAGTCTCCCTCTCTCCATCCTTCAGTCTTCCCCCTCTTTACCTCAGACTTCAGGCTCCACCTCTTTCTACCTTAGGACCTCCTCTTGCCCACTCACTCCCAGTCTTCCTTTCTCTGCCCCTCAGCATATCGTCCATCCCACTCAGGTGACCCAATGCTCAGTCTCTCCCTCTCTTTGTACCTCAGTCCCCTCATCTCTCTTGCAATCTGCTCTCTGCTTCAGCTTCTCTCTCTGTCCCTCAGCCTCACCCTGGCTATTTTCCAGTCCCCCGTTTCTCCTTATCACCACCCCAACCCCCCTGACTCAGAATCTCACCACTTTCTTTAGACTCTTTATCGTTCTTTGAACATTCCAGGCTTGCTGCTGCCTCAGAATGCTTGCCCTTGCTGTTCCCACTCTGTGGATTACTATTTCTCCGTAAATCCTCATGGCTTGCTCCCTCACCTCAATCAGATCTCAGCCAAATGGAAGACCAGTAAGGTCTTCCATGGTTATCTTTTTAAAAATTGCCAAACCTACAGTTCATCCATGTTGTAGCATGTATCTGTGTTTCATGGCTCAATAATAGTCCATTGTATGGGTCTATAACTTTTATAGCAACTTATGACTACTAGAAATATTATACATATTTTATTTATTTGGGTGGTTCATCATCTGTCTCCCAGACTAAAAAGTAAGCTCCACGGGGTGTGGGATTTTCATCGCCTTTGTCCACTGCTAAATGCCTGGTCCCTACGATAGTGTCCATGGTGGGCAATCAAGAAATATTTGTTGGGTGAATGAAGAATTCATCAACTAGTGCTGCTGGTTCTACTTTAAAAACATATCCAGAATCCCACAACTTCTCACCGCCTCCAGGGTTACCACCTCCTTCTGAGCCACCATCATCTCTGACTTGGAATATCACAGAAGCCTCTCAGCTTCTCTCCCTGCTTCTGCCACGTGATTTATTCTCCACTCAGCAGATAGATCCTATTAAATATAAGTCCGATCATTTCACGAAGTATTTCTCTGGCTCTCCATCTTACTCAAAGTAAACTCTACAGTTCTTTAAATGGTCTTTGAAGCCTCATATAATCTGGCTGCCTGTTACCTTCATGATTTCACCCCTTACCCCTCACCCCTGGGCTCGCTGCTCCAGCCACACAGGATTACTTCATATTTCACAAGCCTATCAACCACACTCCTTCCTCAGAATCTTTGCTCTCATTGGGATGCTTTTCCTCTTCATATCTACAAATCTTTTCTTAGTTCCTATAATTCCCTGTTCATGTTTCACCTTACTAGATGGGTTTTACCTGATCGGTCATACTTTAAAATAGCACAATTTCTCACACTCTCTGTCCCCTTACCCTGCTGTTGTCAGTCTCTGATTATGATTAGATGTTATTGCATTTCTCTCCCAAACTATTCCCTAGGATATAAGTTTATTATGGGCCAGAATTTTTTCTTTTCTCCACCAATTTCTGCATAATACCCAAACCAAACTTCAAGACAATCGGCAGGTATTCAATAAACATGTAATGAGTAAAATATTGTATGATGAATTAATTAATTCATTAATTAATTTTCTGATCAGGAAAGAATCCCCAAAGAATGTAGCATAAGAAGTGAGGCAAGATGAGGAGCTGCAGGAAGCATGAGGTTGTCTGGGGTACGAGGGTTCCTGGCCCAAGCAACAGCAGCTGCAAAGACTAAGTTGTGAACCTCTTTGGCACCTTCAAGGAATATCAACAAAGGCAGAGGGGCTGGAGGAGATGAAATGAAGGAATTTGAATTAGATGAGTGGACAGAAGTCAGCAGAGACTCAACCCTACTGGCAGGCCATGGAAAGGGCTTTGGATTTTATTTAAAGTTGATATTTAAATCAATGATTTCAAGTTGTCAAAGAAGGCCCTTTAAAAATATGAATATATTAGTAAATTTATTAATTTCTTTTTTTGTAAATTTCATGTTACTCAATGGTTTTAATGGCCAGGCTGGAAAGATAGGGATCTTTACTTCAACTCAACAATAAGAAGGCACATAGCCTGATTAAAAATGGGTGAAGGGTTTTAACAGACATTTCTCCAAAGAAGATATACCAGTGGCCAATGAAAAGATGCTAAACATCATCAGTCATTACTGAAATGCAAATCAAAGCTATGAAATACCTCTTCATACTCACTAGAATGGATATAATAAAAACAGACTATGGCAAGAATTGGGGACATAAAATGGAAGTTACTTTGGAAAACTCTCGAACTCATTATTTTTAAGTAGTTTCATTTAGGTATGATTTACATACCATAAAATCCGTTGTTTGTTTTTTTTAAACATTGGCACCTGAGCTAACATCTATTGCCAATCTTCTGGTTTTTTTCCTTCTTCTTCTTCTCCCCAAAGCCCCCCAGTACATAGCTGTGTATTCTAGTTGTGAGTGCATCTGGTTGTGCTGTGTGGGATGCCGCCTCAATGTGGTTTGATGAATGGTGCCATGTCCATGCCCAGGATCTGAACCGTTAAAACTCGGGCCACTGAAGTGGTCGGGCATGCCAACTTAACCACTCAACCACAGGGCCGGCCCCATCCAGCTGTTTTTAAGTATATAACTCAGTGTTTTTTCGCAAATTTACAGACTTGTGCAACTGTTACCACAATCCACTTTTAGAACATCTCCAGTCACCTCAAAAAAGACACTTTGTGCCTATTTGCAGTCAATCTCCATTCCCACTCCCAGCCCCAGACAAACATTAATCTAATTTCTGTCTCTATGGATTTTTCTTTTTTGGACTTTTCATGCAAATGGATTCATACAATATATGATGTTTTATGTCTAGTTTCTTTCACTTGGCATAATGTTTTTGAGCTTCATCCATGTTGTAGTATCGATCAGTACTTCATTCCTTTTTAAAACTCAATGATATTCCATTGTATGGATATACCACCTTTATATATTTTTATTTTTAAGAGAAAAAGTGGCTATCCCATTTGTTCATGTAACTTCTCAGACTAAAATCATTCCATGGATTCCCATTGTTATTAAGATCAATACAAAAATTCTTAACATGGCCTGTAAATAGGGCAACCATACTGCCTAATTACACTTGATTCGATTGTTAAAAGAAAACTCAGGGAGCTTTTCTTGATATGAATATTTTATTGAATAAGACACAAACTGTGAACAAGGAGACTTCAAACCTGAAACAGGTATGAAGCTCAGAGGCATGACCTAAAGGATGGCTTATAAAGTGAAAACTAGGAAGTTATTTAACCTTTGCAATGATTGATTATTACAATGGGTGTTTCCATATGGCAGGGGGATTGGTTAAAAGTGGTTATCTTATATCCTTTTAGGAAGATGACTTAAATTTTGTTTATCATTATCAGAGGCATTTACAGGAAGTAACCTAAAGTAAGTTTTGCTTCTGTCCATGAAACAAGCTAGGTTAAGTTTTGTTTATGTGGTTTAATGGGGTTTGTCTAATCAGGGGATTTTCAAGTGGTCTCCATTCTATTTCATTTAATACAATCAATGCCTGCTAATTAGTTTTAGTGCCCCTTTCACTATCAATGGCTTCTGGGTTTAGTGTTTGATTATAGGTAATTCTACCTAGAAGGCCCTGCATTGGCCTACATGTTACTTCTCTGGCCTAATCTCCTGCCACTCTTCCCTCCTCCATCCCAGTCCAACACTCCAGACACAGGCATCTTTTTAGCTCTTCTTTCTCAGGTTTTTATTTCCCATGTTCTCCCTGAGCTGTGCGAAAGGAGACCACTCAGCATACTGGCCTTTCCTTCTCCCTCCTGATTCTACATCATTCCCTCTGCCAAACACCATATGCTGCACCTGAAAGTCTCACTCACCTGAGAGAAGGTGACAATCTGGAATCAAGCATGCCCGCTAGTGAATGCCGCTGCATTTCCCCTTCCTTCTGGTTTTGCCTCAGATCTGTAGTAGAGAATCCAGAAGCAAGTCTCAACTCATTTTTGCTCAACATAGTTAAAACAAGCAAACAGACAAACAAAAACATTGGGCTCAGCCTCTCTGGCAGACACTTGGGCAACATCCATCAAATCACCATCCATGTATGCACAGAAACTAAAAACAATGGAAATCTATTGGGAGGGTAGAAACTGGTCATGAAGAGCTCAGCAGCAAGAGGGAGATGCTCACTGCATGCCTTTTCATATAATGTAACTGCATTTCCTATTCAAAAATAGAGAATTTAAGAAAATACAATAAAAGCAGAGTAAAGGAGGAGCTAGGAAAGAAATGCTGGGCTCACGCGAGTTCACCTCCTCTGAAATGGTCGCTGGGCAGTGCTGAGGTTTCTCACATGACAGCAATTCACAGAAATGCGATTCGAGCTCACTTTGGAAACCTGAAACAAACAGGTAGGAAGGCTCCAACCCTAAGCCTGGCCATGGACAAGCCAGCTAAGTGAGAACTGAGAGATGCCATGAAAAAGCATCCAAAGGAGAGTCAAGTGGCAGGATTGTCCTTTAGGCATAAAATTGGACCTTCCCACTGTGGGGATGCCTGCTACTGTTGTTTCATCAGGTCAGACTCACTACGTGTGCATCACCATGTTCCTTAGGAGAAGAAAAAATTTCTGTTGATTCCGCAGCAGAACTCACAAGTTTAACCAAGTCTGGGCTTTCTCTGTCAAGTCCATGAATATGGCTAAAAACCAAAGGTACATTTATGTGTTTGAATTGAAATTTTCTCATTCATTTTGTTAAAACAGGAGTGCGAGTCAGGAAGGGACTTCTTTGGCCTTCTAAGACCATCCACAGGAAGAATGCTGATGCACTGAACATTTTCAAAGAAAACACGGGCCAGTGGAATGGCTGGGGAGCTCAGTTGGGCTGGACCATAGTCCTAACCACAGGTTGCACGTTTGCTTCCATACCAGCCCTTTTCTATGGGTTTCCTTCTTCTAAACTGTTCTCAGCAGAAGTCATCTTAGCTGTCAAGGCAGGAAATAAATTGCCATACTCCGGGAAGCTTTAAATCCATCCCCTAGAACTTTTATTTCCCTTTTTTGCCTGTTCAGAATCCAACACACTCACCCAGCTGAGGGCAGAATGCATAGTGTGTTCATTCATTTAAAATTCCCAGCACCCCATACAGCACCCTTGATGAACTTCAATGAACCATTGTCATTTATTCACAAGATCCACCCACCAATCAAGGCACCTTTGGATTTGTGTGTGTGAGTCTCCATGGGACCCTGATTTCCTCCTAGACGCTCCACACTCTGCCCCAAAGATCTGGAGTCCCTGGCAGGTCACAGAGAAAGGTGACTCTTCTGTTTAAAGTGACACTGCCAAAAGATACAATTTCCCATCTCCTCCTTCCACCCCTGTCCTTTCCTTGGGAGTTTGCCTTTTTTATTTCTTAGACTCTCTCTTCTACAGTGAATCTACTGCCTTCATTTTCTCCAGAACCTTGGCACTAGAGGAAGGAATTTCAATTCAAGAAAGTCCTTTTCCACATCATTCTAGTGCCAGAAGTGACCTGAAAAGGAATCAGGATCCAAAGAAGGAGCCCTGGAAGCCATCAGCAGTCTCTGAAGGGCAACTCCTTTCTGGGAGAGACCATGAGCCCAAGGCAGGGCGGAGTTGTCCAAATGGTGATGAGGTGTAGGGTGTGCGGAGACTGGACATGTGCCCAGTGAGACTAGGAGTGGTCAAATGGTCTTCCGTTGTCGGTCACTCATATTTACAGCTGTATACCTTATATACACAAATCCATTGTCAACCAATCTTTTTTACGCCATATTTGACTCTTCTTTTTTGGCCCCATTTCAACTGCTGTGCATCACTGTCTCTTTTCCTCTACAATGTTTACCCAGAGTTGCTAGAAGTAAGCTACCTTTTCTCATTTTCAATTGAAAATTTTCCCAGGCCTGCCGAGTGGCGCAGTGGTTAAGTTCGCACATTCTGCTTCTCAGCAGCCCAGGGTTCCCCTGATCCTGGTCGCGGATGTGGAGCTATTTATCAAGCCATGCTGTGGTAGGCGTCCCACGTATAAAGTAGAGGAAGATGGGCATGGATGTTAGCTCTAGGCCAGTCTTCCTCAGCAAAAGAGAAGGATTGGCAGTAGTTAGCTCACGGCTGATCTTCCTAAAAAAAAAAAAAAGAAAGATAACTTTTGCATGAGAGGACAGACCTTCCACAAAGGTGCTCAACCATCAGACTTTTTCTCACAAGTCAGAAACAATTTGTGATGTCATCAAAGCCTTTTCACACCAGTGAGGATAAACTTGTAGTTCATGTAGTGAGTTTCCTTTGCCCTGCTATTTGGAGAATTAAATTAATATGTCTCCTAGAGTTACCGAGAACATTTTAGTTATATCTCTTCACTGAATACATAGGTCCAAATTCAAAATTGTTTCAATTCTGATTCCCAAGGCATAGATGGGGGTGGCTTTCATGTGCCCTGGCTGCTTGTTAATCATGTGACCACGACGAACTTATTTAAACATTCAGTAATACCTAACCCTCAGGAGTGTGGGTACCACAAAGTAGGGGACGTGAAAGAGTTCAAGTCCACCGGACCCCGGTTATTTTCCTGGGATCATTTTCGGGCGCCCAAAAGATGGAGATCACAGAATCTCCTCAGGTCAGATAAACCTAAATAGGACAAAAGCGAGGAGTTTTTCTGAAATCTACCATCCACCGAGGCTGCTTAAAATTTCTGCCCTGCGTTTAGAAATCTATTCTCTCCCGAGGGGTAGTCTTTGCTTGGTGTGAGTCAATGACTCTCATAGTATTGATTTGAATACATGGAAGAGTGTAGCTACTTTGATAATTTCTTGAAAGAAAAGGTCAATTCAATGCTGCCGAACCTGGGCTAGCCAGAAAATGTATATTCACCATTAGAGAAGAGAACACCGACGACGTCGAGGTTTCCGTAGTGTAGTGGTTATCACGTTCGCCTCACACGCGAAAGGTCCCCGGTTCGAAACCGGGCGGAAACAATTGTTCTTTGACGAGCTTCGTTTTTGAGATTCTGCTAAACTTTCCAGCGGACATGTCTAAAATTGCACCACAGCGCTATCCTCAGGGTGGGCTTGTCAATGGAATGAGGGGCCAGAGGGGATGTGAATGGGGCTTGTCTCCGCTTTGTTAGGAATCCTCAGTGTGTCCCCGACGGCTCCTCGGATTTCTAACAGGAAAAGATCCGAAACCGAGAGTAACCGAGTGTCGAAGGCCACTCGAGGGTTCATTGTCTCCAGTAATTTATTTATTGCTACACAAATACTTTCAGGTATCACCTGACTTTTAGAGACGAGGGAGAAAAGAAGTATGGGGTATCGTAGGGGGCGGGGGGTGGCTAAAACAAGATTCTGCAGGGAGATCTCAGCGGAGCAGAGCCCACTGCTGACCTTGACGCTCGTGAGTCCTCCTTCCCTGGGTGCTCCCACCGCCTGGTCCCCAGGAAGACCCAGGAACAGGGTTCACAGCTTGGTTAATGGCCCTTTTGCGGGGGGTGTTCCCACTGCCCGGCCAGCTTTTGTGGAAAGCTGAGGTCTTGCAGAACCCAGGGTTGGACCTGCCCCTCCAGGTCAAGACAGTTCACCACACTCACTCCTTTCCAGGACTGCCAGGAGCTCAGCTTCAGTGGGATCAACGTGAAGTTCCACTTAGTCCAGAACGCTCCAGGTGGATTTAGGATGCGGTTAGGGTGTGCTTCCCTGCACGTCTGTGCCCTGGAGTCCTCACAAGGAACCTGGACGTGCAGATGTTCTTGCTGGACATTTCCCAGGACTCAGCATCCAACTGGTGGAGATCATCCAGCTCTGACCAAGACCATTCCCGGCAGGAGGAAGGGGTGGGCAGCCTCTCGATAAGTGGGGCCATTTGCTGGGGTTTTTAGAAGTGAGGGAGAAGACAGAGAAAGGTTTAATAGTGACTGGGTTGTGTGTGTTAGTCTCATATTTTACTCAAGAACCCAAACCATGCTCGACGGTCTTTCTTTTCAAATGGCTGAGTAGTTGAGGGGCATCATGTAAGTGTTCAAAGCCCACTTAAGTACATCACATTTGGCTCGTGTTCAACTCAAGGACAAAGTCCCCTTTGCTGGATGTGAGCCCAGAATTAGTAAGAATGTGAATCGATTTAAAACATTAGGAAATAGATTCAGGTTATTTATGTATTGTTTTGCCTCTTAGGCCTAAAAACAATCCTGCCTTTTGTCTTCAAGCTTAAAAATAAAGTGCCTCATTGGGAGTGTTGAGCAGATTCTTCAGTGAATCTAGCACAGTTCTATCAGGCTGCCAGCATTGGAGAAGTGCTAATGCACTACTTCCCATCCTGTAATATCCCTGAAAGAGAGCAGTGAAGGGGGAATCCTCCTAATGGGCAAAGCTTTGGGCAGTGGACTTAGTCTTCTACTGCTTTCAGATTAAGAATAGACATGAACTCATGCACAGTGAGTTTGGCTGGTTGGTCAGAGAGAGCACAAAGTATGAAGATCTTTCTATCACATGTTAACCTCCACCAGAGCGCATCCACCACAGAAGAAGTACTAAATAACCAAGTAACCAGAATGCTTCTGCCAGTTGTTGTCAACCAGGCTTAGTACCTAGTAACTCCAGTGCTGGCAAATTGGTCACATGAGTGGAGTAGCAAGGTGGCAGGGATGGGCCCAATAACAAGGGATCCCATTCATCAAGGCTGATCAACTTATTGCCATCACCAAACATTGAACCTGCCAACAGGACAGACCAATGCTGAGTCCTTAATGCAGCACCTCTGCAGGAGAGCAAGAAGCCACCTGCCTCTTACTAGTTTACCCAGGAGGAGTGAGCAACCTGACCAACCAGAGTCCTAGAGAAGATATTCCCAGATGGGATGAATTCGTTATGTGAAGGAAGGGGCTCTGAGTAGCACAAGTGGTGGACTGGAGTGGATGTGATGGATATTATACCCAGAAACATTCCTTTCTAGTGCAAGACACCCATTTCTCCCAGCAGCCTGGAGTGTGATTTGCTGATAGCTCAAAGCTGACCTCCTCCCAGGAATTGCTTCAACTAAAGGAAGCTACTTTGTCTAAGGTTACACCCTCTCTCTGGGAGCAGCCTACATCTAATGACAGGTCTCTGAGTGGTTGCAACAACTTACTTCTTGTGTTTCAATTCAGGGCAACACCGAAGGGTCATTGCGGCTCCAGAGCTCCCTGTGGGATTGGATGAGACCTCTGTTGCAACAACATCACAGTTCACACTTTCTCTTTATCCTCTGAATTCCTCCTGTATATTCTTCCTGGAAGCACTTCCCAGTAAGCTTCCTTCATAAAAACTACCCCGCTGAGTCACCCTAGCTAACTCAGTCTAATACATTCCTCTATAGTCTACTTGCAAAAGAGTTACTAAAGACATTATTTTAAAGCATAAGTCAGATGTGTCTCTCCTAAAATCAGAATTATCCAGTAGCTCCCCCCTTGTACTTGAAGTAAAGCCAAATTCCCAAGATCTCCTACAAGGTCCTACACGTTCTAACCCTCCATTTCTCTCTGTCTCATCTCCATTACTCTCTCTCTCATTTGTGCTCTGGCCACATGGGCCCTCTTGCTATTCCTCAAACAATCCATGCAAATACCCAGCTTTTGACTTTTGCACAGGCTGTGCTCTCTGCCTGTGATACCTCACCACCTTCTTCCAGTCAAACGTGCTGCTACAATGTTAATAAGCCTACACTAACAGCTATGTTTAGAATCCCAGCCTATTCTCAACACTACAGTTCCCCCTACATAACTGTATTTTTTCTATCACATTTAACAGCCCCTTATACATTATGTGATTCCTGATTTTTGTTATGTATATTAGTTTTATCTGTTTCCACTCTCTATGAGAAATTTTGTTATTGGTGGTGGTAGTAATGTGTTGTGGCTGTAATTCCCTAATGCCTCCGAAGTGCCTGAAACTGGGAGATCTTTATGCTGCAAATTTGTTCATGTGACTTCTCTGTCTAACATCCTTCCATGCATTCCCATTGCTGTTGGAATCAACTAAAAAATCCTTATCTTCCTGTATAAATAATGATCGTACTTAGTTTACACCTGATATAGATCAATCATTACCTGTTAATTATTGTCAGCACTCTCTTTACCAACAAAAGTACCCTGATTTAGATATTGTATTCTACTAGAGGGTCCAGGTTCATCTACACATTCTCTCCTCTTCTGGCCTCATCTCCTAATACTCTCCCCCACCACTCTGCAGTTCAGTCTTACTCTCCAGGCACACTGGCAGGTCTTAGCTCCTCTCTCCTCAGGTGCTTTTGTCCATGCTGTTCTTTCTGAGGTGTAAAAAATGAAGCCACTGCTGGCCCTTCTCCTGGCTGTCCACTTAGCTTCTTCCTTCTCCTGTCTGATTCCATGACATTGCCTTTGTCACACACCATTAACTGCATCCCCAATGTCTCACCTACCAGAGAGAAGGTGATATTTCTGAATCAAGCATGTCTGCACTGTGAATTCCTCCACGTCTTCACTGACTGTCTGGTTTTGCTTCAGGGAATTCAGAAAGAAGAAGGAGTAGGAAATGTGGCCAGGACCCTATTTATTTGTGCTCAATATAGTTAAAACAAACAAGCAAACAAAAGAGCATACTGGGGTCAGCTCTGTGAAGCACAATCAGAGAATGTCTATCAAAATTGCCAATGCACATTTTCTTGGATGCCGTTTTCCCGCGTGTGCAAGGTATCATGACACACACAAGATATGGTGTATGTTCATAGATATGAACAATGTTTGCAACAGCAGGATGAGGAAAATTAAGCTAACTGTCCATTAAACTGCAGTACATTCCAACTGAATATCACGCAGATTTAAATGAAGATGAAAAGTTCTTGTTCTGTTCTGATATGGAAAGATCACAAAAATACATTCTAAGTAAAAACTAAAAAAGAGCAAGACAGAAAAAAATATGGGTAAATGCCACTCTGAAAAAAAAAGAACATACATTTGTATAACTTTACACATTTAAAATCTCAGGAAGGATAAATAAGATACTAAAAACGATGGTAACATTTTGAAGGGACAATGACTGGGTAGAAAGGTTGGGCACATAGAAAAATTGGGTTTCACGGCTTCTGGAATGATGACTAGAGTCACATTTCTAGGACTGGGCAGTACCGATATTCCCGAAGTGACTTCCGATTTGAGGTCACCCCAGAAATCTGAGCCAGCAGGTGAATGGGAAGGCTCACGAATGTCGACCAAGTCCGACCCTGGAGGTGCTGGGCTAGTGAAGCCTGGCTGACTCCGGGACAATCAGGAGTCAGACCCGTGGGAATACTCGACAGGCACAAAATTTTATCTGTTAATGAGCGGCTTTTCCGAAGCCTGGACTCGCTCTCAGTTCAGGGCATCAGGTTCATTATCCGCACGTGCTCATTACCAGCCTTTTAGAGAGGAGCAAATACTTCCAGGGATTCCCGGACCATTAGCCGCAGTTTGAAACGTTTGTTTCGACTTTCATGTGTATGAATACGACTTGCAACCAATGTTCTTTCTTTTGTTTTGTTTTTGTTACTCGTGAGAGAAAGCGTCTGATTCCGTTTATGGAAAGCAGCAAAGAAATTCTCCTAAGACAAACAACAGTAACAATTGTTTTGACGTTAACACTTCAAAAAAAAGGACGGCAGCCAAAAGTTCACGGCTGGTTAGCTCAGGTGGTTACAGTGAGGTGCTAATAATGCCGAGTTTCAGGGTTCGATCCCCGTAAGTACCGCTGGCTTGCTTCCACCTCTGAAAGAAGACTATCAATTACCTTCAGAGAAACTTGATTCCTAACCTGTGAAAAGTTACTCCCCGTAATTAACAATGCGCTAAAGGTTCCCAATCCATTGCCCTCTTTTTCCCTTAACCAACTCAGTTCCCGGGTTCCCTTAAGTTGAACATCTCCCCAGGCAGAGTTCCTACAGGAGCCATGCAGAGAGCCCAAGAGTGGAAGCTTTGCCTAATGGAGAAATAAAAGTGGAAAAGATTGTTGGCAACTTTTTGTGAAAAGCTTATTTGATTTTAAATCGTCTTTCCAAAGCAGTTTTGCAATCACCTCCTTTCTCAAATGATCAAGAGATACAAAGTAAAGAGAAATTCTTAAAAGGTTGCGCTTTCCATGTCTCTGAAGATTCTTTAAGGTTTCACTGACAGCTGACATGACCCCGTGAGGAAGCACCACGGAAGGTGAAGGACTGGCTCAGGAGACCTCCTCTCTCTACGTGTCTGTACCACTTGGAACAAGAAACAGAACACAGACCTTTTCTTTTTGTTTTTAGGACAGGAGTCCAATCTGGATTCTTGTGATCAATACATAGACATGCATCTTGCATCATTGCTTCTGACTTGAAAGGATGGTGAAATATCACAGCTACCCCTGATCTCTGTGAGTAGTCTTTCTCCAGCCTGGTAAAGTTTTCCTGCCAGTATGCAGTGATCAGTATTCGGCTCAATGGGAAGTTCTTTCTGGAGTTTCCTGTTCTCACAGCTCTCTCCTTTCTGCTACTCTGTCCTGCCAAGTCCAGCTGTGTTGGTCTCCTGGACTATCAGCTCCCTCTCATCAGCTCAGGGAGTTCACCAGCCTCTGCCTGGGTTCCCCTTCCCTGCATTGGGGCCTAGAAACTCTATCAAGGCAGTAAGTTAGGGGCAGTCCTCGTTCTCACTTCATTTCCCCCCAGGATGACTTCATTTTTTTCTCTTTCAGGGATTACTCTCCTTCTTTGCCTGATGCTCAGTGTCTTAAAAATTGTTGTTTCAAATATTTTTTCAGGTTTTAGTTCTTTCAGGCAGGAGGGTAAATCTGATCCCTGTTATCCCATCTTCGCTGGAAACAAGATTCACCACTATTTGGAGGATGAAGAGGGGGAAGTTAAGCCCTCTGCTGTTTCTGCTGTGCGTTGCAGGCTTTTGTTAGCAGAGAGGGGCCCCTTGGTAAGCACAGCAGCCTGTCTTGGGGCAGTTTGCACTACCCTTCCTGGAATCTTGGGTCCTTGGTTGCTTGTGGCAGGCAGTCTGCACAGATACTGGACTGCGTCTCCAGAATCCAACTGAGTCAACCTGTCTGGAGGGTCAAGGCTACAAGCCTCCTCATGGATCAGAATGTCTTCTCCCTGGTTTTCTGTGTGCCAGGGCTGGTTAAGGGGGAGGATGGCACTTACAGGAGGACAGGGCCTGGGACCAGGGCTCCTGAGAGGACAATGCAACCAAAATGGGCATGTGGATTTCTGTTGGACTGGAAGGCTAGAGGTGGGAATTTTGGGATGAGGGGGTCAGAGACTTGGGGTATGTGGGATCTGTGTACTTTTTCTTTATTGTCACACTGCCTTTCACTTGTGGGAATTCTGGTCGTCCTCTAAGAAGGCCTGGTGGTGATTGCCACCTGACACAGCCTCACAGGCTACAAGTGGATAAATGAATGGGACCTGCCAGCCCCTGAGTCCACTGGAGGGACGCCTCTCAGTCCCTGGCTCAGGCCATCCCTGTCCCTGCCCACATCAGAGGGTGTGGAGAGATGAGACATGGCTGGACTCACTTGTGGCCTGGGTGGGTCTTGAAGGGAACAGATGTTTGCCGATGATCTTTAAGTGAACTTTCTTGTAAAAGTCACATTTAATCTGTACTGATGTTGTTGTTAGAAAGAGTAATTTGTGTACTATTTGATTTTGAAATTCTCAGGAGAATAAGGGCATCCTCGTTGAGTCTATTTTGGCATAAATATTAAGGTAATTAAATTAGACCTTATGGTATTGATTATAAAAATTGATGATTTTTGTTGCCCTACAATTATATTCCAGATGAGTAGCTTTATGTTCACCATTTCAAGTAGATGATTTTCTAATTTTAAAGTGCATTTGAGGAAAATTTAATTGGGAAAGTATAGTCTCTTCAGCAAATGGTGCTGAGACAGTTGGATATCTGCATGCATAGGTGTCGGGAAAGGCAGTCTATGTGCATAGTCTCTTGACCCCTGCTCAGCCACAAAATAATAAATAGTACACTTAAAAATGGGTGAATTTCATCGTATGTAAATTATACCTCAATAATGCAGATTAGAAAAAGAAGTATAAATCAAGGTTATAAAAACACAGAAATAGCAGTAGTTACACGGTGCCAGATCTATTCAATTTCTCTGACTGTGTAACGTGCTCTGATCTTCATCTCTCCCACCGAAATTCATCCTTTAGGAGCTAAAACCAACTGGCAGAGCTTAGGGGGACTTCCTCGGGCCATGGTTGAAGCCTGAGGGGCAGACGGTGGGGTGGCGGACTGTGCCCAGCTGTCTGTCAGGCGAGAGTAGTGGGGTGGCTGGGAAGTTTGTGAAAGTGGAATCTGGCGAAGAAGTCCAGTAGACGTCAAACGAACTTCTCCCTTCTGTTTTGCATCACTCACGTTGACTGCTCTGGAACGTGTCAACTCGGTGTGCGGTGTCTGTTAACGTCTTATAGCTGGAAGATCACCTTTGTGACTTACCTGACTCTCCTTTGTTATTCACTCCATTTCAGCTATCCTAGGTCACTGTCCTTACACTGCACACTGCAAGCGATCTGCCTTCTATTAGGTTCTAAGGCTGATCCCCTGCGAAGGTGCTCAGTAGTGAAAAAGAGTTTGTCCCCAAAGTGGTCGTGAGAAGCTAGTCACAGGAAAGAGGCTTCTGGACCTTTGAGAAAGGTCACAGCCTGGCCCTCTTTCTAGTGGCCACTAAAACGTGACCTGATGGAAATATTGTGAGTGGTGGAGGAGAGAGGCATGTTCCTCTCCTCTATTAGCGCAATCTCTAGCTGCACCTTTTTTGCTCTGAAATAAGATCAGCAAGATAAAGAGCTGTTATATTTAAGGCATATGTGTGTTTGTTAAGCTTTCTCAGCAATTTGGTTTGATGCTTATTTTAAAGAAACCATTGAATAGCCCAGTCCCATTTTGTGCACTGGAGGTATCCATGCCCTAAAGAAAGTGACAAAAAACAGAAGGAGGGAAGGGGGACCTGAGCTGATCATAATGAGAATTTTGTACATAGAAATTTAACTACAATAAGATTTCTGCATGGAGTGACAGCTATAAAAGTCACAGGGTTGTCTTACATGGCAACAGAAAAGGGGCATCCCCTCCAGTCTTAACGGTCAGGAAATACTTGCTAGCGGAATTGATGTGACTTAGCTGATGAAAAAAAAATGTGAGGTGGTTGAAGAGCTTTGAATGGAGAGAGGATTCCTGCATTGGGGTGAACACAGAACTGAAGGTGAAAGCAGTGTGAGGAGCTCCAATTGTAGGTTTGAATCAGAGTGTGTCTTTATTTATTCCTTTCCTCATGGAAATTTATTCCCCTGAGAGTAAGTAAAATAGCAGGTGCTGGATCAGGGAGAAGGGAAGGCCTTCCACAGCATGGAATTTAGATTTAATCTGGATGGGATGGGTGGGAAAGAATTGACTGTTCAAAGAAGAACAGGACATTTTCCATTTCCGTTCAAAGACCTTTTGGCTTTTGTGTAAACAACGAATGAAGAGGGCCAATATTTTGTGGTAATATTTAGAAGCATTCATAACATTTGAAAGAACTATATAGCGAACACCACATACATATTTCATACTTATTAAAGATCCGTAACTCTTACTTTCTTTGCTGAGGACTTCTGCTTAAGATAGAGACATTTCTGATGATTTCCCTTGCCCCTGGGATGAATCTATTACTTGGCATTGCTTCCAGAGCAATCTCCAAGTACTAGCCTTTGTGAAATGTTGGGGGTCACTGAAAAGCCATCTTTTTCAGGGTACATTGGGCTCACTTTCTTTTGAGCACCTAGGGTTGCAGTGTACCAAATGTTGTTCTCTGTTCCCTAAGGAGTAAATGACCTCATAGGCTCTTTTCTTTTTGAAGCTGAATGGCCACAAGAATTGAAAGTTTATCAGACAGGACATTGACTTGAGTGTTCTTTTTCCTTATGCTGGTAGCCTGTCAGGATCTTGGTAGTGAGATTCATTGACAAATGTCCACTTTTAACACTCCTAAATGAGACACATTCTTGAGCTTTAAAAATGAAAGACAGAGCCAGCATTCAGGTAAACGTGTACAACAAGAATAAGGAGCCTGGATGGGTTTGGGGAAGTTTAAAATCAAGGCAGAAAAAATTAATTCATTAAGACCAATTACCAGGGAGCAAATACACAGACACACACACACACACACACACACACACATATATATACACATATATATAAACATGTATACGTGATTCCCACACTACGTATTTATTATAGTTTCATGCATATATTGGCAGCTTCCTCATGCATAAATATCTCAGCTTAGCTTTGTGAACAATATCTAGGGGGATCAAATTTTGCCAATCCTGAGGAAAGGCAGGTGATAAAAAAGAGTTCTGCTAAGTGTGGTTACAATTTTCCTCAAGAAAATCATGTTTAATCACCGTCTACTATTTGCTCCAAATGAAAATATAAGTTCCAAGAAGAAAAGAATACTTTGTTTGTTGTGTTCACTACTTTATTCTCAGCTACTTAACAATCTCTGTCTTATAATAAGAATTCAATTAATATTCCTTGAACAAATGAATGGATGGATGGATGAATTAATGAATGAATAAACAAGGACCAGGTAAAAACCAAGAATTCAGTTTTGTACATCCAAAGTTACTTTTTCCCAGTGTATTGTAACTGATGGGCCTTTTAAACTTGTGCCAAGTGAGATGCCTGTAAGGTTATTTAGCACTTAAAATATCCTCTTCAAGTGAGCTTGTGATGAGACTGTCCTTGGACCTATCAACTGAAGCCAACTTGTTGTTGGCTTCCTGCTGCTTCTAGCGTTCGCCCCTGTCATCCTCAGCAAGGACACTGGGTCTTACTGTAGTGGTTATCACTTGTGTGTTATATGCAGAGGCTCTGAGTTTTTTTCCCCCGCTAGATTCAAAGTAAACCAAGCACTGATCCCTTTGTCCTGGGTTTTTATGTCATAACAGAGAGATCAGGAAGTTGTTTTACACTTGTTCCCATCTGGATGATGCCTGCTCTAGCGGACTCCAGGGTTCTGGGACCACACTGACATCTACATTTCCTCATTTTCTTTCTGGCTCCCATAAGGAGCCACCCTAGAAGCGTTTTGAACAAAGCCCGAGTGCCTATAATTGCCAAATACTCTCAGAACATGGAAGTAACAGCAAATTTGGTGGCCTATTGTGGAAGCTGTAGAAATGCGGCATGCTTCCAGCTTTGGCCAAGAAAGAGGAGGCCAGGGATTCAGATGACCTGAGCAGGCCTTGAGTCTAGTACCATGGAAAGGAATTAATGGTCAGGAATAGAAGGTAGTTTCATTTGTGGCTCCTAAAAGTGCAGTTCCCTGGGGTCCTGTCCCTTAGCTCTATATTCTGAGAAGTTGGAGCAGCAGGGGAGGGGGGATATTGGTGACTGAGCCAGCATTTGTCACAAATCAGAAGAGTAACCAGAAATAACAACAGCTTGCCAATGAAGTTCTGACCACGTCCTGAATGTGACATTTGTTTCTTCAGCTTAACCTTATTAGGTTGGAATGGTAAGAGTGTCCCTAAATGAAAGACAGTGAAATTTGACTTAAAAAATTATTTTCTAGCCTCTTTAGTATTTTTATTCCAATATAAATGATGGTTCCCTATCACCACCTACTATTTTACTTATAACTTGGGTTTCATAGTGATGAAAAATCATAGTAAGTCAGAGATAGACTTAGTTATAATTATGGCAAATTAAGCACAGCATTTGCTTTCTCTCTTCTCAAACTACACGATAGAGAATATTAAGGGGGATGTTTTAAGAAAATGCACTCACTTTGATCCTGACTTTAAGTTACCAAATACTTCTATCTAACAACCCAGTTTTCCAGCAATGCTCTGGACACCACTCTTCCTTTTTACCATCCATAGAATCGTGTCTTCAATGCTGTCTTCAACGACAACAACAAATCCACGCTGTCCTTTTCTTACTCCTGACCTTCCTCTGGTGAGAGAAGAAAGTAAAAGAGAAAACTCTCAACTTTCACAATAATGAACCTCCCCTCTAAGGGAAAATTTACTCAAATTCTCTGGTCTTGACCCAAGAAAAAGTGAAATATTTCAAGGGAGGATTTCTTCCTCCTTTCCCAGGAAGTCTCAGAGAAAAGCAGAAGCTCTCCAAAACCATAAAATCAGAGTGAAACTGGTCCAAGGATCCACCAACAGAGCTTGGAAGACTCAGCTCCCTTCTCAGTGCATAGGTTCTTTTCCACTCCTGGAGGAAATTCCAGGCTCGCCTACTTCTTATGTCTGCTTTTTTTGGTGACCTCATGAACCAGCAGCTTTAAACAAGCATGTGCTCTGCAGGCATCAAAGGTTTTTTCTATCTTATTATGGCTTTACTGCTTGAGAAAAAAAGGCAAGGAAAGATTAGGAGCTGTGGCAGTCTCTAAATTCTCTTGATTCTTTCTGCATCTCAGAAACTTCACACACTTGGAATATAAGGGGCACTCAGTGAATGTGTGGGAATGAATCCGTAACCTGTTAATTTGTTTCTCCACTACAAGGAAGTTAGTAGAAAGTGGTTCTATCCAGTTTTAGACTTGAGGAGTGGCTCATAGGGCCCCAAGTTTTCTCCTAAGTGTTTTCAAAAGCTGCAAGTTTGGGCCAGCCACAGGGCTTAGTGGTTAAGTTCAGTGAGTCCCTGGCTTTGGTGGCCCAGGTTTGGTTCCCAGGTGCCAACCTACACCACTATTTGGTGGCCATGCTGTGATGCTGACCCACATAAAAAATAGAGGAAGATTGACCCAGAAGTTAACTCAGGGTGACTCTTGCTCAAGCAAAAGAGGAAGATAGGAAACATATGTTAGCTCAGGGTGAATCTTCCTCAGGGGGAAAAAAAAGTTGCAAGTTAGACATGGAGGAAGAATGTGACTCTTTTCCAGATGAGTGCTCCAGGAACTCCAATTATGGAAATGCCTGGAAATAAAGTTTACCTCTCAAAAGAGCTGCAAGCAGCTTTCTTAAAGCAACAACTGTTTGTCCTGACTTCCATGATGGAGGAATCCTTAAGATGTGGGATCAAAGATGTCTATCTGGAATCACGGCAAGCTTCATGGATGAGACCAGTGCAGTTGCACAGAACTTCACATTCAGAAGGACCCTGTGCTTGAGGATTAATGCCCTGAGGTCAATCTCTTTAAATTCTTAATAATTTTATCTTTGAATTTGTATTTTGTAAGTGAAGACTACTAGACAGTGGAGCATGCACTGGGGGCTCAGACTTTTGCATATGGTCTGCCTTCTGCTGGCTCCCTGCCTCCCTGGGATACATTCTTGGCCACCTGCTCCTGTTTTCTCGCCCTGGGACACACCTGGCCTTCCCTGCCCTGCCTAGCCCCATGACTGCTGCCACCCTCCACCTCAGCTGGGGCCTGGGTCTGGGGTCCTCAGATTCCCACCCAGAGTGGGGAAGGCAACACCACCACTCCTTAGGTGGGCAGCTAGGGGAGGCCAGCCCCTGTCCACCCATATCTGAGTAGTGAGTGAGTCTCTGCACTGAGGTTGTAGTCCTTGGCATGGATTGGGGCTGCAGCCTGTGGGAAGGGGAAATTTACTTCCTCAGTTCTAGATAGAAAGCCTGTATGTTTTATTCTGAACTAAGCCCAGCATATTATTTAGCCAATCCTATGTGGGGTAATAATAATCTGTACCCTGGGCAAGCATTTTTCATAGGGCTTCTTACATGGAGGATCCAAGACAGAAGAGGCTAAACAATTTGCTCAAAACTACAAAGCAAATAAATTACAGAATTGATATCAAGTATCAGTGAAGTCTGGCTTCAGAGTTAGCGCTGCTGGCGACATTCCATGCTGCCTCCCATCCCCCAAGACCACACTCTTACAAGGATTTTCTCCTCCTTTGAACTTTCTGTAAATTCTCAAGGCAATTTGTGTAAGCTTCACTTACTTGTTTTAATTTTATAATTTTTAGATACAACTTGGTCAAATATAATTTTTAAAGTAAATATATTTGTTAAATTCTTGCTTCCATTTTTACTTTTTTTAGTTTTTGTGCCTTTATCTGCTGCATACTTTTATCTCACATATTGACAAAGATTTTACCCCTTAGTGAGTTATTCTTTTTTGACAGTTGAAAATATTTTATAATTTATTTAAAAATGTGTTCCAGTGCATTCTGGTTATTTTTCTTATGTAAATTTAAAAACAAAAAAGATGTTAATCACTGATTCACCCATACTATTGGTCTCCCATATAAGTATATAAAGAAACATGAGAATTTAGATGGAAATGTGAGAAGCTGAACTGACCAAAACATTAATTTTAAAAAACTCACTGGTTCGTTAAAAAAATACCACTTCCACACAAATATGAAACTGTTAAGGGAAGCACCATCTTTGCATAACATAGAAAATATTTGAAAGAGAAACTTTGCTCTTTTTCGTTGTCGTTTAACTAAAACACTGTAAGTGAATGTGAATTGTGCAAATTGATCATGTCATGCTTCCTGGTTTCCGGGATCTACACAATCCCCTGGGAGACAGTTCCTTCTATTTCTCTTCAAGTCTTGGATGCAGAGGCACCCCACAAATTGGAAATCCAATGTAGTCCTGGAAGGGTTTCTGAAGGGTCTCATTCTTCTTGCGATGGTTCTCCGAGTCTTTTGATCTCCCTTGCTCTCGCGTCCAGGGTCAGGCTGGGACGCCATTCAGTCACTCTGCCTTTTCCTGTCAGATCTCCTGAGTGACCTCAGACCGCGATTGTGCGAATCTCTGCCTTCACCTGTATCGAAGGGCTCCTTCCGAACTCTCGGCACAGCTAAGATTTGGAAATATGGTTCCAGACACCACTCCAAAGGCCGCTGGCAAGACCCCGTGAGCCGTGGGCTGCCTTTCAGTTATCACAGTGGTCCTCCTGTTATAGTAACAGACGTGGGACACTGAGCATGCACATTCCATGTCGGTGGATCACTTGACGTTTTTTAGGCTCTCTGGGCTCTGAGTCCAGTCATAGGAAGTACGATCCTCCCTTTCTTGTGTGCCGCTGCCTGGCACAGAACGGGCAATTTCCAGAAGTTCAAGTCCACCGGACCCCGGTTATTTTCCTGGGATCATTTTCTGGCTCCCAAAAGATGGAGATCACAGAATCTCCTCAGGTCAGATAAACCTAAATAGGACAAAAGCGAGGAGTTTTTCTGAAATCTACCATCCACCGAGGCTGCTTAAAATTTCTGCCCTGCGTTTAGAAATCTATTCTCTCCCGAGGGGTAGTCTTTGCTTGGTGTGAGTCAATGACTCTCATAGTATTGATTTGAATACATGGAAGAGTGTAGCTACTTTGATAATTTCTTGAAAGAAAAGGTCAATTCAATGCTGCCGAACCTGGGCTAGCCAGAAAATGTATATTCACCATTAGAGAAGAGAACACCGACGACGTCGAGGTTTCCGTAGTGTAGTGGTTATCACGTTCGCCTCACACGCGAAAGGTCCCCGGTTCGAAACCGGGCGGAAACAATTGTTCTTTGACGAGCTTCGTTTTTGAGATTCTGCTAAACTTTCCAGCGGACATGTCTAAAATTGCACCACAGCGCTATCCTCAGGGTGGGCTTGTCAATGGAATGAGGGGCCAGAGGGGATGTGAATGGGGCTTGTCTCCGCTTTGTTAGGAATCCTCAGTGTGTCCCCGACGGCTCCTCGGATTTCTAACAGGAAAAGATCCGAAACCGAGAGTAACCGAGTGTCGAAGGCCACTCGAGGGTTCATTGTCTCCAGTAATTTATTTATTGCTACACAAATACTTTCAGGTATCACCTGACTTTTAGAGACGAGGGAGAAAAGAAGTATGGGGTATCGTAGGGGGCGGGGGGTGGCTAAAACAAGATTCTGCAGGGAGATCTCAGCGGAGCAGAGCCCACTGCTGACCTTGACGCTCGTGAGTCCTCCTTCCCTGGGTGCTCCCACCGCCTGGTCCCCAGGAAGACCCAGGAACAGGGTTCACAGCTTGGTTAATGGCCCTTTTGCGGGGGGTGTTCCCACTGCCCGGCCAGCTTTTGTGGAAAGCTGAGGTCTTGCAGAACCCAGGGTTGGACCTGCCCCTCCAGGTCAAGACAGTTCACCACACTCACTCCTTTCCAGGACTGCCAGGAGCTCAGCTTCAGTGGGATCAACGTGAAGTTCCACTTAGTCCAGAACGCTCCAGGTGGATTTAGGATGCGGTTAGGGTGTGCTTCCCTGCACGTCTGTGCCCTGGAGTCCTCACAAGGAACCTGGACGTGCAGATGTTCTTGCTGGACATTTCCCAGGACTCAGCATCCAACTGGTGGAGATCATCCAGCTCTGACCAAGACCATTCCCGGCAGGAGGAAGGGGTGGGCAGCCTCTCGATAAGTGGGGCCATTTGCTGGGGTTTTTAGAAGTGAGGGAGAAGACAGAGAAAGGTTTAATAGTGACTGGGTTGTGTGTGTTAGTCTCATATTTTACTCAAGAACCCAAACCATGCTCGACGGTCTTTCTTTTCAAATGGCTGAGTAGTTGAGGGGCATCACGTAAGTGTTCAAAGCCCACTTAAGTACATCACATTTGGCTCGTGTTCAACTCAAGGACAAAGTCCCCTTTGCTGGATGTGAGCCCAGAATTAGTAAGAATGTGAATCGATTTAAAACATTAGGAAATAGATTCAGGTTATTTATGTATTGTTTTGCCTCTTAGGCCTAAAAACAATCCTGCCTTTTGTCTTCAAGCTTAAAAATAAAGTGCCTCATTGGGAGTGTTGAGTAGATTCTTCAGTGAATCTAGCACAGTTCTATCAGGCTGCCAGCATTGGAGAAGTGCTAATGCACTACTTCCCATCCTGTAATATCCCTGAAAGAGAGCAGTGAAGGGGGAATCCTCCTAATGGGCAAAGCTTTGGGCAGTGGACTTAGTCTTCTACTGCTTTCAGATTAAGAATAGACATGAACTCATGCACAGTGAGTTTGGCTGGTTGGTCAGAGAGAGCACAAAGTATGAAGATCTTTCTATCACATGTTAACCTCCACCAGAGCGCATCCACCACAGAAGAAGTACTAAATAACCAAGTAACCAGAATGCTTCTGCCAGTTGTTGTCAACCAGGCTTAGTACCTAGTAACTCCAGTGCTGGCAAATTGGTCACATGAGTGGAGTAGCAAGGTGGCAGGGATGGGCCCAATAACAAGGGATCCCATTCATCAAGGCTGATCAACTTATTGCCATCACCAAACATTGAACCTGCCAACAGGACAGACCAATGCTGAGTCCTTAATGCAGCACCTCTGCAGGAGAGCAAGAAGCCACCTGCCTCTTACTAGTTTACCCAGGAGGAGTGAGCAACCTGACCAACCAGAGTCCTAGAGAAGATATTCCCAGATGGGATGAATTCGTTATGTGAAGGAAGGGGCTCTGAGTAGCACAAGTGGTGGACTGGAGTGGATGTGATGGATATTATACCCAGAAACATTCCTTTCTAGTGCAAGACACCCATTTCTCCCAGCAGCCTGGAGTGTGATTTGCTGATAGCTCAAAGCTGACCTCCTCCCAGGAATTGCTTCAACTAAAGGAAGCTACTTTGTCTAAGGTTACACCCTCTCTCTGGGAGCAGCCTACATCTAATGACAGGTCTCTGAGTGGTTGCAACAACTTACTTCTTGTGTTTCAATTCAGGGCAACACCGAAGGGTCATTGCGGCTCCAGAGCTCCCTGTGGGATTGGATGAGACCTCTGTTGCAACAACATCACAGTTCACACTTTCTCTTTATCCTCTGAATTCCTCCTGTATATTCTTCCTGGAAGCACTTCCCAGTAAGCTTCCTTCATAAAAACTACCCCGCTGAGTCACCCTAGCTAACTCAGTCTAATACATTCCTCTATAGTCTACTTGCAAAAGAGTTACTAAAGACATTATTTTAAAGCATAAGTCAGATGTGTCTCTCCTAAAATCAGAATTATCCAGTAGCTCCCCCCTTGTACTTGAAGTAAAGCCAAATTCCCAAGATCTCCTACAAGGTCCTACACGTTCTAACCCTCCATTTCTCTCTGTCTCATCTCCATTACTCTCTCTCTCATTTGTGCTCTGGCCACATGGGCCCTCTTGCTATTCCTCAAACAATCCATGCAAATACCCAGCTTTTGACTTTTGCACAGGCTGTGCTCTCTGCCTGTGATACCTCACCACCTTCTTCCAGTCAAACGTGCTGCTACAATGTTAATAAGCCTACACTAACAGCTATGTTTAGAATCCCAGCCTATTCTCAACACTACAGTTCCCCCTACATAACTGTATTTTTTCTATCACATTTAACAGCCCCTTATACATTATGTGATTCCTGATTTTTGTTATGTATATTAGTTTTATCTGTTTCCACTCTCTATGAGAAATTTTGTTATTGGTGGTGGTAGTAATGTGTTGTGGCTGTAATTCCCTAATGCCTCCGAAGTGCCTGAAACTGGGAGATCTTTATGCTGCAAATTTGTTCATGTGACTTCTCTGTCTAACATCCTTCCATGCATTCCCATTGCTGTTGGAATCAACTAAAAAATCCTTATCTTCCTGTATAAATAATGATCGTACTTAGTTTACACCTGATATAGATCAATCATTACCTGTTAATTATTGTCAGCACTCTCTTTACCAACAAAAGTACCCTGATTTAGATATTGTATTCTACTAGAGGGTCCAGGTTCATCTACACATTCTCTCCTCTTCTGGCCTCATCTCCTAATACTCTCCCCCACCACTCTGCAGTTCAGTCTTACTCTCCAGGCACACTGGCAGGTCTTAGCTCCTCTCTCCTCAGGTGCTTTTGTCCATGCTGTTCTTTCTGAGGTGTAAAAAATGAAGCCACTGCTGGCCCTTCTCCTGGCTGTCCACTTAGCTTCTTCCTTCTCCTGTCTGATTCCATGACATTGCCTTTGTCACACACCATTAACTGCATCCCCAATGTCTCACCTACCAGAGAGAAGGCGATATTTCTGAATCAAGCATGTCTGCACTGTGAATTCCTCCACGTCTTCACTGACTGTCTGGTTTTGCTTCAGGGAATTCAGAAAGAAGAAGGAGTAGGAAATGTGGCCAGGACCCTATTTATTTGTGCTCAATATAGTTAAAACAAACAAGCAAACAAAAGAGCATACTGGGGTCAGCTCTGTGAAGCACAATCAGAGAATGTCTATCAAAATTGCCAATGCACATTTTCTTGGATGCCGTTTTCCCGCGTGTGCAAGGTATCATGACACACACAAGATATGGTGTATGTTCATAGATATGAACAATGTTTGCAACAGCAGGATGAGGAAAATTAAGCTAACTGTCCATTAAACTGCAGTACATTCCAACTGAATATCACGCAGATTTAAATGAAGATGAAAAGTTCTTGTTCTGTTCTGATATGGAAAGATCACAAAAATACATTCTAAGTAAAAACTAAAAAAGAGCAAGACAGAAAAAAATATGGGTAAATGCCACTCTGAAAAAAAAAGAACATACATTTGTATAACTTTACACATTTAAAATCTCAGGAAGGATAAATAAGATACTAAAAACGATGGTAACATTTTGAAGGGACAATGACTGGGTAGAAAGGTTGGGCACATAGAAAAATTGGGTTTCACGGCTTCTGGAATGATGACTAGAGCCACATTTCTAGGACTGGGCAGTACCGATATTCCCGAAGTGACTTCCGATTTGAGGTCACCCCAGAAATCTGAGCCAGCAGGTGAATGGGAAGGCTCACGAATGTCGACCAAGTCCGACCCTGGAGGTGCTGGGCTAGTGAAGCCTGGCTGACTCCGGGACAATCAGGAGTCAGACCCGTGGGAATACTCGACAGGCACAAAATTTTATCTGTTAATGAGCGGCTTTTCCGAAGCCTGGACTCGCTCTCAGTTCAGGGCATCAGGTTCATTATCCGCACGTGCTCATTACCAGCCTTTTAGAGAGGAGCAAATACTTCCAGGGATTCCCGGACCATTAGCCGCAGTTTGAAACGTTTGTTTCGACTTTCATGTGTATGAATACGACTTGCAACCAATGTTCTTTCTTTTGTTTTGTTTTTGTTACTCGTGAGAGAAAGCGTCTGATTCCGTTTATGGAAAGCAGCAAAGAAATTCTCCTAAGACAAACAACAGTAACAATTGTTTTGACGTTAACACTTCAAAAAAAAGGACGGCAGCCAAAAGTTCACGGCTGGTTAGCTCAGGTGGTTACAGTGAGGTGCTAATAATGCCGAGTTTCAGGGTTCGATCCCCGTAAGTACCGCTGGCTTGCTTCCACCTCTGAAAGAAGACTATCAATTACCTTCAGAGAAACTTGATTCCTAACCTGTGAAAAGTTACTCCCCGTAATTAACAATGCGCTAAAGGTTCCCAATCCATTGCCCTCTTTTTCCCTTAACCAACTCAGTTCCCGGGTTCCCTTAAGTTGAACATCTCCCCAGGCAGAGTTCCTACAGGAGCCATGCAGAGAGCCCAAGAGTGGAAGCTTTGCCTAATGGAGAAATAAAACTGGAAAAGATTGTTGGCAACTTTTTGTGAAAAGCTTATTTGATTTTAAATCGTCTTTCCAAAGCAGTTTTGCAATCACCTCCTTTCTCAAATGATCAAGAGATACAAAGTAAAGAGAAATTCTTAAAAGGTTGCGCTTTCCATGTCTCTGAAGATTCTTTAAGGTTTCACTGACAGCTGACATGACCCCGTGAGGAAGCACCACGGAAGGTGAAGGACTGGCTCAGGAGACCTCCTCTCTCTACGTGTCTGTACCACTTGGAACAAGAAACAGAACACAGACCTTTTCTTTTTGTTTTTAGGACAGGAGTCCAATCTGGATTCTTGTGATCAATACATAGACATGCATCTTGCATCATTGCTTCTGACTTGAAAGGATGGTGAAATATCACAGCTACCCCTGATCTCTGTGAGTAGTCTTTCTCCAGCCTGGTAAAGTTTTCCTGCCAGTATGCAGTGATCAGTATTCGGCTCAATGGGAAGTTCTTTCTGGAGTTTCCTGTTCTCACAGCTCTCTCCTTTCTGCTACTCTGTCCTGCCAAGTCCAGCTGTGTTGGTCTCCTGGACTATCAGCTCCCTCTCATCAGCTCAGGGAGTTCACCAGCCTCTGCCTGGGTTCCCCTTCCCTGCATTGGGGCCTAGAAACTCTATCAAGGCAGTAAGTTAGGGGCAGTCCTCGTTCTCACTTCATTTCCCCCCAGGATGACTTCATTTTTTTCTCTTTCAGGGATTACTCTCCTTCTTTGCCTGATGCTCAGTGTCTTAAAAATTGTTGTTTCAAATATTTTTTCAGGTTTTAGTTCTTTCAGGCAGGAGGGTAAATCTGATCCCTGTTATCCCATCTTCGCTGGAAACAAGATTCACCACTATTTGGAGGATGAAGAGGGGGAAGTTAAGCCCTCTGCTGTTTCTGCTGTGCGTTGCAGGCTTTTGTTAGCAGAGAGGGGCCCCTTGGTAAGCACAGCAGCCTGTCTTGGGGCAGTTTGCACTACCCTTCCTGGAATCTTGGGTCCTTGGTTGCTTGTGGCAGGCAGTCTGCACAGATACTGGACTGCGTCTCCAGAATCCAACTGAGTCAACCTGTCTGGAGGGTCAAGGCTACAAGCCTCCTCATGGATCAGAATGTCTTCTCCCTGGTTTTCTGTGTGCCAGGGCTGGTTAAGGGGGAGGATGGCACTTACAGGAGGACAGGGCCTGGGACCAGGGCTCCTGAGAGGACAATGCAACCAAAATGGGCATGTGGATTTCTGTTGGACTGGAAGGCTAGAGGTGGGAATTTTGGGATGAGGGGGTCAGAGACTTGGGGTATGTGGGATCTGTGTACTTTTTCTTTATTGTCACACTGCCTTTCACTTGTGGGAATTCTGGTCGTCCTCTAAGAAGGCCTGGTGGTGATTGCCACCTGACACAGCCTCACAGGCTACAAGTGGATAAATGAATGGGACCTGCCAGCCCCTGAGTCCACTGGAGGGACGCCTCTCAGTCCCTGGCTCAGGCCATCCCTGTCCCTGCCCACATCAGAGGGTGTGGAGAGATGAGACATGGCTGGACTCACTTGTGGCCTGGGTGGGTCTTGAAGGGAACAGATGTTTGCCGATGATCTTTAAGTGAACTTTCTTGTAAAAGTCACATTTAATCTGTACTGATGTTGTTGTTAGAAAGAGTAATTTGTGTACTATTTGATTTTGAAATTCTCAGGAGAATAAGGGCATCCTCGTTGAGTCTATTTTGGCATAAATATTAAGGTAATTAAATTAGACCTTATGGTATTGATTATAAAAATTGATGATTTTTGTTGCCCTACAATTATATTCCAGATGAGTAGCTTTATGTTCACCATTTCAAGTAGATGATTTTCTAATTTTAAAGTGCATTTGAGGAAAATTTAATTGGGAAAGTATAGTCTCTTCAGCAAATGGTGCTGAGACAGTTGGATATCTGCATGCATAGGTGTCGGGAAAGGCAGTCTATGTGCATAGTCTCTTGACCCCTGCTCAGCCACAAAATAATAAATAGTACACTTAAAAATGGGTGAATTTCATCGTATGTAAATTATACCTCAATAATGCAGATTAGAAAAAGAAGTATAAATCAAGGTTATAAAAACACAGAAATAGCAGTAGTTACACGGTGCCAGATTACAGACAAAGTGATACTTTATAGCATCCTAGAAACTAGCTGAGAAAATATGTATTGTAAGAAAAGTATATTTCAAGCAAAGGGAGACACTTCAGCACGTCTACACCTTGTCTAGGTATTACTCCATTTCACACTCATCTATCCTGAGGCAGTAAATAACACCACACACTATTGTAGTTTCAACAGTGGCATATGAACTCAAGTGGCCCTTTAAAATCAGTCTTCTGGCAAACAATTGAAATTGTCCACAAAGACAGCAATCAGACAGTTTGCCCATTAAAGAAGCATAGAGCAGTTTGAGAAGTACCCTGAGAAAAATTGTGACCATTAACACTATAAGCCCAATAATACAATTTCAAAATCAATGCTCTAAGCTATCATTTAAGTCCGTAAAGAGGAGATGAGAAAAGTGTATACTTTTACTGTCTTTGTATAATTATCTACTTAATTACTTTACTGATACTGTCTTTCTTCACATGTATTTAAACTATCATCTGATGTCACTTCCTTTCAGCCTGAAGAACTTCCTTTATTATTTCTCATAAGACATGTCTGCTACCAACGAGTTATCTTAGTCTTTGTTCTTCTGGGAGAGCCTTCATTTTTGAAAGATGGTTTTGCTGTATATAGGATTTTTTGTTGATAGTTTTCTTTTTTTCTTTCAGCATTTTCAATATGTCATTCCACTATCTTATAATCTCCATTGTTTCAGATAATAAGTCAGCTATTTTTCTTGTTGTGTTTCCCTGGCGTAGGTGAATCATTTTTCTGTTCCTGCTTTCAAGACTTTCTCTCTGTCTTTAGATTTCAGTGGTTAGAGTGGTGTATATGAAAGTGTGGATCTTTGTGTTTATCCTTCTTGGGATTTGTTGAGCTACTTTGATGTGTAGCTTGATGTTTTTAGGCAAATGTGGGAAGTTTTTGGCCATTATTTTACAATATTTTTTCTGCCTTTTAATCTTTCTCTTTGTGGTAGTATACTTAATGGTGTCTCACAGATCTCTGAGGCTGTGTTCTCTTCTCTTCTTTCTGTGACCCATACACACGAGAAAAAGAAGACAATAGAAACTGCCCTTGAGAGGACTTAGATGTTGAACCTAGAAGACAAAGACTTCAAAGCAACAGTTATTGGATAATCTCCATTGATGCATCTTCAAGTATATTGGTTCTTTCTTCTGACAGCTCAAATCTACTGTTGAATCCCTCTGGTGAATTTTTCCTTTCTGGCATTTAATTTTTTCTTTCTGGTATTGTACTTTTTCACTCCATATTTTTTGCTTGTGTTTTAAAAAAATAATTTCTATTCCTTTATTGAAATTCTCCATTTGATGAGTCATTATCACCATACTTCTTTTAATTGTTTAATGTGGTTTCCTTTAATTGTTTGAAAGTATTCATAACTGTTGCTTTGAAGTCTTTGTCTTCTAGGTTCAACATCTAAGTCCTCTCAAGGGCAGTTTCTATTGTCTTCTTTTTCTCGTGTGTATGGGTCACACTTTCCTGATTCTTGGCATGGCTCATAATTTTTTTGTTAAATATTAGATATTTGAGATAATATATTGTGTCTCCTCTGTGTATGGGCACAGCCTCAGTCATGCAGGGATGTGTGGGGGTGGCTTGGCTTCACTTCTGTCTCTGTGGCACATGCACACATCTTCAGGTCAACGTGGGATTTGTGCAGATCTTTTTAACCCACCAATGGCTGTTTCATCTCCCTATTAAACCCTACTTCACTCTCTCACCCGTTGTTTGCTCCAAACTTATTCAGAACTGAAAGCTGGGAGAATCACTGGTCCGCCTGGTGTTTTTGCCCCCAAGATTGCTACTTTAAAAAACAGTGTACTAATCAAGTGAGCTGTCCTCACCAGCAACAGCAAAGTTGCTATTTTCATGATCTCTCCTATGCAGGTTGAACAACTGTGCTGACAGAACTAATGGGAAATGAGAGCAGCCCTGGGCAAGAGCCTGCCATAGACTTGCAGTGTTCTTTCCTAAAGTTCAGTTGTTTTCATAAACAAATGCTCCTCGGTTTGCTTATGCCTTTGTATGTGCTGAAATGGTGGGCTGCAGCAAGTGCCCAGTGAAGCTAGGAGAAGTAAAATGCTCTTCTATTCTGGGTCACTCATATTTATACTGCTATATCTTATATACACCAATTGCCCTATCATCTAATTTTTTATGTGATACTCTATTTTTTTGGACCCCCTTTCAACTGATGCACATCACTGTTCTTTCTCCTCTACAATGTTTACCCAGAGTAGCTAGAAGTAAGCTACATTTTCATTTTTTTCAATTGAAAATTTTTCCATGCCAGGGCAGAACCCCACAAAGGTACTCGACAGTAAGACTTTTCCCCACAAATAAGAAACAATTTGTGATGTCATCGAAATCCTTTTCACATCAATGAAGACATACTTGTAGTTCATGTAGCAAGTTTCTTTTGCCCTGCAATGTGGATAATCAAATTAATATATTTCCTAATGTTACTGAGATTTTAGGAGTATCTCTCCACTGACTGCATAGGTCCAAATTCAAAAGTGTTTCAATGCTGACTCCCAAGGCATAGATGGGGATGGCTTTCCTGTGCCCTGGCTGCTTGTTAACCTGTGATCATGATGAACTTACTTAAACATTCAGTAATACCCAACCCTCAGGAGTGTGGCTACCACAAAGCAGGGGATGTGATAGTTGGTGGACGTCTCCCTTTCTCACTTTTCAGGGAGTGAGTTCCATTGGTCCAAAGCGACAGTGATCAAACCAGGCTAATCTCACTCTTGGGGCACAGGAAGACCTTGCAAGAAGTGCAAGTGCCCAGCTAGCACCAGGCAATCAATTTCCTAGTCATCAATCACCACATGGATTTTATCTAAAACTGCCCTTTCTGAGAACACTCCTGATATCAAGGTGTTCATTTCTCAATGGCCTTTTCTCACCCTGCAAAAGAAACATGTTCCTCTTACTCTAAATCTGACCAAAGTTCATGAACTCAAAGTGCAGTAAGCTCCAGGCTCCAACACAGGGACAATTAGAAAGGCTGGGGAAAGGGTAAGATAATTGAATTATTCTAATACCTAGATAGCTATCCTTTAGCAAGTCAAGAAGAAATAATTTCCAATTATTTGCTTTAAATAAGTTAATGGAGAATCTAGTCAAGTTATCAAATGTAATAGAATGTGAGAAATAATTATTGATGGTGGATTACCATGTGATTATTTTTGCGATTAACTCAGAAATTGTTAAACAATTGTGAGACATTTGTATCACAAAATCTGATTTACTTTCCTTTTATTTGTATGTTAAAATACATTTCCTCAGTAGTTGTAAACTAATAATGCTGAAACATGACTTATCTTGGCAATGTTTAATTTATCCGTGATTGTATGAACTAATTTTAAAAGCCTAGATGTATTATTTAGATAAACATTCAATTATTTTTTACCTACAATTTTAGATTAGTTCTAAAATTATAACATTTCTGTTGTTATGATTAACTGTGTATAAGTAATAATTTTTAAAATAATTCAGTACAGAGGAACTCATAAAAATTAGAGCCTTATGCCCTCCCCCAACTTTATTGTGATGTGCATATACATTTTTTGTTGCAGGAAAGTAGGATATTGGAAGCTTAAAATAATTTCAAGCATAGAATAAATTTATATTTTGATATATATTTCTGGGAAAGTGAATTTCAAGAAGAAAATAATGGCATAAGATTAAAGGCTGTAAAAGAAGTAGGTGTTCATGCATTTTTTCATAAATAATGATTGCATCAAATTATCCAGAACTTATGTTTAATAAATTCAAGTGATGCAACAGTTTAATTTGTAAATTGTCAATTTTTATAACACAAAGAAAATCAACAACTTAATCTTATGATAAAAATCAATTAGTTGTCCAAAAAATGCTCCAGGGGTACATAGTTTTAAAATTTGGGGGAGGGATATGGGTAACAAAATTTGAAGGCTAAAGGCTGAACTTGACTGAGGATGACGCATAAGCTCTGTTACTTCTTCAGCATTTATTTATATCTTGTTTTTATTGGAACAGCCTTCAAACCCAACGTTAAGAGGTTCCACTCAGAGTGGACATTACAACACGTCCTTCCCTGGACTGTTTGGAGATCTGCACAGCTGCTGGGGCTTCTCAATGCAGGGGGCCTGATGGTCAGCTGAGCGTCACTCTTTTTGCCTTCAAAATAGAAATCCGAGAAACTTGAAAGTGGCCCGAAAATCTAGAGCGGTCGCAGGTGCCATTGCCACTCCAGAAATGGTGGTGATCCCTCTTTCCACTCGAAATGGCTTTGACCTGCGTGGGCAACAAACTCAGAGCGGGACGCTGAGTTCCTGGGAAACTGTCCGGGAAGAAGAGTTGCCTGTCCAGGATCTTTGCGAGGGCTCTGGAGCTCAGACTGTCTCCTCCAACACACACACACACGCACCCTGCACCTGCTAAACCTGGGTTGCATTGCCGTCCTTGTGTGTTTCGTGCGTAGAAAGAAATGTGCGCCAGGTTTGTTGAACTTGAAAACCATTGGGCTGTGGGAGACGCAGCGAGTTGAGCGCCAGGAGCCCGAGGCGCGGCCGGCTGAGAAGAACCGCGGAAGGAGCCTGGCTAAGAAGGAAGAAGTGCTTGGAATTCTTCCCGGAGCAAGAGCGGCGGGAACTGGGAGGGAAAGTCCTTTTTGGCCAATGGAGATCTCCGAGTTGTTGTTGAAGTGCATCTTTCTCCACCATCTTCCACCCCAACACCACACTCCCCAGCGAGGAGGTGAACTGATTTCTGTTGAACATAACTTGAAGAAAAAAATGGAAACGTCTGATGACATTTGACTGACCCGGAGTATCTTTGCACTCGATTTCGAAGACCAGATCAGTGGCAGAAATGACCTTCTGGCCCCTTTCCCCCATTCATTAAATTAGGTGACTGAGAACCTACCAAGCTGTGCGGGCTCCGCGGGTGCCAGAGGAATGAAGACAGCACAGTCCTCGTCCTCAAGGACACGAAAGGGAAACACAAGCCGTTCATGATAATAAAACGGCAAAGGGAAGCTGCAGACATTCACACCTCCGGGCGTCGTCACGGGAGCTCAGAGAAGGAGCATCTCCCGAGTCCTTAGGAATCCGGATCTGCCGGAGATTTTTTCCTTCCGGGATGGAGAGGAATCCTCCTGCCGGGAGCCAGGACCAAACCCAGCAGCCATGCTGGCTGGAGGGTCAGTTTAGAATCTGCCCATTCGGAAGTAAAACTCAGAACCACCAACTTCTCATCCCAGATCCTTCCCGAGGTGAGAAAGGGGAAACCTCTGTGGTGAATGTTTCACTGTGTTTTCTCGGAGCTGAATCGACGAGTTTGAGAAAGTTTGTTTTCTACGGGAGAGGCGAAGTTCATTTCTGCCAGAGGAAGAGTTTTTACCTTGTCTTTTTCTTTTCGCAGGAGCGCAGAAAGGGGAAATGGAAAACAGGAAGAGAGGCTTGAAGAAGCAATGTGACTTGATCTTGGTTTAAAAAAGTTAAACGAAAGTCTCCTTTGGAAAGGAAGAAGAAAGATCTTTAATTTTAAACAAAAGAATGTAAACATAATTTTTAACTTTTGAATGAAAACAGCGAGTTGCCTAGTGGCCGGTTAGCTCAGTTGGTTAGAGCGTGGTGCTAATAACGCCAAGGTCGCGGGTTCGAGCCCCGTACAGGCCAAGAAAGTGTCACTTTTCTTCGTCCCTCTTAAATGAAAATTAATTTTTCTGTCTTCACCTCACATATTGGAAATAGCCTTTGCGACATAAAATTGGAATTAAATATACACTTCATTTCTTAATCCTCAGCAATGACATCTACCTTTTTTGGCCCCGTCTTCAGAGGGGGCAGAGGGGGGGCAGAAAAGGAAAAGCCTTGCGGAAAAAGTGTCATAAAGCCCTCAGATCGAAATTTTAGTAAAGAAAATGAGGGTATGAGGATAGAGATGGCATTGGAGAGCAGCATCTGCTGGCCGCTGGCCTTCAGAGAGCCCCAGTTCCTTGTTCCTTTCCCAGATTCCGGTCCACCAAGTATACGTGTGGCCCTTACCTGCTTCATCTACATAATTACCTCCTCGGCCTTTGCGCTGCCTTGTCAACACTGTTGAAGTCGTTATTGCTTGCTACTAAAATAATCACAATCAGACACAATGCATATTTTCCTCTTCGTTTTTTCTTTTGAACTATCACTTGGCCTTTACCAGAATTTCTGTCTATGAGGACAGCTTTTTTTTCCAGATCTCCAGGACCAAGAACAGTTTTCAACACAACGTAGGCATTAGATAAATATTTGTGGATTGAATGTATGAAGAAGCCTCACTATCAGAGAGTGTTTCCAAATGCTATGATTAGTTCACGTTCTGAACATTTTATTTTGGCCTAAAAGTAAAATCACTTTATTTATTTATTTGTTTATCCAAGTAATGTATAATAAATACACCGATTTTATCTCTGAGGCTCTCAATTTAACTTTCAGTTCAGTGATGGAATGAACAGAGATGTTGTTAAGGACAGGGTGAAGGGTGGGTGAGGTTTAGGGATGTTGTAACTGGCAGGATGGGTCGTGATTATGGCTTGAATGACGATGGAATTGGGGTAAGAAACTGTAATATGTGGAGAACAGAACCAGGTAATAAAAACGTTGATTTTTATCTTGACCTTCCTGCATTAAATCAACCAGAAATAATTAGCCAGTTGTGGTGGGCTTATTGCCTTAATGATCACAATTCTTCTCCCTTCCCTTTATCCGTGCTCTTTCTCATGTGACCTTGTAGTGCCCTCCCACTCTAGGCTGAACACTGCAACTTGCTTTCACCAATGAATAGTAGCAAACTTGACAAAGAAGATTCTTGAAAAACCCCTTGGCTCTTTCTCCTTGCTTTTTTGGGTTGTTATTTAGTTTTTTGTTTGTTTTTTAAAATAAGCTTTATTTAAAAAAATAAATAAATAAGCTTTATTTTTTAGAGCAGTTTGAGGTTCACAGCAAAACTGAGTGGAAAGTTCTCACATACCCCCTCCCATACCACACACGTTCTCTCCCACTGTCAACATCCTAAATCAGAATGGTAGATTTATTACAACTGATGAACCTACTACAACAGGTCATTGTCACCCAAAGTATGTAGTTTACATAGGGTTCACTCTTGGTGTTGTACATCCCAGAGGTTTTGACAGATATATAATGACATATGTCCACCATTACAGTATGATACAGAGTAGTTTCACTGCCCTAAAAATCCTCAGTGCTTATTTATCCCCCTCTCCCTCCTAATCCTTGGCAACCTGACCTTTTATTTTCTCCATACTTTTGCCTTTTCCAGATGTCATATAGTTGAATCATACAGTATGTAGCCTTTTCAGGTTGGCTTCTTTCACTTAGTGATATCCATTTAAGGTTCCTCCATATATTTTCATGGCTTGATAGCTCATTTCCTTTCAGTGCTGAATAATTTTCCATTGTCTGGATGTATCACAGTTTATTTATCTACTCATCTACTGGAAGACATTTTGGTTGCTTACAAACTTTGGCAATTATGAATTAACTGGCTATAAACATCTATGTGCAGGTTTTTGAGTGGACGTAAGTTTTCAAATCATTTGGGTAAATTCCAGGGAATGCAACTGCTGGATTGTATGGTTGGTAAGAGCATGTTTAGTTTCGTAAGAAACTGTCAAACTGTCTTCAAAAGTGGCTGTACCATTTTGCATTCCCACCAGCAATATATGAGAGTTCCTGTTGTTCCACATCCTCCCCAGCGTTTAGTGTGGTCAGTGTTTTAGATTTTGGCCATTCTAATAGGTGTGTGGTGGTATCTCATTGTTGTTTTAATTTGCATTTCCTTAATGACATATAATGTTGACCATCTTTTGAATAGTTATTTGACACCTGTATATCTTACTTGGTAAGGTGTCTTTTGAGATCTTTTGCCCATTTTTTTAATCCAGTTGTTCATATTCTTGTTGTTGAATTTTAAGAGCTCTTTGTATATTTTGGATAACAGTCCTCTATCAGTTATGTCTTATGTAAATATTTTCTCCCAGTCTGTGGCTTGTCTGCTCATTCTCTTGACAGTGTCTTTCACAGAGCAGAAGTTTTTAATTTTAGTGAAGTCTAACTTATCAATTGTTTCTTTAATGGCTTGTGCTTTTGGTGTTATATCTAAAAAATCATCACCAGACTCAATGGTCATCTAGATGTTCTCCTGTGTCATCTTCTAGGAGTTTTATAGTTTTGTGTTTTACATTTAGGTCTATGATCCATTTTGAGTTAATTTTGGTTATGATTATCAGGTCTCTGTCTAGATTTCTTTTTTTTTTTTTTGCATCTAGATCTGCAACTATTCCAGCACTATTTGTTGAAAAGTCTGTCCTTTATCCATTGTATTGCTTTTGCTCCATTATCATAGACCAACTGGTTATATTTGCGTTGCTCTGTTTCTGGGCTCCATATTCTGCTCTATTGATCTATTTATGTATTCTTTTAAAGTACCATAATGTCCTTATTAGTGTAGCTTTATAACAAGTATTGAAGTCAGGTTGTGTCAGACCTCCAATTCTGTTCTTTTCTTTTAATGTTGTGTTGACTATTCTGGGTCTTTTGCCTCTCCACGTAAACTTTAGAATCAGTTTGTCAATATCCACAAAATAATTTGCTGGAATTTTGCCTGGGGTTGTGTTGAATGTATAGATCAAGTTGGGAAGAACTGACATCTTGTCAATATTGAGTCTTTCTATCCATGAACATGGAATATCCTCTATTTGTTTACTTCTCCTTTGATATCTTTCATCAGAGTTTTGTAATTTTCCTCATATAGATCTTACACAAATATGTTAGATTTATAAGTAAGTATTTCATTTTAGGGAGTGCTAATGTAAATAATATAGTGTTTTTAATTTCAAATTCCAAGTGTTCATTGCTGGTATATAGGAAAGTGATTGACTTTTGCATATGACCTATGTGTCTTACAACCTTTCTGTAATTGCTTATTAGTTGCAGGAGGGTATTTTTTTTCCTGGTTGCTTTTGCCCTGAGCCATGTTCATGAGAACTTACCTGGGTTTAGCATGCTAGGGAATAAGAGATGTATGGCGATTAGCTGATTGTCCGCTGTTCACCAGACATGAGAGTCAGCCCATCTGGGACATAAATAGTCTGGTCAGTCCAAACCTATATTTGTAAACCACAGACTAGTGAGCTAACTAGATTCTAGCAGTTTTAAGCTGCTGAATTAGGATCGTTTATTAAGCAGTATAGTTGTGGCAATAGATAACTGATGTGTACATTAAAATATCATTCAATTTACTCTAGCAGAATTAACCTCATTTCTATTCCTCAAATACACAAGGTAAAGTCTTTGTGGGCACTATATCCTATGTCTGGAATGATTTTACCTGGATATTCTCATGGTTCATTCATTTTCGTCCTTCAGATTTTTGCTCAAATTCAGCAATATTCCACTTAGAAATTGAAAATAGAAACTCACTCCTAATGTCTTTCTCTGATTAATTGCTCTCCTTAGCATTTATTTTCACAGCATCTAGCATTTTATATGCAACTTTGCTTTTAAAATATCTCTGTTACCCTGTCACTGGAAAGGAAAGAGATTTCTGTCTATTTTGTTACAGCTGTTATCCCAGTGACTAATGCAGTATATGGTACATAGTATAGATTCAGTAAATATTTATTGAATGAATGAGTGATTGAGTTCTTTGTCTAAAGCAAAAAGGACACATGCTTGAAGCGATGGTGGGAGAGAGGAGCAAACATCACCTTAGATCTGACCCTCCAGAGATGTTGGGTCAACACAGCAGGAAAGGCATATTTCCCTTTTCCAAAATTTCACAGAAGGACGCACGTGGTGTTTACTTCTCCATCTCCATTCTCTTCTTTCCATATCTTGAACCTAGGTGAAGTGGGAGTTACCCAATTAGAGTTTTAGAGATAAGGTCATCTATAATCTGGCGAGGAAAGCCTCTTAATTTAACAAGATCTATAGATGGTCTAGATTATCCTGACCCTACTCAAAAGTGGTAGTTCATTGATCTATAGGCTGGCAATCAGGAATTAATGTGAAGGAGTACATCTCTCAGTGTCATTTTCTCTTTGACTCTTTATGTCTCTTCTGTCTACTGCCTGATTCTCTTTGCTTTTTCCAATTCAAATCCCCCCTTCCCCCCAAAAAAATCCATGTGGACCACCCATCTAAATAATTGAACCACTTTTGGAGCAGAGATTTTTACTGAAGATCAGCTTATAGGCCTCTGTATAGGTCAATTGACAGCCCATGGATTGATGCCTTGGAGTGCTCTGGCCAAATTCTATATGGCCAGAGGTTAGGTGTCAGCATTACACGTTAGAAAATATGACCACCCTCAAAAAGCAAATATCACTTTTGTGATTGCAGGCTGATGGTGTCTATTAAATGAAACTAATGGCATGGCAAACTAGTGGATTGCCAAGTTTCTTACTCCGTAGTGGACACCTAATGATTTCTTCCACCATTTTAAACTTTAGCATAGTTTTGGAACCAGTCTTCATGTAACTTTGTCCTGAAAGGGAAACATAACAGCAAAGAGAAACATGGAATTAAAATCTATTTGTGACATTTGCTACCATAAACCTTGGAAAATTCTTTAGTCTCCTCAGGGAAAGGAATTTTCTTGCATTCCTATCAGTGGAATACTAATGACTTAAAGAGAATTTTATGTGCATTGACTAAAACAATCTTCTCCTGACTATTGTATTATTCTGATGATCATTCAAATATACTATTTGACTGCTATCTTAAAAATGTTTCTCTGCCCCAACATTTTCATCTTGCTGCCCTATTTCTCAGATGACGTCACACAAGATCTCTAAAGAACTACACAGATTTGCTATCTGCAGTTTCTCTTTTCCCATTCTTCTTCAAACCCAGTACACTGAGGTTGTTTGGCGCCATCACTTCATGGAAGCTTCTGGTCTAGATCACCAATGACCTCTAAATGTCTAAAATTAATGACCATTTCCAAGTCCTTGATTTCTCAGGGCCATAGGCACATTATTATTCTTAAAACCTTTTCTTCATTTGACTTTCAAGACACTGCTGTCCTGATTGTCTTTCTACCTCGCTGGCTTCTCCTTCTCAATATCCTTTGTTTCCCCTCTTCTCATGCAACCTTTTTTTATAATGGAATGTCTCAAGGCTTGGTCCTCAGACTTCTTCTTTATATACAGTCTCTACCTGGTGATTTTATTAGTTCTTGTAGCTTAAATAATGCCTATGTGACTACAACTCACTAATTTGTATCTGTAATCTAGACCATTCCATTAAACTACAGGCTTGTAGATTCAACTCATTCCTTAGCATTACACTTGAGGGTTTTATACTAGGCATCTAAAAGCATGTCTAAAACAGAACTCCCAATGTCCCCTAATATTAGTGCTGCATCCAAGCTTCCCCATTTCAGTTAATAGCAACTCCATCCTTCCAGGTTTTCAGCAAAATACATCAAAGTCATCATTGATTCTACTTTCTGTCACTCCTCATACCCATTTTCTCAGGAATGTCTCTTGACTCTGTCTTTAAAATATATCTACACTGTGACTACTTCTCATCAACTGGACCGCCACCATCCTGTCCAGACCACAGTGATTTCTGATATGCAGCACGACGAGAGGGACTTAATAGATCTCCTTGCTTCCATTGTTTTCTCTCTGAAAAATATTCTCCATAGAGCTGGCAGAAACACTCAAGTCATGTAAAGCTACTTCCCTGCTTAAAATCCAAGATCTCCTCATTTTATCAGAATAAAGGCCAAAGTCCTGAAAGAAATAACCAGGCTCCACTTGATCTCTCCCTTCCAGTGTGTTTCCTCTCTGACTCCAGGAACCACTCTCCACTCAGCTCTTTCTCCTGCAGTTACAGTTGGCTCCTGATCCTCTTTGCATTCATCAACCACACTTTTGTGTCAGGGAGATTCATTCTCTGTTCCTGTCCATAAGAGATAGGAAGCGCTCCTCCTAGGATGGTTAGCCACCGCAGCCAAGCGCAGTATCTTCTCTGACCAATGGAATGGATAGGACATGATTACTTGTTAAGGGGGGCGAGGAAGCAAGTCTCAGCTCTGGTCTTGTTACATAATTCTTGCAATTGAAAGTCCAGGGCGGCAAAGGAAGCGCGAGGACTTGAGAGTTGGTGCAAAGGTATAGAAATTCAGAGTGGACATTTCTGGACCAAAATTCAGACTTCTCGGGAAAAGGTACTGCTTGTTTCCGCCCGGTTTCGAACCGGGGACCTTTCGCGTGTTAGGCGAACGTGATAACCACTACACTACGGAAACCCACCGGTTTTTGGGTCCTTATGTTTCTAGATTAGGTAAAAGTAACCTTAAACCCATCCTTTCCTTCAGGATATTTTCTTGATTGAGTTGCCATTCTTCTTTGTACACTTTCCCATTCTTTGAATCAACAACATCTAAACGCTGTAACTCATAGCCAGGCAAATGCTACTCCCAGAGCCCCAGTTGCTTTACAAGCACCAGGCAGGGAAATCTTAGGCAGGTTCCTGAGACATTTTATTGCAAGAAATTTCTCGATAGGTTCTACGCGCATTTCTGTACTTGTAAGACGCTCTGATCTTCGTCTCTTGAGGACTGAAAATTATCCTTTAGAAACTAGAAGCAACTTGCGGAGCTCAGGGGACTTCCTCGGGCAAGGGCTGGAGAGACTGAGCGGCAGAGGGCGGGGTGGCGGACCGTGCCCAGCTGTCTGTCAGGCGAGGCCGTGGGGGTGGCTGGGAAGTTTGTGAAAGTGCAATCTGACGAGTAAGTCCGGTAGACGTCAAACGAACTTCTCTCCTCTGTTCTGCATCACTCACGTTTACTGCTCTGGAACGTGTCAACTCGGTGTGTGGTGTCCGTTAACGTCTCATAGCAGGAAGATGACCTTTTGTGATTTACCTGACTCTTCTTTGTTATTCACCACATTTCAACTAACCTAAGTCATTGTCCTTATCTGGGACACTGGAGAAGATCTGCCTTCTACTAGGTTCTCAGTCTGAGCCCTTGCAAAGGTGCTCAGCGGTGAAAACTCCCTTGTCCCCAAAGTAGTCGTGAGAAACAAGTGACAGGACAGAGGCTTCTGGGTCTTTGAGGAAAATCACAGTCTGGCTCCCTCTGGTGGCAGCTAAAACGTGACCTGATGGAAATATTGTGGCTAGTGCAGGAGAGAGCATGTTTCTCATTAGCACAATCTCTAGTCACACCTTTTTTTTTTCTTTTAGGAATATTGGCCCTGAGCTAACAATCATGCCCATCTTCCTCTACTTTAAATGTGGAACACCTGCCGCAGAATGGCTTGATAAGTGGTGCACAGGTCTGTGTCCAGGATCTGGGCTGGTGAACTTAACCACCAAGCTATCAGGTTGGCCCCAAGTCCCATCTTTTTTTTGCTCTGGAATAAGATCAACATTAAAAACAGCTATTATATTTAAAGCATATGTGTGTTTGTTAAGCACATTTGTCAGCAATTTGGTTTGACATTTATTTTAATGAAACTATTGAATAGCCCAGTCCCATGTAACTAAGGTGATCATAAGGATACAGCTGCACATAGTAATTTAGTTACAATAAGAGTGCTGCATGAAATGACAGCTGTAAAAGTCATGGGGTTATCTCACGTGAGAACAGAAAAGGGCATCCCCTCCAGTATTGATGGTCAGGAAATATTTGCTAGGGGAACTGATGTGACTTAGCTGATGAAAAAAAAATGAGGTGGTTGAATAGCCTTGGATGGAGAAGGCGTTCCTGAATTTGGGTGAACATGGAACTGAGGGTGAATGCAGTGTGAGGACCCCCCAATTGTAGGTTTGAATCAGAGTGTACCTTTGTTTATTCCTTTTCCTCATGGAAGTTTATTCCACTGAGAGTAAGTAAGATAACACGTGCTGGATGAGGGAGATAAAGGAAGACCCTCCATACTATGGAATTTAGATTTAATCTGAATATGATGGAGGGGGGAGAAGAATTGACTGTTCAAAAAAGAACATGACGTTTTCCATCCTTGTCCAAAGACCTTTTGGCTGTTGTGTAAACACTGAATGAAGAGGGCCAATATTTTATGACAAATGTTTGAAGCATTCATAACATTTGAAAGAACTGTGCAGTGAACACCACATGTATTTTTACATGTTGAGACTGGTCCTCAGCTTTCTTTGCTGAGCACTTCTAGCATTTGCCCCGTTCTCCTCAGCAAGGACACTGGGTCTTAGTGTAATGGTTATCACTTGTGTGTTACATGCAGAGGCCCCTAGTTTTGTTCCTCACTAGATCCAAAGTAAGCCAAGCACTGACCCCCTTTTCCTGGGTGTTTACTTCATAACAGAGAGATCAAGAAGTTGTTTTACAATCTTACCTAGCTGGATGATTCCTGCTCCAGTGAACTGCAGGGTTCTGGGTTCTTCCTGACATCTATATTCTCTCATTTCTTCCTGGCTACCATAAGGAGCCACCTAAAAGCATTTTCAACAAGGTCTGATTGCCTATATTTGCCAAATATTCTTGAAACATAGAATTAATGGCTGATTTTGAAGACTATTGTGGAAGCTATGGAAATATGGCATGCTGCCAGCTTCAGCCAACAAAGAGGAGGCCAGGGATTCAAATGGCCTGAGCAGGCCTTGAGCCCTGCAACAGGGAGAGATATTAATGCTGAAGAATAGAAGATAATCTCATTTGTGGCTCCTAAAAGTGGAGCTCATGTTGGGCCTGCCCGTTAGCTCTATAATCAGAGAAGCTGGAGCAGCAGGGGCGGGAGGATAGTGGTCACTGAGCCAGCATTTGTGAGAACTGAGGAGGAGTGATTGGAAACAGCAACAGCTTGCCAACGAAGCTCTAGTCATGTCCCGGGTATGACATTTGTTTCTTCACTTTAACTTAATTAGACTGAAATGGTCAGTGATGAAATGAGAGAGAGTGAAATTCAGCATGAAAATTCATTTCTAGCCTCTTTAGTATTTTGATCCCAATATAAATGGTGATTCTCTACCACCACTTACTATTTTACTAGTCCTTGGGGTTTCATAGTGATGAAAAATCATAGGAAGTCAGAAATACACCTAATTATAATTATGGCAAATTAAGCACAGTGTTTGCTTTCTCTCTATCTCAAACTACACTATAGAGAATATTAGGGATGTTTTAAGGCATAAATGCACAAAAACAAACAGATGAGAATGTAGAGAGCAGCAGCAAGATGTTGAAGACGAGACAGCACAATGATCAGTGTAATAAGGGAAAAAAGTTTATTGTCTTAAGTATCTTTTTTAAAAAAACTTTCTCTGTAAGGTCCACACATGCTACATGTACATCTACTCTATCACCTCTAATAGTTGCATCATATTCAATGTTATGCATTAACCATACTTACCTATCTACAATCCAGTGATGGCATCAAGGGTGAATCTGCTTCTGAAAAACTCAAAATAATGCTACAATTAACGTATGCATATGACATAATCGGTCCCTAGTGAGATTTTTTGTGTAGGGGGAGGGATTATACACACCTGGGAGCAGACTATCTGGATCATAAGGTTTGAATAATCTTAACTTGAGTAAAAAGCATTGGATTATTCTTCAGAAAGGCTGCATAAACTTCCACTGGCTGAATGTGAGGGTTATGATATCCCTATTCCTGCAATAATTGACACATCTGTCTTTCTAATTCTTCCAACTTAATGTAGGTAAAATAATATCTCATTTTATTTTGCTTTTTTATACATTACTAATAATATAAAATGTTTAAAAAGTGTTTTAATCTTTTCAGATACTTCTTCCCTATCTTGGCTCTGATGTGTATCCTGTCCCTATTCTTCACCAATTTTCTATTGAGCTGTCTGTCTGATTTTGCTGATTTTCATGGCTTCTTGTCAATTGTATAGATTATGTTGGCATTTTTAAATCCCTCAAATATTTTTTACTTTTGTCACATCTGTCTATTTGTTTTTCATTGTGGCCTTCTTGAACATATCTTTGATATGGATAAAGTAAACTACACCAGTGTTTTCCTTATTGTTTGTGCTTTTAAAGTCTTTTTCTTTTAAATTCTTCTCTGTCCTCTAGGTCATAAAGGTATTTTTCTATATATATTTCTATTAATTTTTATCTGTTACATTTATGTATTTACATTTATGTACACTCTCTAGATAAGTATATTTTATAAACTCTATAAATGATTCTACTCTGTGTTAAAAATCACAGTAATAGAATAATATAAAAGATCTTGTATATGCCAGTGCATGGGGACTCCTTTCTCTGATATGCCATTTCTTACACACATTGCATACTCACTCCTCCCAATCCAGCTCTGACTCAAACACTGACAGGCCTGGATTTCCCTCCATGTGCAAAGGCAAGAATCTCTCATGCCATCTCTTTGATTTCTGGCACAGAGTGTCTAAAAGGCCAGAGACAGATCTCTGGGCTGGATGGACCCATGAAACAAGTGACACATTCCTTTCTCATGGTTTCATCAAGCAATAGAGGGCACACGTTTGTGAACTTAGTAAGCTCTGTACATTACCAACAAAGGCTGGACTCCTTCTGCATCAGTGGTTTTAAGCCTGAGGAGAGTTGTCCTTTGACCTTTTATGCTTGTGTGGTATGGCTGACACAGCCCTCTTACATTACAGTTCTTTCCCCAGTAACCAAAATAACAGAGACGTATCTATTTATTTATTTTGGTGGGTCTCAATAGGTGTTTTATAACATTTAAAAATTAATTCTATTCCAAACCCTACTTCAGGATTGAATTTCATCTCTGGTTCCAGGAGACTTCATAGATTTTCAACACAAACCCCCAAATACCCATCTGGGTCCTGCTTGAGTGAGTTCTTAAACAACCCACTACCCCATCCCTGCAGTGTCTGGCAGTGTCTTACTGACGTCGTAGAATATGTGGCTCAATGCCTAGCACATAGTAGGTGCTCAGGAAAGAGATTTCATTAGTGGATAGTTAGAACTCAGTTAAAATGCTTCCTTATTAAAACCAATGTCATGTATTCAAACTCCAGACTACATTTGCATGCACTAGGGCTTTCCAATTTTGCTTCAGGGGGAGTTCGTCTCAATATTAACTATCCTCTAGTTCCAGACCTGAAGACCTCACCTGGACAATCAGATTCTATGGGTTTGAAATGGGGGCTTAGATTCAGCAGGCAAAACAGTGTTCTCTGATGAGAAATACCAAGTATAGATAACACCTTTGTAGAGTTATGAGACAGGGTTCACACAGCTGCATTCTCCCCACCTCTATTACTCCACTTCTTCTCCCATGGGGGTTTTTCTTTCCAGATCCACTAAAAGAAACGTCTTCTCTTGAGAATAAGTGCACCTAACCCCCCAAGCTATTTTTCATGACTTTTCTTAAAAGTTTTAATCATTATTTCCTGCAGTAGCTCTTCAGAGAAAGCTAAATTTTTATGCTTTTCTCATTTCACTCTTCCCAATTTATCGGGAATAGAGAAAAAAATAAAGAAAAAATTCCACCGTCAGCAGAAGTAAACTTCACTCACTGGAAAATTTCACCTTTCTCAAACCCTCTAATCTGACCAGAAAGGACGCAAGATCCTTTCCACTTTCCTGGAAAAACCCACAGAAACGCAAAGCCCCTCAAAGGTTTGACATCAGAGGAAGCACTTCAGGAGCCTCCACAGCTCAGAGGACTCAGCTCCTGCTCACAGTGTGCGGATCCTTTTATGATCTTGAAGGGAATTCCGGACAGATCTGCTTTCTTTGGGCTGCAAAAAGAACATTACTAGTACACCAAAGACTACAAAAAACTGCTGAAAGAAATTAAAGAAGATCTAAACAAATGGGGAGGCATTCTATGTTCATGGATGAGAATATAGATAAGATGACAGAACTTTCCACAGTTATCTATAAATTTAATATAATTCCTATCAAAATCTCAGCTGGGTGTTTGTTTGCTTGACAGAATTTGAAAAGCTGATCTTAAAATTCATATGGAAATGCAAAAGGCCAAGGAAAGGCAAAATAATCTTGAAAAAAATAACAAAAATAAATTATAAGTTTACCTTTCTTGATGTGAAAACTTCTTGATGTGAAAACTTTCAGCAGTGTTACAGTAAGCAAGACTGTGGTACTGGCAATAAGGATAGACATACAGCGCCACAGAACATAATTGAGAGTCTAGAAATAACCCCCTACATGTACTGTCAATTGATTTTCAGCAAAAGTGCCAAGACAATTCAACGAAGGAAGGATAAACTTCTCAACGAATAATACAGGGACAACTGGATACTCACATGAAAAAAACACAAATTTACCTCAGACCAAATTAACTCAAATTACCTTTGAGTTAATTTTGTAATTAACTTTTGCTAATTTACAAAAATTAACTCAAAATGGATCATAGCTGTAAATGTAAGAGCTAAAACTATGAAATTTTTTGAAGAAAAGGTGAGAATAAATCTTTATGACCTTGGAATAGGCAAAGATTACTGGAATGCCACATGACAAGTACATAAAAGATAAAATTGTAAATTGAACTCCAACAAAATGTAAAGCATTCGCATGGCAGAGAATATCATTTAAAAAATGAAAAGACAAGCAGCATAGTGGGAGAAAATATTTGCAAATCAAATATTTAATTAAGGACTTGGATCCAGAATATATAAAGAACACTTACCACTCAATAATAAGAAAAGAAATAATCCAAATTAAGAAATGGGCAAAAGATTTTTATAGTCTTGTCACTAAGACTATAAAAATACGTATGAATGTCCACAAAGCACATGAAAAGATGCCCAACATCATCAGTCACTAGGGAAATGCAAATTAATATCACAATGAGATACTACTTCATACTCACAAGGATGGCTATATTATAAAAGACAATAGCAAGGGTTGATGAAGATATACAGAAACTGAAACCTTCATATATTTTTCTGGGAGAAAACATAAAATGGTGCAGCTGCTTTGGAAAATAGCTTGACAAATTCTTAAAAGATTAAACATAAATTTACCATATAATACAGTAATTCCACTCCTAGACATCTACACAAGAGAAATGAAAACATATGTCCACACATATACTTGTACACAAACGTTCACAGCAGCATTATCCATATTAGCCAAAATGTGGAAACAACCCAAATATACATCAGTGAGTGAATGGGAATACAAATTGTGGTATATCCATACAATGGAATACTATTTGACAATAAAAGGAACAAAATACTGATACAAGTTAAAACATAGATGAAGCCCAAAACCATATGCCAAATGGAAGAAACCAAAGCAAAACACCACATATTATGTGATTCTTGTAATATGAAATGCCCAGAAAAAGCAAATCTTAGAGGCAGAAAGTAGATTAGTAACTGCTTGGGGCTGGAGTAGAATGACATGTGACTGCAGAAGGTGTAGTTTCTTTGTGAAGTAATGGATATATTCTAAAATTGGATTGTAATAATATTCGCACACCTGTGCAGATTTACAAAAGGAAATCATTGAATTGCACACTCAAAATGGGTGCATGTTATGGTAAATTCTACCTCTATATAGCAGTTAAAAAACTACTTTTGATATGTCATTTAGTGTTAGATATATGCACGCACAGGTCAGAATTGAGTCCCCAAGTTCATACACAGCTTTATGAATTCACATTTCTGAGTTCCCTTCTGCAATTTCCCACTTTCCAACTCTCAGGGGATCCTTTTCCTAGTACTCTGGCTAGAAGCCCCCGGATTTAGTTTTCTTGCTCTGTTGGGCACTCACTCAGCTGAGTCTTCCTCTGGGACCACGCGGTGAGAAGACAGAGAGCAAAAGCAATTCAGATCTCCTCCATGCTCTTGGAACCAGTTTCTCTGATCAGAGTCAAGATTTCCCCTCCCTCAGAGCTTTATGCTTGCATAGCTGCTGCCGCCATTGCCACCAACCACAGGAGAGATTGCCTGAGGGCTGGAGTGGTTCCAGGTTTTAGGCTGCCTTTGAGTCTTTTCTGGGAGCTACTGGAGGCAATGAAGTGAGAAACTCACAGCTAGTTTTGGGGGACTTTAGTTCTGGTGTTCGCCCCCAATCTGCCTCTACCATTTGCTTTTCACAGTCTTCAGATATCTGCTTCATGCATTCTGTCCCAGATTTTTAGTTGCATTCAATGGGGAAATGAGTGGAATGTGCTTACTCCATGTTTGAGTAGTCCTAATTGCTTTCTAGATTTCTTCTTACATGTATTAATTTATTATTTTTGACATGTTAAAATTCTCCATAATGGTTATTATTATTCTAAGTCAAAAATTGTGTGTGCCATTTACCACAGAGAGTTATGAGTTACAGGCATAGTGCAACTTTATATAGGAAGGATTTCTTCCAGAAGAGTGTTAGGATTTTGAAATAGACAAACATACGACAAACAAGAAAGAGAGGTCACAACGACTATGGTCAACAATCAATCAGAAGCTGAGAAGTGTTAAATCCAGACAGCGAGATTTAAACATGAGTTTTATTATCTTTATGACTCCAGGAAGATCAATAACTTCTGGAATTTCATTTTTATAATATACAAAATTGAACATTAAATTTGGTGCATTGATTCAACAAACATTTGTTGAGTTTTTAGTATGTGGCCAGCACTGTTGTAGATAAGGAGATGAATAAGCAAAAAACCTCAAGCAATTCCCTGTCTCTTCATGGAACTTACATCCCAATGGGGAGAAAATATAGTGTATGAAAAAATTAAGGAAATGTTATAATGTGTTCAAAGATGATAAGTGCTACAAAGAAAAATAAAACAAGATTGTGAAAAAGGACTTCTGGCAGTAGTGTTCAGATAAAATAAAACTGATGCAGTGGCATTTGAACTAAAACTTGAAGGAAGTGAGGGAGCAAGACATATCTCCATTTGGGAAAACTGTTCTAGAGAAAACAATCAGTCAGTGCAAAGGTCCTGGGGCAGAAGTGTGTCTTGTGTTCAAGGAGTGTTCAAAGAGAAGCAAGAAAGTCAATTGGAACTGCAATGGAGTGAGGAAGGGGAGAGAAGGTGAAGAACTTAGAGAAATAATGAGCTATGCATGAAAATCTTGGACATCATTGTAAGGATTTTGGCTTTTACTTTGAGTGAAACAAGGGCCATTGTTTGCTCCTCAGCAAGGGAATCGTTTCACATGACTTAGGGTTAAAAAGAATCTCTATGGTTGCCCCATGGAGAATATTGTAGAGGAGGAAATGTGAAGCAGGAAGTCTATTAAGATATTTTTAAGTATTTCATGCCAGATATTATGTGGCTTCGACCAGCAGGGTAACAGTTGAGTTATTGACAAATGGTTAGATTCTAAACACACTTTAAAGAAACAGCCAGACAGATTCTACATGGGGAGTGAGAGATGAATGGAATCGAAGAAGACTCCAATCCCTTTGGCTTTGTAACTGGAAGCATGGAGTTGTCTTTAATTGAGAAGGGGAATAAAATGAGGGAAGATATTGGGATGGGGGAGATCAAGAGTTTGATGCTGAATATATTATGCTGGAGATGCCTATTATGAGACTTGTAACTGGAGATATCAATTAGGCAGTTTAATATACGAGTCTGGAGTTTAAAGAAGTGGTTCAGGCTGAGGATATTAATGAGTGAGCTGCTAACATATAGATAGTATTTAAATGATGAGAGTGGATGAGATCTGGCAGGGAGTGAGTAAAATTGAGAAGAGAAGCTTGGACTGCACCAAGTCACCTTGGATTTGATTTAATTAAAGTTTGTTTTTCTGATCAAACTTTGATGGCCTAGTGACAAAAGCATTGGATTAAAATTCCAACAGAGCGTTTTATACAGAGTCAAAAGTGGCTCGCGGCATATCCCCCTATCCCTTATGCCAGACTTGGGCCCTGATATTTTTCCATCTGAGTCTAAAAGTATCTTAACTCTTTCCCAGTTTTTTCAGTAGCCTCATCAGCACAACAAGAAATCAGACATATGCCTGTGTAGGTCCTTTCACTAGGCAGGCATCCTAATTTACTGTGAAGAAAGCATAATTCACTAATTTATTCATTCATTCACCCAACAAATATTTATCAAATGCTTATACTATATGTCAAGCACTTATGTTCCTTCTTGGGAATACAGCAGTGAACAAAAGGGACAAAAATCCCCATCTTACATTCTAGAGGAGGGGTGATAGACAATAAACAAAATACGCAAGTCACATAGAGATCTTGATAAGTGAGGTGGATAAATATTAATCAAGGAAGTGATAGTGAAAGTGTGGTGTTTGTTTGGAATTTTGAATAGAGCTTTCATTGAAAGCTTCAATGAGCAGGAAGGAAGGAAGGGAAGACCTGAAGGAGGGAGGGAAGGAAAGAAAGTAGGAAGGAAAAAAGGAAAGAGGGAAGAAAGGGAGGAAGGAGACGTGATATCTGGGGAAGATCTTTCTAGGAAGAGGTAGCAGCAAGGGCATAATAACTGTTGAGGTAAGACTGTGCCTAGGGTGTTGAAGGATTAGTAAATAGGCCAGTGTAACTGTAGCAGAATAAATAAAGATTTTGATGAAGTAATTGGGTGTAGCTAATTTAAATAGAAATTTCTAAAACTGAAATTATTTTTTATTACAAGGCAATGTGCTCCACACAAATTTCCACTCCTTATCCCCTCTCTGCTCTCACCAGTTCATGACTGGGTGATTTATGAGTCCCAAAGAAGGAGCTCTAGAAGCCATCAGCAGTCACTGAAGGGCAATGCTTGACTGGGAGAGACTGGGCTGCTGAGGCAGGATGGGGTGTGTCCAGGTGGTGATGAGGTGTAGGGTTTGGGGGGAGTAGAGCAAGTGTCCAGTGAGGCTAGAAGAGGTCAAATGCGCTTCTATTCTGGGTCGCTCATATTTATAGCTCTCTACTTTATATACACAAATTCCACTGTCAACTAATTTCACTCTTGGGGACACAGGAAGACCTTGAAAGAAGTGCAAGAGCCCAGGTTGCCTCAGGCAATCAATTTCCCAGTCATCAACCACCATATGGATTTTATCTAAAACTGACCTATCTGAGAACACCCCTGATATCAAGGTGGCCATTTCTCGATGACCTTTTCTCACATTGCAAAAGAAGCATGTTCCTCTCACTCTTCTCAACTCTGAAAAGGTTCGTCAACTCAAAGTGCAACAAGCTGCAGGCTCCAACCCAGGGACAATTAGAAAGGCTGAGGAAATGTAAGATAACTGAATTATTCTAATAGTTAGGTAACTAACCTTTAGTAAGTGAGGAAGTTTCCAATTATTGACTTTTAATAAATTAAGGGAGAATCTAGTCAAGTTATTAAATATAATAGAGTGAAAAATAATTATTGATGGTGGATTACTATGTGATTTTTCTGAAGATAACTCAGAAAGCATTAAACAATTGTGGACATTTGTATAACAAAACTTGATCTACTTTTATTTTATTTGTTTATTAAAATAAATCTCCTCAGTAATTACAAACTAGCATAAAATTAACCCTGAAACTTGACATCATGGCAATGTGTACATTTATCTGTGATTGTATGAACTTACTTTAAAAGCCTAGTATCATTTAGATAAACATTCAATTATTTTTACCATTAATTTTACTGATAAGTTTGCAAATTCATAGTATTTCTGTTGTTACAATTAATTGTATATAAGAAATAATTTTCATAATTTAGTACAGAAGTACTCATAAAAATTAGAGCCTTATGCCCTCCTTAAATTAATTGTAATGTGTATATATATTTTTTGTTGCAGTAAAGTAGGAAATAAAGCTCAAAATAATTTCAAGCAGAAAACTATTTTATATCATGATATGTATTTGTGGGAAAGTGAAGTTCCAGAAGAAAACAATGATATAAGATTAAAATATTTGTTCATGCATTTTTTTGTAAATAATGATTGTATCAAATTATTCAGAATTTATGTTCAATATATTCGAGTGATGCGTTTTATTTTAAAATTGTCAGTAATTATAACTCAAAGAAAAGCAACTGCTTAATTTTATGATAAAAATATATTAGCTGTCAAAAAACGCTCTGGGGTACATAGCTTTAAAATTGGGGGTTGGGTATGGGTAATAATTTTGAAGGCTAAAGGCTCGACTTCGACAAGAATAAATCATCTAAGCTCTGTTAATTCTTCAGCGTTTGTTTGTATCCTGTTTTTATTGGAAACAGCCTCCAAACGCTACTTTAAGAGGCCCCACTCAGACCGGAAATTCCAACACATCCTTTTCTCCAGTGCTTTGAGGTCTGCACAGCTGCTGGGGCATCTCACAACAGGGGCCTGGTGCCCAGCTGAGCGTCACTCTTTTCGCCTTCAGAATAGAAATCCAAGAAACTTGAAAGGGGCCTGAAAATCTAAAGCGGTCGCAGGTGCCACTGTTACTCCAGAAATGGTCGGAATCCCTCTTTCCACTCGAAATGGCCTTGGCCTGCGTGGCCACCAAGCTCGGAGCGGGACGCTGAGTTGCTGGGAAATTGTCCAGGAGCAAGAGCTGCCTGTCAAGGATCTTTGCGAGGGCTCTGGAGCTCAGACTTGTCTCCTCCAACACACACACACACCCCTGCACCTGCTAAACCTGGGTTGCATCTCAGGCCTTGTGTGTTTCGTGTGTAAAAAGAACCACTCGCCAAGCTTGTTGAACTTGAGAATCCTTGGGCTGTGGGAGGGGCAGCGAGTGAGCGCCAGGAGCCCGAGGCGCGGCCGGATGAGAAGAGCCGCGGACCGAGCCTGGCTGAGAAGGAAATCCTTGGAATTCTTCCCGGAGCAAGAGCGGCGGGAACTGGGAGGGAAAGTCATTTTCGGCCGAGGGCGATCTCCTATCTCCTATTGAAGGGCATCTTTCTCCAACATCTCCCAGCAACACTCCACCGGGGATGAGGTGAATTGATTTCTGTTGAAAGTAACTTTCTGGAAAGAAGAAAAAATGGAAACTCCTGATGACATCTGACTGACACCCCGAATATCCTCGCGCTCGTTGTCGAAGACCAGATCAGTAGCAGAAATGACCTCGTGGACACCTTTCCCCCATTCATTAAATTAAATGACCGAGAATCTAGCAAGCTGTGCGGGCCCCGCGGCTGCCAGAGGAACGAAGACAGCATAGTCCTCACCCTCAAGAACAAGAAAGAGAAACACATTCAGTTCATGATAATAAACTGACAAAGGAAAGCAGCAGACATTCACACCTCCAGGCGTCGTCAGGGGAGCGCCGAGAAGGAGCACCTCCCGAGTCCTTAGGAATCCGGATCTGCCGGAGATTTCCTTCCGTCCGGGATGGAGAGGAATCCTCCTGTCGGGAGCCAGGACCAAATCCAGCGGCCATGCCTGCTGGAGGGTCAATTTAGAATCTGCCCATTCGGAAGTAAAGCTCGGACGACCAGCTTCTCCTTCCAGATCCTTCTCGAGGTGGGAAGAAAGAAGCCTCTGTTGTGGATGTTCCTCTGTGTTTTCTCGGGGCGGAATCGATGAGCGAGAGAAAGTCGGCTTTCCACCGAAGAGGCGAAGTTCATTTACCGGAGGCAGAAACTTTTCTCCTTGTCTTTTTCTTTTCGCCTAGTGCAGAAAAGGGGAAATGGAAAGCAAGAATAGAGTCTTGAAGAAACAGTATGACTTGATCTTGGTAAAAAGAAGTTAAACGAAAAAGTCTCCTTTCGAAAGGGGCAAGAAAGATCTTTAATTTTAAACACAATGTGAACACGCTTTTTCCCTTCTGAATGAAAGGTGGGGCTCGCCTCGTGGCCGGTTAGCTCAGTCGGTTAGAGCGTGGTGCTAATAACGCCAAGGTCGCGGGTTCGATCCCCGTACGGGCCAAGGAAGTGTGATTTTTTTTGAATAAAAATTAGTTTTATTCAGTCATCTTACACATTGGAAATAACCTCTCCGATATAAAATTAGGATTAAACGTCGACTTCATTTCTTAATCCTCAGCAGTGACGCTTATCTTAGTCTCCCTCTTCAAGGCAAGAAAAAGTAAAAAAAAAACAAAAACAATTTGTGGAAAAAGTGGCATAAAACCTTCAGAAAGAAATTTTAGTAAATTATGGTATGAGAGTAGAGGTGGCATTGGAGATGTGTGTCTGATGGCCCCTGAGCCTCTGAGCGCCCAGATTTCCTTGTGCTTTTCCCAGAATCCAGTCCACCCAGGCTCCGTGTGGCTCTTACATGCTTCATCTACCTGATTGTCTCCTGGTCCTCTGCGCTGCCTTTTCAACACTATTGAAGTCGCTATTGCTTATTGCTAAAATAATCACCATTGCAGATTTTCCTCCCCAGCCCCCCATTTAAATTATTAGTCAGCTTTTACCAGACAACAGATTTTTTTTTTCTTCTGGATCTCTCCGCCCATGAACAGCTCTGAACAAAAAGTAGGCATTCGGTAAATATTTGTGGGGTGAACATATGAAGCCTCACCATCAAAGTGTGTTTTCAAACTTTGGGATGTTGTTTGCCAAATTTGGTTAATACACTTACAAAGGAACCAAAGCCCACCAAAATCACCATTTATGACAACACATTGTGATTGTACAGGCCATGTTACTGTATAGAATACAGAAGAATTTCAGAAATGAAAAAACAATGACGAATATAACCCCAGCAAAAAATGAAATTTAGATGTATCAGATTTGACAAAGGGGTACTTTCAAAGGATGAGGAAACCAGCCCTCAATACTTGAAATACAAAGTCAAAGCTCATTTAAGGAGAGAGCTGTGTTGGTGAAGCACAGTTCCTTTGAGAGAGCCCATGAATGACGTTCTTTGGGGGAAAAAGTTTAGAGTTGCAAGGACTTTCAGAGGCTGAGTGGGTTCACTGACAGAATCTATGGAAGTCTGGTTATTTGGGAGAGAATGCTGTTGTTTGGTTGACGCTCAAAGTCATGTTTATTGACGTGAGTTCATCCCTGGCTGGCTGACTGTCAGAAGGAAAGGGTTGGCAGTGGTTGGATGTCATGCAAAAGTATGTTCACAGAATGGCTTTATCATTGATAGCCTGAACTGGTTTAGAATCTATTCTGGTGGCTACGGTTATCATGGCTACAGAACAATCAGTCTTGTCCTAAGTTTGTGATTGGTTTATGTTCTCAACATTTTACTGTGATCTACAAGTAAAATCATTTCTTTCTTTCTTTTCTTCTTTTCTATCTCTTTCTTTCTTCCTTTTTTCTTTCTTTCAATGTCCAAGTAATGTATAATAAAAACACCGTTTTTATCTCTGAGCCTCTCAATCAGTCTTAGGCACTTTAACTTTCAGTTCAGTGATGGGCTGAATAGCAGAGATGGAGTAAGGACAGCGTGAGGGATGGGTGAGTCTTAGGGATGTTGTAACTGGCAGATGGATCATGATCATGGCTGGGGTGATGATGGAATTGGGGTAACAAACTGGAATATGTGGAGCACATACTTGGGTAATAAAAAAGATGATTTTTATTTTGATCTTTCTGCATCAAATCAACCAGAAATAATTAGCTGCTGGTGGTGGGTTTATTCCCTTAATGATCCCATTCCTTCTCCCTTCCCTGCTGTTTTTCACGTGACCTTGGAGTACCTTCCCACTCTCTCTGGGCTGAGCGCTGCAACTTACTTGGGCCAAAGAGATATTAGCAAACTTGACAAAGGAGATTCTTGAATAAGCCCTTTGCTCTTTCTGTTTGCTTGTTTTTACTGATGTTTTAGTTTTTCGTCTGATTTTTAAAGTAGTCTTTATTTTTTAGAGCAGCTTTAAGTTCACATCAAAATTTCCTGGAAAGTTCTCACAAACCCCCACCCCGGCTACACACATTCTCTTCCACTATCAACATCCTAAATCAGAATGATACATTTGTTACAACTGATGAACCTACTGTGGCACAGCATTATCCTCCAAAGCCCATAGTTTCCATGAGGTTTCACACTTGATGTTGTACATTCTATAGGTTTTGACCAACATATGATGCCATATGTCTACCATTATAGTATCATACAGAATAGTTTCACTGCCCTAAAAATCCTCTGTGCTCTATTTATCCCTCTCTCCCTCTTAAACCCTGGCAACTTCTGATCTTTTTACTGTCTCCGTGGTTTTGCCTTTTTCAGATGTCATATAGTTGAACCGTACAGTATTTAGCCTTTTTGGATTGGCTCATTTCACTTAGTGATATGCATTTAATGTTCCTACATATATTTTCATGGCTTCATAGCTCATTCTTTTAAATCACTGAATTCCATTGTCTGGATTTACCACACTTTATTTATCTACTCACCTACTGAGAGACATCTTGGTTGCTTCCAAATTTTGGCAATTATGAATAAAACGGCTATAAACATCTGTGTGCAGGTTTTTCTGTGGATGTATGTTTTCACCTCATTGGCTAAATACCAAGGAACTGGATTGCTGGATCATATGGTTGTTAATGGTGTTTTTGGTTGTGTAAGAAACTGCAAACTGTCTTCCAAAGTGGTTGTACCATTTTGCATTCTCACCAGCAATACATGGGAGTTACTGTTGCTGCTCATCTTCCTCAACATTTAGCGTCGTCAGTGTTTTAGATTTTGGCTACCCTAATAGGTGTGTGGTGATAAATTCACTGTTGTTTTAATTTGCATTTTCTTAATGATGTATAGTGTTGACCATCTTTTCATATGCTTATTTGTCATCTGTACATCTTCTTTAGTAAAGTGTCTGCTGAGGTCTTTGGCCCATTTTTTAATCAGGTTGCTCATATTCTTGTTGTTGAGTTTTAAGAGCTCTTTGTATATTTTGGATAACAGTCCTCTATCAGTTATATCTCATGCAAATGTTTTCTCCCAGTCAGTGGCTTGTCTTCTCATTCTCTTGACAGTGTCTTTCACAGAGCAGAAGTTTTTATTTTAGAGAAGTCCAGCTTATTGATTTTTTTTATGGCTTGTGCCTTTGGCCTTGTATCTAAAAAGCCATCACTAGACTCAATGGTCATCTAGATTTTCTCCTATGTCACCTTCTAGGAATTTTATAGATTTGTGTTTCATATTTAGGTCTATGATCCATTTTGAGTTAATTTTTGAGAAGGGTGTCAGGTCCATGTCTAGATTTACTTTTTTTGCTTGTGGATGTGCAATTGTTCAAGCACTATTTGTTCAAAAGGCTGTCCTTTATCCATTGTATTGCTTTTTCTTGTTTGTCATAGATCAATTGATTGTATTTGTGTGGATCTATTTCTGGGCTCCCTATTCTGTTCCATTGATCCATGTATTTATTGTTTTGCCTGCACCACAGTATCTTGAGTACTGTAGCTTTATAAAATAAGTAAGTAAGTCAAGTAGTGTTAGACCCCTGACTTTGTTCTTCTCTTTCAATATTGTGTTGACTATTCTGGGTCTTTTCCCTCTCCATATAAACTTTAGAATCAGTTTGTCAATATCCACAAAATAACATGCTGGGATTTCCATTGAGATTGTGTTGAATTTGTAGATCAAGTTGGGAAGAACTGATATGTTGTCAATATTGAGTCTTTCTATTCATGAACATGGAATATCTCTCCATTTGTTTAGTTCTTTGATTTCTTTCATTGGAGTTTTGTAATTTCCCTCATATAGATCTTATACAACTTTTGTTAGATTTATACCTATTTCATTTTAGGGGATGCTAATGTAAATCTTATTGTGTTTTTAATTTCAATGCTCATTGCTGGTATATAGGAAAGTTGTTGACTTTTGTATATTAACCTGGTATCCCACAACATTGCTATAATTGCTTATGTACTCGTTACAGGAGGGGAGCTTGTTTTCCCCTGACTGCTTTTGCCCTGAACCATTCTCATGAGAACTTGCCTGGGTTTGGCATGCCAGAAAATAAATAATGTATGGAGATTAGCTGATTGTCTGTTGTTCACCAGACATGTGAGTCAGCCCAGCTGGAACATAAACAGTCTGGTCAATTCCAACCTATATTAGTAAACCATAGACTAGCATGCTAACTAGATTCTAATTGCTTTTAAGCTTGAATTTGGATGGTTTGTCAAGCAGTATATTTGTGGCAATAGATAACTGATATGTACATTAAAATATCATTCATTTTACTCCAGCAGAATTAGCCTCTTCGCTATTCTTCAAATATACAAAGTGAATGCCACATCAGGGCCTTTGTGGGCACTATATCCTACATCTGGAATAACTTTACCTGGATATTCCCGTGACTCATTCATTTTCTTCCTTCAGATTTTTGCTCAAATGTCGCCAATACCCCATTTAGAATTTGAAAATAAAAACTCACCCCTAATCCTTCCAAGATTAATTGTTCTCCTTAACATTTATGCTCATATCATCTAGCATTATATTTGCAACTCAACTGTTCAAATAATTCTGTAAAACTGCCACTAGAAAGGAAAGAGATTTCTGTCTATTTTGTTCACAGCTGTTGTCCCAGTGACTAGTGCAGTATCTGACTTATAGTATACTCAAATACAATGAGTGATTAAGTTCTTATTTGTCTAAAGCAAAGAGGACACATACTTGAAGAGAGGATCGGAGAGAGAAGCCAACATCACCTTAGATCTGGCCCTCCAGAGATGTTGGGCCAGTAGAACAAAAATGGCACATTTCCCTTTTCTGGAAGTTCAAAGGAGGACCCACTTGGTGTTAGTTTTCTCCATCTCCAGTCTCTTTCCATATCTAGAACCTAGGTGGAGTGGGAGTTACCCAATTAGGGTTTTGGGGATAAGGTCACCTATACTCCAGCTAGAAGAGTCTCTAAATTTAACAAGATCTATAGAGGGTCTAGATTATCTTGAACCTACTCAAGGGCAGTAGTTCGTTGATCTATATGCTGGCAAATCTGGAATTAATGTGAATGAATAAGTCTCTCAGTGTCATTTTCTCTTTGAATCTATTACGTCTCATCTGTCTACAGTCTGATTATCTTTACTTTTTCCAGTTCCAATTTACCCCCTAAAAAATCCATATGGACCACATATCTAAATAATCGAACCACTTTTGGGGCAGAGATTTTTACTGAGGATCAGGTTAGAGGTCTTCTTACAGGTTGCTTGCCAGCCCATGGATTGACTGCCTTTAAGAGCTCTGACCCAGTCATTTATGGCCAGACTTTGGGTGTCAGCATTACATGTTAGAAAATATGGCCACCCTCCAAAAGCATATGGCACTTTTGTGATCCAGGCTGACAGTGGAGCAGCATTTATTAAATGAAACTAATGACATGGGAAGCTAGTGGACTGCCAAATCTCTTACTCCAAAGTAGATATCTCGTGATCCCTTCCATCATTTTAAATTCCATATTTTAAATTTTAGGATAGTTCTAGAAACAGTCTTCATGTATCTTTGTCTTGAAAAGAGAAAATAACATAAAAGACAAACATGCAATTAAAATCTATTTGTGACATGTTGCTACCACAGGACTTTTTGGAAAATTCTTCTGTTTCTTCATGGGGAGGAATTTTCTTGTATTCCTATCAGTATTACTAATGACTAAAAGAAAGTTTTATCTTCATTGACTAGAACAATCTTCTCCTGACTATTGGATTAATCTCATGAATCTCATATTCAAATATACTGTTTGACTCCTATCTTAAAAAGGCCCCAACAGTTTCCTCTAGCTACTGCCCTCTTTCTCAGACGACCTCATACAAAATCTCTAGAGAAATACACAGATTTACTATCTGTAGTTTCTTTCCTCTTATTTTTCTTCAAGCTCACTACATTCAGGTTTTTTGGCACCACCACTTCCTGGAAACTTCTGGTCAGGATCACCAGTAACCTCTAAATGTCTAAAATTAATGATCTCTTCGAAGTTGTTGGCTTCTCAGGGGCCATGGGTACATTATGCTTCTTAAAACATTTTCTTCTTTTGTCTTCCAAGACACTGCTGTCCTGATTGTCTTTCTATCTCCCTGACTTCTCCTTCTCAACATCCTTTGCTTCCCCTCTTCTCACTTTTTTATAATGGGATGTCTCAGGGCTTGGTCCTTTGACCTCTTCTTTATACACACTCACTACCTGGTGATTTCATCTGTTTTCATAGCTTAAATAACATTTATGTGACTACAACTCACAAATGTATATCTGCAGTCTAGACCACTCCATTAAACTCCAGGCTTGTATATTCAACCATTCCTTAGCATTACACTTGATCGTTTTATACTAGGCATCTAAAAGTTAGCACGTGTGAAACAGAACTCCCATTGTTTCCCTAATAATACTGCTACATCCAGTCTTCTCCATTTCAGTTAATAGCAACTCCATTCTTCCACTTTTCAGCAAAACACCTCAAAGTGATCAATGATTCTACTTTCTCTTACTCCTCACATCCATTTTCTCAGGAATTTCTCTTGGATTATCTTTAATATGTATCTAGACTGTGACTCCTCCTCACCAACTCAATAGGACCATCCTGTCCAAGCCATGGTTACTTCTGATTGGTAGCCTGATGAGACGGACTTAATAGATCTCCTTGAGTCCATTCTTTTCTCCATACAGAACATTCTCCAGAGAACTGGCAGAGGAGCCCTCTTAAAACACTCAGGTCAAATAAAGTTACTTCCCTGCTTAAAATCCAACGTCTCCTCATTTTATCAGAGTAAAGGCCAAAGTCCTTTAAGAAATAAGGTTCCACTTGATCTGTCCTATTCATTCTGTTACCTCTCTGCCTACACGAATTAGTCTCCCTGGGTTTTCTCTGCTGCAGTTACAGTTGGCTTCTTTATCCTCCTTGCGTACATCAACCACACCCCTGTCTTAAGGGTATTCACTCTGTTCCTGCCCACAACAGGTGGAGACCTCGGCTCCTTCATTGGAAGTGCAGAATCTTCTCCAACGCAAAGGAAAGGATATAGCGCAATTACTTGTTGAACTGGCAAAGAAGCAAGCTTCAGCACTGGTCTTGTTTCATAATTCTTGTAATTGAGATTGCTGGGCTGCAAAAGGAGCGCGAAGATTGAGACTTGTCGGAAATGTAAACAGATTAATCGTTGGTGGAAAGGCAGACAGATTGAGGGAGCAAAACCCTGGCTTTGAGGAAAGAGATGCCAGTTGTTTCCGCCTGGTTTCGAACCAGGGACCTTTCGCGTGTTAGGCGAACGTGATAACCACTACACTACGGAAACTCCCCTGACTTTTTCTCTTACATTCCTGAATTAGTTAAAATGAATCGTAAATTTATCCTTTCCTTCCAGATATATTCTTACTTGAGGCACTGTTTTCCCTTCTCCACTTTCCAATTCTTAGAATCAACGACATCTAAACTCAGTAATTCATAGTCAAGCAAATGCTACTTCCAGAGCCCCAGTTACTTTACAAGCATCAGGCAGAGAAATCTTAGGGTGGCTTCTGGGAAATTTTATTTCAAGAAATTTCTTGATAGGTTCTACGCGCATTTCTGTGCTTGTAAGACGCTATGATCTTCATCTCTCGATGACTGAAGATTATCCTTTAGAAACTAGAACCGACTGGCTGAGCTCAGGGGACTTCCTCGGCAATGTAGGGAGAGACTGAGGGGCAGAGGGCAGAGTGGCGGACTGTGCCCAGCTGTCTGCCAGGAGAAGGTGGTGTGGGTGGCTAGGAAATTTGTGAAAGTGAAATCCAGAGAGTGAGTCCAGTAGACGTCAAATGAACAGCTCTCTTCTGTTCTGCATCACTCATGTTTACTGCTCTGGAACATGTCAACTCGATGTGTGATGTACGTTAACTTCTTATAACAGGAAGATGATTTTTGTGATTTACCTAACTCTCCTTTGTTATTCACATTTCAACCATCCTAGGTCGCTGTTCTTACCGCGGACACTGAAAGCGATCTGCCTTCTATTAGGTTCTAAGGCTGAGGCCCTGTAAAGGGGCTCAGCTGCTAAAAAGTGCTTGTCCCCAAACTAGTCGTGAGAAACTAGTCACAGGACCAAGGTTTCCGGGCCTTTAAGAAAGATCCCCGACTGGCTCCCTCTGGTGGCAGCTAAAACGTGACCTGATGGAAATACTGTGAGTAGCGAAGGAGAGAGGCGTGGTTCTCACTGGCACAATCCTAGGCCAACATTTTTTTGCTTTGAGATCAGATCAGTAAGATAAAGAGCTACTAGGATAACGCATATGTGTGTTTGTTAACCTTTCTCAGCAATTTGGTTTGATGTGTATTTTAAAGAAACTATTAAATAGCCCGGTCCCATTCTGCTCACTGGAGGCATCTGATGCCCTAAAGGAACTGACAAACTAGAAGGAGGGAAAGGGGACCTAAGCTGATTATAATGATAAATTTGCACATAGTAATTTAGTTACAATGAGAATACGGCATGGAACAACAACTAGAAAAGTCACAGTTTTCTCACATGAGCTCGGAAAAGAAACATCCCCTCCAGGCTTAATGGTCAGGAAACACTTGCTAGCGGAAATGATGTGACTTAGTTAATGGAAAAAAAAAATATGAGGTGGTTGAAGAGCTTTGAATGGAGAGGGGCTTCTTGCATTGGGGTGAACATGGGACTGAGGGTGAATGCGGTGTGAGGAGCTCCAATTGTAGGTTTGAATCAGAGTGAAACCTCACTTATTACTTTTCCTCATGGAAATTTATTCACTGACTGTAAGTAAAATAACATGTACTCGATCAGGGAGATAAAGGAAGCCCTCCACAGGATGGAATTTAGATTTAATTCGGATGTGATGGGTGGGAAAGAATTGACTGTTTAAAGAGGAACATGACATTTTCCATTTTGATCCAAAGACCTCTTGGCTTTTATATAAACAATGAATGAAGGAGACCAATATTTTATGATAAATGTTTCTAGCATTCGTAACATTTGGAAGAACTGTGCAGTGAACACCACATGCATATTTACTTGTTGGAGACTGGTCCTCAGCTTTCTTTGCTGAGCACTTCTGTGCAAAAGGCAATGTTTCCCTGACAATATCCCTTGCCCCTGGGATGAATCTGTTGCTTGGCACTGCTTCCAGAGCAATCTCTGAGAGCCTTAGCCTTTGTGAAGAGTTGGGGGGGTGGGGGGAGGTCACTGAAAAGCCATCTTTCCAGGGCAGGTTGGGCTCGCTTTCTTTTGAGCACCTAGGATTGTTCTTCTCTGTTGTCTAAGGGACAAATGGCCTCATAGGCTCTTTTCTTTTTGAAGCTGAATTGCCTGAAGAATTAAAATCTTATCAGACAGGACGTCAACTTGATTGTACTTTTCCTTATGCTGGTAGCCTGTCAGGATCTTAGTAGTAAGAGTCAGACATCCATTTGTATCACTCCTAAATTAGACGTTTTCCTGAGGTTGAAAACAAAGACAGGGGCGGTGTTCAGGCAAATGTGTACAACAAGAAATAAAGAGCCTAGATGGGTTTGGGAAGTTTAAAATCAAGGTAGAAAACAATTATTCATTAGGACCAATTACCAGGAAGCAAATATATACATGTATATATGTACACTTATGTGTAGATTTACATTTTCCACACTATATATTCATTATAGTTTCATGCACATATTGGCAGCTTCCTCATGCCTAAATATTTCAACTTAGCTTTGTGAACAGTATCTAGGGGACCAAATTTCACCAATCCTATAAAGGGGAGTTGATAAAAAAAAGTTCTGCTAAGCGTGGTTACAATTTTCATCAAAGAAAGGCATACTTAGTCAGCAACTATTATTTGCTTGAAACTAAAACATAAGTTCCATGAGGAAAAGGATATTTTGTCTGTTGTCTTCATTACCTTCATCCCAACTACTTAAAAATCTCTGGCTTATAATAGGAATTCAATTAATATTCCAAAAGAGTGGGTGGATGGATAAATTAATGAATGAATAAAAAAGGACCAGGTAAAAATCAGGAATTCAGTTTTGGACATCTAAACTTACTTTTTCCTAATGTATTCTAACTGATGGGCCTTTTAAACTTGTACCCAGTGAGATGCTTGTAAGGTTACTTAGCACTTAAAATATCCTCCTTACTTGAGCTTGTGATGAGACTGTCCATGGAGCTGTTAACTGAAGCCAATTTGTTGTTGGCTTCCTGCTGTTTCTACTGTCTGTCCCTGTCATCCTCAGGAAGGACATTGGGTCTTAGTGTAGTGGTTATCACTTGTGTGTTACACGCAGAGGCCCTAGGTTTTTTCCCCACTAGATTCAAAGTAAACCAAGCACTGATCCCTCTTTCCTGGGTTTTTATTTCATAACAGCGAGATCAAGAAGTTGTTTCACAATCGTTCCCATCCAAGATGATTCCTGTTCCAGTGGACTGCAGGGTTCTGAGATCACATTCACATTTGCATTTCCTCATTTCTTTCTGGCTGACTTAAGGAGCCACCTAAAAGCATTTTCAACAAAGCCTGAGTGCCTATAATTGCCAAATATTGTCAGAACACAGAATTAATGGTTAATCTTGGGGACTATTGTGGAAGCTATAGAGATATGGCATGCTGCCAGCTTCAGCCAACAAAGAGGAGCCTAGGGACTCAGATGGCCTGAGCAGGCCTTAAATACTGCTCCAGCAGAGAAATTAATGCTCAGGAATAAAAGATAGTCTCATTTATGACTCCTAAAAGTGGAGCTCATATGGGTCCTCTCCTTTAGCTCCATATTCTAAGGAGTTGGAGCAGCAGGGGAGGGAGGATGGTGGTAACCGAGCCAGCATTTCTCAGAACTCGGGAGGAGTGATCGGAAACAGCAACAGCTTGCCAATGAAGTTCTGATCATGTCCTGAATGTGCCATTTGTTGCTTCAGCTTAACCTCATTACATAGAAATGGTCAGTGGTGAAATGAGAGACAGGAAAATTTGGCATAAAAATTCATTTCTAGCCTCTTTAGTGTTTTGATTCCAAATAAATGGTGGTGCACCATCACCACCTACTATTTTACTAATCCTTGGGGTCTCACAGTCAGTCAGAGATGGGCCTAATTATAATTATGGCAAATTAAGCACAGCATTTGCTTTCTCTCTATCTCAAACTACACCATAGGAAATATTAGGGTTCTTGAAGGCATAAATGCACAAGGACAAACATGAGAAAGTGGAGAGCAGCAGCAAGATTTTGAAGACCAGAGAGCAGAATGATTAGTATAATAAACGAAAAATGTTCATTGTGTTAAATATCTTTTCTAAAACTTTATTTTTAAAGTTCACACGTGTTGTTCCATGTACGTCTACTCTATCACATCTCCTAGATGCACAATATTCAATATTTTGCATTTACCACACTTGCCTATCTACTGTCCAATGATGGCATCAAGTTTGAATCTGGTTCTGAAAAACCCAAAATAATGCTGCAGTTAGCATACACATATGATACAACCTGTGCCTTTGTGAGAATTGTGTGTGTAGGGGGGATCATACACACCTAGGAGCAGAATATCTGGAACATTGGGTATGAATAATCCTAGCTTGGTTAAAAAATGTTAGATTTCTCTTCAGAATGGCTGCGTTGAATAAACTCCCATAGGCAGGACATGAGGGGTATTATATCTGATTCCTGCATAATTGACACATGCAGCTTTCTAATTCTGCCAACTTAATGTAGGTAGAATAGTATCTCATTTTATTTTGACTTTTTATACATTATTAATAATATTAATGATTTAAAGTCTTTGTTAATCTTTTCAGATTCTTCTTCTGTATCTTGGCTCCGATAGGTATCCTGTCCCTGTTCTTTACCCATTTTTTATTGTGCTTTCTGTCTGATTTTGCTGATTTTCACGGCTTCTTACTGTATTATATAGATTAAGTTGTCATTTTTGAACTTTTCAAATATCTTCCACTTTTGTCATCCCTGTCTATTTACTTTTCCATTGTGGCGGTCGTTGAACATATCTTTAATATGGATGAAATAAACTATACTAATGTTTTGCTTTACTGTTTGTGCTTTTACAGCTTTTTTTTTAAAGTTCTTTTCTGTCCTTTAGGTCATAAAGATATTTTTCTATATATATTTATATTAATCTGTATTGGTTACATTTATGTATTTACACTTTCTAGATAAATATATTTTATAAACACCACAGATGATTTTACTCTATGCTAAGAGTCATAACAGAGTAATATAATAACTCCCATGTCTGCCAATGCCCGGGAACTCCTTTGTCTGATATGCCTTTTCTTGCCCCTGTTACTCGCTCCTCCCAATCCAGCTCTAGCCTAAGCACTGACAAGCCTGGACTTCCTTCAATGTGCAAAGGCAAGAATTTCTCATGCCATCTCTTCGCTCACTGCACAGAGATCTAAAAGGCCAGAGACAGAGCCCTGAGCTGGATGGACCAATGAAGCGAGTGACATGTTCCTTTCTCATGTTCCTTTCCCATGGAGGTATTAGAGGGCACACGTTTGTGAACTTAGTAAGCTCTGTGCATTACCAACAAGAGCCAGATTCCTGAGGAATCATTGATTTTAAGCCTGGGGAGAGTTGTCCTCGGACCTTTTAAGCTTGTGTGATACAGCTGATACAGGCGTCTCACGTTGCAATTCTTCCCCCTGGTAACCAAAATGATGGAGAAGAATCTATCTATTTATTTATCTTGGTGGCTCTAAATAGATGTTTTATGATGTTTATAAATTGATTCTTCTCCAAACCCTAGTTCAGGATTTAATTTCATCTCTGTTTCCAGGAGACTTCACAGACTTTCAACATAAACCCCTAAACACCGATCTGGGACCTGCCTGAATGAGTTCTTAAACAACCCACTAACCTATCCCTGCAGTGTCTGGCAGGGTCTCACTGAAGTGGTAGATTATGTGCACCTGGCTCGTGCCTAGCATGTAGTAGATGCTCAGGAAAGAGATTTCTTTAGTGGATCATTGGAACTCTTAGTTAAAATACTTCCTTGTTAAAGCCAATGTCGCATATTCAAACTCCAAATTTGCCTGCACTGAGGTTTTCCAAATTAACTCCTGGGGGAGTTTGTCTCAGTATCAACATTCCTCTGGTTCCAGACCTGAAGCCCTCACCTGGACAATCAGGGTCAGTGTGTTTGGAATAGGGGCTTACATTCATCTGGGAAAACACAGTTCTCTGATGAAGAATAAAAAATGTAGATACCTCCTATATAGAGTTATGAGACATGGTTCGTTCTCCCCTCTGTTTTTTCTTTGCAGATCCACTAAAAGAAGTGTCTTCTTTTGAGCATAAGTGTAGCCAACTAGCCACGCTATTTTTCATGATGTTGCTTAAAAGTTTTCATATTGATTTCACGCAGTAGCTCCTCAAAGAAAGCTAGACATTTTTGTGCTTTTCTTATGTTACCCTTCCCAATTTATTAGAAATAAAAAAAAGAAAGAAAATATTTCGCCTTCAGCTGGAATAAACTTCACTCACTGGGAAATTTTGCCTTTCTCAAACTCTGCGATTCCGGCCTGAAAAGACACAGAAAAACATCTACCTGGGGTGCTTTCTTCCTTTTTCCTCTTTCCCAGAAAAACCCACCCAAAGCTGCTTAAAGGTTTGACATCAGAGGAAGCGCATCAGGAGCCTCCACGGCTCAGAGGACTCAGCTCCTGCGCACAGTGCGCAGATTCTCTTTCACTCCTGAAGATAATTCCAGACAGATATGCTTGTTTTTGGCTGCAGAAAGTGCGCTCCTAGTCCACAGAACACTACACAAAACTGCTGGAAGAAATTAGGAGAGAGCTAAATAAATAGAGAGGCATCATACATTCATAGATGAGACTCTAGTTAAAATGACAATACTCTCCAAATTTATCTATAAAATAAAAATATTCCCTACCAAAATCTCAGCTAGGTTGTTATTTTCCAGAAATTTAAAAGCTAATCTTTAAATTCATATGGAAATGCAAAAGACCCAGGGGGCACACTAATCTTGAAAAAAGAGGAACCAGGGTGGGGGATTTATACTTTTGGTTTGAAAACTTTCAACAATGCTGCAGCAAGCAAGACTGTGGTACTGGCAATAAGGGTCTATATATGGATCCACAGAACATAATTGAGAGTCTAGAAATAACCTCCTACAGGTATTGTCAATTGATTTTCAGCAAAAGTGTCAAAACAATTCAGTGAGGGAAAGGATAGTCTTTTCAAAAAATGGTGCAAGGACAATTGGATGGATATTCATGTGAAAAAACACCAGTTTACTTCATTGCAAATTAACTCAAATTAGCTTTGAGTTAATTTTGTAATTAATTTTTGTAAATTTTAGCTCAAAATGGATCTAGACATAAATGTAAGAGCTAAAACTATGAAACTCTTTGAAAACAACATAAGAATAAATCTTTGTGACCTTGGAATAGGCAAAGATTTCTGAGATATCACACCAAAAGCATATAAAGCATAAAATTGTAAATTAAACTCTGTCAAAATTTAAAACATTTGCACTGCAGAGAATATCATTTAAAAAGTGAAAAGATGGGCAGCATACTGGGAGAAAATATTTGCAAGTGAAATATTCAATTAAGGACTTGGATCCAGAGTATATAAAGAATGTTTACTACTCAATAACAAGAAAAAAATATAATCTAAATTAAGAAATGGGCAAAGAGTTTAATAGACATGTCACCAAAGAACATATATGAATGCCCATGAAGCACATGAAAAGATGATGAATATTAGTCACTAGGGAAATGTAAATTAAAATCACAATGAGGTACTACTTCACACTCACGAGGATGGCCATACTATAAAAGATAGACAACAGCAAGCGTTGGTGAGAACATAGAGAAACTGAAACCTTCATATAGGTTTCAGAGAGAGAACATAAAATGGTGCAGCTGCTTTGGAAAATAGTTTTACAATTTCTTGAAAGGTTAGACATAATTTTACCATATAATGCAGTAATTCGACTCCTAGGTATCTACACAAGAGAAATGAAAACATATGTCCATGCAAATACTTGTATGCAAATGTTCGTAAGAGAATTGCCCATGTTAGCCCCAAAGTAGAAACAGCCTGAATATACATCAGTAGGTAAATGGGTGTCCAAACTGTAGCATATCCATGCAATGAACACTTTTTGGCAACAAAATGAACAAAATACTGTGTTGTAAGCTAAAACATAGGTGAAACCCAAAGCACTTGCGCCAAATGGAAGAAATCAGATGCGAAACTCCACATATTGTACGATTCCTTTAACATGAAATGACCAAAAATCAAATCTTAAAGACAGAAAGTAGTTTAGCGGTTGCTTCGGGCTGGGAATGGAATGGGAAATGACTGCAAAAGGGCATGAAGTTTCTTTGTCATGGGGTGATGGAAATATTCTAAAATTAGATTGTAATGACATTTGCAGAACTTTGTAGACTTGCCAAAAAAAACCCCGTTGAATTGTACACTTAAAATGGATCCATTTTATGGTAAATTACACCTCTATATAGCTGCTAAAAAATACTTTTCATATGCCATTTAGGGTTAGATATATGCATGTGCAGCTCAGAATTGAGTCCCCAAGTTCATACACAACTTTATGAGTTCACATTTCTGAGTTCCCTTCTGCAATTTCCCACTTTCCAGCTCTCAGTGGATCCTTTTCCTAGTACTCTGGCTAGAAGACTCGGGATTCAGTTTTCTTGCTCTGTTGGGCACTTTACTCAGCTGAGTCTTCCTCTGGGGTCACGCAGTGAGAAGACAGAGAGTAAAAGCAATTCAGATCTCCTCCATGCTCTTGGAACCAGTTCCTCTGGTCAGAGTCAAGATTTCCCCTCCCTCAGAGTTTTATGCTTGCATAGCTGCTGTTGCCATTGCCACCAACCACAGGAGAGATTGCCTGAGGGCTGGAGCAGCTCTGGGTTTTAGACCACCTTTGATTCTAGTCTGGGAGCTACTGGAGGAAAGGAGGTGAGAAACTCACAGCCAGTTTGGTGAAACTAGTTCTGGCTTTCTTCCCCAATCTGCTTCTATTATTTACTTTTCACAGTCCTCAGATAGCTGCTTCATGCATTCTGTCCTAGACTTAGTTCCATTCAAGAGAGATGAGTGGAATGCACTTACTCCATTTCTGAGGAGTGCTAACTGTTTTTTTAGAGTTCTTCTTACATATATTTATTATTTTTGACATGCTAAAATTTCCCATAATGGTCATTACGATTCTAATTCAAAAACTGTGCCAGAAGAGTGTTAGGATTTTGAAGTAGACAAACGTATGACAAATAAGAAAGAGAGGTCATGGGGGCCAGCCTAGTGGTTAAATTTGCATGCCCTGCTTGGGTGGCTGGTGGCTAGTGACTGGGGTTTGCTGGTTTGGATCCTGGGCGCTGACCTGCACGCTGCTCATCAGGCCACGCTGTGGCGGCATCCCATACAGAAGAACTAGAATGACTTACAAACAGGATATACAACTATGTACTGGAGCTTTGGGGAGGAAAAAAAAGAGAGAAAAAGATTGGGAAGAGATGTTAGCTCGGGGCCAGTCTTAAAAAAACAAAAGAGAGGTCACCATGGTTGGTCAGCAATCAAGCAGAAGCTGAAAAGCATTAAATCCAGCCAGCTACATTTAATCATGATGGGGTTAAATGCAGATATCTAGATTGAAACATGAGTTTTATTATCTTCATGACTCCAGGAAGGTCAATACCCTCTTGGAATTTCATTTTTCTAATATACAAAATTGAACCTTAAACTTGGTGTATTAATTCAACAAATATCTGTTGAATTTTCAGTATGTGGCCAGCACTGTGTAGATACAGAGATGGATAAGCAAAAGACCTCAAACAAGTCCCTATCTCTTCACAGAACTTAAATTCTAGTGCAGAGAAAACATGGTATATGAAAAAATTAAGCAAATCTTGTAATGTGTTCAAAGAAGATAAGTGCTATGAAGAAAAATAAAACAAGAATGTAAAAAAGGAATTCTGGGAGTAATATTCATGTAAAATAAAACTGATGTGGTGGCATTTGAACTAAGACTTGAAGGAAGTGAGGGAGCAAGGCATGTCTATATTTGGGAAAACTGTTCTAGAGAAAGGAATCAGTCTGTACAAAGGCCCTGGGGCGGGAATGGGTCTTGTGTTCAAGGAGAAGCAAGCAAGTCAATTGGAACTGCAATGGAGTAAGTAAGGGGAGAGAAGGTGAAGAGCTTAGAGAAATAATGAGCTATGCAGGAAAAGCTTGCACATCATTGTAAGGATTTTGGCTTTTACTTTGAGTGAAACAAGGGCCATTGTTTGCTTCTCAGCAAGGGAATGGTTTCATGTGACTTAATGTTAAAAGATTCTCTATGGTTGCTCCATGGAGAATATTGTAGAAGGGGAAAGGTGAAGCAGGAAGTCTATTAAGATATTTTTAAGCATTTCATGCCAGATATAGTGTAGTTTCGACCAGCATGGTAGCAGTTGAGATAGTGACAAATGGTTAGATTCTAAACACATTTTAAAGAAACAGCCAGACAGATTCTACATAGGGAGTGAGAGATGAATGGAATTGAAGAAGACTCCAATCCCTTTGGCTTTGTAACTGGAAGCACGGAGTTGTCTTTAATTGAGAAGGGGAATAAAATGAGGGAAGGTACTGGGGTGGGGGGAGATCAAGAGTTTGATGCTGGGCCCGGCTGGTGGTGCAGCGGTTAAGTGCACACGTTCTGCTCCGGCAGCCCAGGGATCGCTGGCCCAGATCCCGGGGTGCAGACATGGCACCACTTGGCACACCATGCTGTGTTAGGCGTCCCACATACAAAGTAGAGGAAGATGGGCACGGATGTTAGCTCAGGGTCAGCCTTCCTCAGAAAAAAAAAAAAAAAAAAGAGGAGGATTTGTAGATGTTAGCTCAGGGCTAATCTTCCTCGGAAAAAAAGAAGAAAAAAAGAGTTTGATGTTGAATATACTAAGTTGGAGATGCCTATTATAAGACCCACAACTGGAGATATCAATTAGGCAGTTTGATATACCAGTCTGGAGTTTAAAGAAGTGTTTCAGGCTGAGGATATTAATGAGTGAGCTGCTAACATATAGATAGTATTTAAATGATGAGACTGCACGAGATCTGGCAGGGAGTGAGTAAAATTGAGAAGAGAAGTTTGGACTGCACCAAGTCACCTTGGATTTGATTTAATTAAAGTTTGTTTTTCTGATCAAACTTTGATGGCCTAGTGACAAAAACATTGCATGAAAATTCCAATGGAGTGTTTCATACAGAGTCAAAAGAGGCTCATGGCATATCCCTCTATCCCTTATGCCAGACTTGGGCCCTGCTACTTTTTCATCTGAGTCTAAAAGTATCTTAACTTTTTGCCAGTTTTTTCAGTAGCCTCATCAGCACAACGAGAAATCAGACTATACCTGTGTAGGTCCTTTTGCTAGGCAGGCATGCTACTCTACTGTGAAGAAAGCATAATTCACTAACTTGTTCATTCATTTATCCAACAAATATTTATCGAATGCTTATGCTACATGTCAAGCACTTGTATTAGTTCCTGGGAATAGAGCTGTGAACAAAAAAGACAAAAATATCTATCTTACATTCCAGAGGAGGGATGATAGACAGTAAAGAAAACAAGTCACATAGAGATCTTGATGAATGAAGTGGACAAATGTTAATCAAGGAAGTGATATTGAAAGTGTGGTGTTTGTTTGGAATTTTGAGTAGGATTCTCATTGAAAGTGTCAATGAGCATAGGACCAGCAGGAAGAAAGTAATAAAGGAAGGAAGGAAGGCAAGATGAAAGGAGACTTAATGATATCTGGGCAAGATCTTTCTAGGAAGAGGTAGCAGCAAGGGCATAATAAATGTTGAGGTAAGACTATGCCTAGGGTATTGAAGGATTAGTAAATAGGCCAGTGTAACTGTAGCAGAATAAATAAAGATTTTGATGAAGTAATTGGATGTAGCTCATTTAAGTAGAGATGTCCAAACTTAAAATTATTTTTTTCCTGCAAGGCAATGTGCTCAATACACATTTCCATCCCTTATCTCCTCTCTGCTTTCACCAGTTAATGACTGTCCCTCCATCCCTGCTCATTACTACTTCTTTAAGTCCTGTCTCATTCCTCAAGTGAACCTTAATTCCATCTCTGTTCTTTATCTCACTCTTGATTTAGAGAGTTAGCAAGCAAGCATCCACAATGTGGAGAGGTTCAGAGAAAGAACAGGGATGTCTATTTCAAACATTCTTAGGAACAAAACAAACATCTTGAAAATTTGGTGTTTTCTTTACTAAGACAAGTCAAAATATCTTCTGGTCAAATCTGCAACATTTAAATATCTTTCCCTCTTGGCATATATTTGTCACTTTATTTTTCTTCTCTGCACTTCTGTGTGTATTACGTAAAATAAAGGATCCCTACAGTCTTTTTTTTTTGAGCAGATGATGACCTTGGTTGCATATGACTCCTAGTTTTTTGTGGTTGCATCTTTGTTCTCATAGTCTGGATTGGCAAACATACAAAAGTTTAATAACACACACTTTTGGGGAGGATGAGCGACATATTTACTGATTTTCTGTTTGAAAGTCATCACTGCTCTAAGCCATGTGATAGGACAGGGTTAAAAAAAAAAGAAGCAAAAAAACCCACCCCATGCCCTTGTGAAGCCCACATCCTGGTGGAGGCAGACTAACAAAGAAATAAGTGAGTAACATATGTAGTTTGTTCTACAATGATTAACCTAAAACAAAGACGTAAGGAATATCAGTTTGAACTGCTGTCCATTAACTTGAGGGACAGTGGAGGTGAACAAGCAAAGACTAGATGTTATGGACTGAACTATGTCTCCTCAAAATTCATATGTTGAATTCTTAACCCCCAGGACCTCAGAATGTAGATTGTATTTGGACATAGGGCCTTTAAAACGTAATTAACATAAAATGAGGTCATAGGGGTGGGCCCTGATCCAATAAGACTAGTATCCTTCTAAGAAGAGGAGATTGGTTCACAGATAACACATAGACAGAGGGCGCAACCACGTGAAGACACATTGAGAATGTGGCCATCTGCAAGCTAAGGAGAGAGGCCTCAGAAGAAACCAAACCTGCTAACACCTTGATCTTGAACTTCTAGCCTCTAGAATGGCGAGAACGTAAATTTCTGTTGTTTAACCCAGTCTGTGGTACTTTGCTATGTCGTCTCAAGCAGACTAATTCACCAGGCAAAGGGGAAGCACTGGACAGGCACGTGGACACTCAGTATCAACGCTCACACTCTAAGAAAGAGAGAGGATCCAGGTGCTTAATGGAGAGTGACCACCACACACACACACACCAACACTGGGCAATCCTATTCTCAATTCTACCCCCATCCCAAACCTGTTTGTTGTTGCTGGTTTTTTTTTTTTAACGAGAAAATATGTAAACTAATTTTATGATACTTGTTTTAAAAAGCTGGAGAAGGTGGGAAATGACTTAGCATAAGGCATACTTGATGTGTGTCTCATTTTAACGAAACCTAGATTTAGGACCAAAGGGTAAATTCTCAGGAGGGCTTTCCCTGCTGTTTCCAGCCTGAACTACATATTCTGTTGCAGAAGTAAAGAAAATGCACTCACTTTGACCCTTGACTTTAACTTATCAAACCACTCTCTAATCTAACAACCCAGTTTGCCAGCAGTGCTCTCCATACAACTCTTCCTTTTTACGATCTATAGAATTGTGTCCACGATATTGTCTCTTCAGGTTATTTTTTGACAACAGCAAAATCACATTCTTCTTAATCCCTTCCCCTGGTGAGAAGATAAAGAAAAAAATCTCAACTCCCACAGTAATGAACCTCACCTCTCAGGGGAAATTTACCCAAATTCTCTGGTCACGACCCAAGAACAAAATAAATATTTCAAAGGAGGCTTATTCCTCTAGTCCCAGGAAGGCTCACAGCAAAAGAGAAGATGTTCAAAACCATGAAATCAGAGTGAAACTGGGCCAAGGATCTGCCAACAGAGCTTGGAAGACTTAGTTTCCCTCTAGTGTGCAGATTCTTTTCCACTAGAGGAAATTCCAGGCAGACCTACTTTATTACGTCTTCGTTTCTCAGCGACCTTAGGAACCAGAAGCTTTAAGCAAGTTGCTCCGTAGGCGTCAAAGTTTTCATCCTTCTCACTATCCTTTTACTGCTTGAGAGGAAAGGACAAGCAAGTGTTAGGAGCTGCAGCAGTCTCCAAATTCTCTTCATTCTTTCCACATCTCAGAACCTTCACACACTTGGAATACAGGTGCGCTCAATACGTTGTGGGAATGAATCCATAACCTGTTCATTTCTTTCTCCAGACACAAGGATGCTATTAGAATGTGACTCCTACCAATTTTATGGCCTGATGAGTGGCTCATAGGGCTCCAAGTTTTCTCCTAGGTGTTTTCAAAAGTTGCAAGTTAGACATGGAGGAAGAATGTGAATCTTTTTCAGATGAGTGCTCCAGGAACTCCAAATATTGAAATGCCTGGAAATAAAGTTTGTCTTTCAATCAAAAGGGGTACAAGCAGCCTTCTTAAAGCAATAAATGGCAGCAATAGAAGCTGTACTGTTTGTCTTGGTGGAGGAACCCATTCAGATTTGGGATCAAAGATCTTGATCTCCAGATCAGCTTCGCGGATGAGACCAGTGCAGGTGCACAGATCTTCACTTTCAGAAGGACCCTGTGTTGGGGATTAATGCTCTGAGGTCACTGTCTTGAAATCCTTAAAAATTTTCTCTTTGAGTTTGTATTTTTTTTCTTTTTCTCCCCAAATCTCCCCAGTACCTAGTTATATATTTTAGTTGTGGGTCCTTCTAGTTGTGGCATGTGGGATGCTGCCTCAACATGGCCTGATGAGCAGTGCCATGTCTGCACCCAGGATCCAAACTGGACCTGAACCGGGAAACTTCAGGCTGCCTAAGGGAAACTCCAGGCAGCCTAAGCTGAGCACAGGAACTCAACCACTCTGCCATGGGGCTGGCCCCTCAGTTTGTATTTTTTAAGTGAAGTCTAATGAGACAGTGAAGCATGCACTGTGGGTTTGGATATTTGCATACGGTCTGCTTTCTGCTGGCTCCCTGCCTCCCTGGGATATGTTCTTAGCCACTTGCTTCTGCTTCCTGGCCCTGGGACACACCTGGCCTGCCCTGCCCTGCCCTGCCTAGCCCCATGACTGCTGCCACCGTCCACCTCAGGCGGGGCCCAGGCTCTGGGTCCAACACTTCCACCCAGAGTGGAGATGGCAACGTCACCCCTCCTTAGGTAGGAAGTGAGGCTCGCCCCTTCCCACCCATATCTGAGTAGTGAGTGAGTCTCTGCACTGAGGTTGCAGTCCTTGCCATGAATTGGGGCTGCAGCCTGTGGGAAGGGGAGATTAGCTTCCCCAGCCCCAGATAGAGCACCCTTATTTTTTATTCTGAACTAGGCGTGGCAAATTATGCAGCCAGTCCTATTTGGGATAATAATAATCCATACCTAAAGAAGATGTGGTATATATACACAATGGAATACTACTCAGCCATAAGGAATGATGACATCTGGCCATTTGTGACAACATAGATGGAACTTGAGGGTATTATGCTCAGTGAAATAAGTCAGAGGGAGAAAGTCAAATACCATATGATCTCACTCATAAGTAGAAGATAAAAACAACGACAAAGAAACACGTAGAAACAGAGATTGGATTGGTGGTTACCAGAGGGGAGTGGGGAGGGTGGAGGGTGAAAGGGATGATCAGGCACACGTGTGTGGTGATGGATTATAATTAGTCTTTGGGTGGTGAACAGGATGTAATCTACACAGAAATCGAAATAAATAACGACGTACACCTGAAATTTATATAGTGTTATAAACCAATGTTTCTGCAATAAAAAAAAGATAAATAAATAAAGCGCCCACACATACACACTCAAAAATAATAATAATAATCCATACCCTGGGGCAAGCATTTGTCACAGGGCTTCTTACAGGGGAGTATCCAAGGCAGAAAGAGGCTAAACAATGTGCTCAAAACTACAAAGCAAATAAATCACAGAATTGATATCAAGTATCAGTGAAGTCTGGCTTCAGAGCTAGTGCTGCTGGAGACATTCCATGCTGCCTCCCATCCCCCAAGACCACACTCTTACAAGGATCTTCTCCTTCAAACTTTATATAAATTCTCAAGGCAATTTGTGTCAGCCTCACTTATCTGGTTTAATTTTATAATTTTTTAGATTTAGTTTTCTATAGTTTCTTGGTCAAATAAAATTTTTAAAATAAATAAATTTGCTAAATTCTTGCTTCCATTTTTACTTTTTTATTTTTGCGCTTTTATCTGCTGAATGATTTTATCTCACATATCAACAAAGGTTTTCCCCCTTAATGAGCTATTCTTTTCTGACAGAGTGAAAATATATTATGATTTATTTAAAAGTGTGTTCCAGTGCTCTCAGGTTATTTTTCTTAAGTAAATTTAAAAATAATTCAGATGTTAATTGTTGATGCATCCATACCATTGGTCTCCAGTATAAGTCTATAAAGAAATGTGAGAATTTAGGTGGAAGCGTGAGAAGCTGAACTAACTATAAACTTTCATTTAAAAAAATTCACTAGTTTGTAAAAACAAAAACAAAAAACTCCCACACGAATGTGAAACTGTTAAGGGAAGCACAGTTTTAGCATAACATATAAAATATTCGAAAGAGAAAACTTGCTCTATCTTGTCATTTTACTAAAAAATTGTAAACGAACATGAATTATGCAAATTGATCATAAGTCATGCTGGGCTGGCTTCCAGGATCTACCGGATCCTCTGGGTGCGATTTCATTCTGTTTCTCTTTTAACTCTGGGATGCACAGGCACCCCACAAATTGGAAATCTAATGCCAAGGTGGAAGGGTTTCTGAAGGGTCTCATTTTCCTTGCGCTGGTTCTCCTCCTCCTCCGATCTCCCTTGCCCACGCGTCCAGGGCCAGGCTTGGACGCCATTCAGTCGCCCTGCCTTTTGGCCTCAGATTTCCCGAGCGACCTCAAATCGCAACCTTCATGGGCATCAGATGAGATCTCTTTCCGAGGTCTCGGTACTGCTGAGGTTTTGAAATACGGTTCCAGTCACCATTCCAAAGGCTGCTGGCAAGACCCCTTGAGTCGTGGTCTGCCTTTCAGTTATCACAGTGGTCCTCCTCCTGTTATAAAACAGTGACAGACGTGGACACTGAGCATACACATTCCATGTCAGGGGGCCACTTGACGTCTTTTAGACGCTCTGGGCTCTGAGTCCAGTCATAGGAAGTACGATCCTCCCTTCTCCATGCACAGTCCTAGCTCTGCCTGGCAGACAAGTGGGCACATCCCCCTTTCCGCCCCCCAGTTTCTGTAGGTTAAATGCAGCCTGGCACAGAATGGGCAGTTTCCAGAGTTCCAGTCCACCGGACCCCGGTTGTTTTCCTGGGATCATTTTCTGGCACCCAAGAGATGGACATCATAGAACCTTCTCAGGTCGGATAAACCAAAATAGGACAAAATCGAAGAATTTTTCTGAAATCTACCATATCCCCAGGCTGCCTAAAATTTCTGTCCTACGTTTAGAAAGCGATTCTAACCCTAAGCGTAGTATTTCCTTGGTGTGACTAATTGCCTCCAATATTATTGATTTGAACAAATAGAAAGGCGCAGTAGCCCTGAGAAATTCTCGAAAGAAAAGATCAGTTCAATGTTACTGAACCTGAGGTAGCCAGAAAAAAATCTATTCTCTATTGGAGAAGAGGAAGAAACAAGCGTTCGGGTTTCCGTAGTGTAGTGGTTATCACGTTCGCCTCACACGCGAAAGGTCCCCGGTTCGAAACCGGGCGGAAACAACTGTGCCCAAACGCATCTGCTTTTGAAGATTCTCCTACATTTCCTCTAAGTCGTATTTAAAATTGCACTACAGTAGGATACTTGGCTCTCTTTGCTGGCGGGGAGTAGGGTGCTGGCTAGAAAACAGAAGGTTCTTCCGTCAGGTGTCCATCTCCAGCCCGTGGTCCACCCGGGTGTCAATGGAATGAGGCGCCCAAGCAGATGTGGAGGGAGATTTTCTCCGTCTTCTTGGGAATCTGAAGTGTCCCTCTGAGGGATCTCAGGATTTCTAAAAGGAAAAGATCCGAAATCGAGTGTTGATGGCCACTTGAGTGGACATCACCAATCTCCAGCAATTTATTTATTGCCGAATATTTTCAGGCATCTCTTGACATTTGGGGCATAGGGTATCGTGGGGAGGGAGATGGATAAAACAAGATTCTGCAGGGAGATGTCAGTGGAGCAGACCCTACAGCTGACCCTGCCTCTTTTGACGAATCCTTGTCTGGATGCGCCCACTGCCTGGTCCCCACGAAGACCTCAGGAGCTCCGTTCGCAGCCAACTTGATCAACGGCTTTCTCCTGGGATGCGCTTTTGCGGAAAGCTGCGGTGGAGCGGAGTCCTGGGTTGAACCCGCCCCTCCAGGCCAAGGCTTGGCTCAGGGCACTCACGCTTTGCCTGCAGCGCCAGGACTCAGTGGCTCAGCTTCAGTGGGATCAATGCGAAGCTCCACTTAGTCCAGGACGCTCCAGGTGGATTTAGGATGGGGGTTAGGGTGCGTTTCCCTGCGTGTCTGTGCGCTGGGGTCCTCACAAGGAACCTGGACCTGCAGATGTTCTTGCTGGACATTTCCCAGGACTCAGCATCCAGCTGGTGGAGATCACTGAGCTCTGACCAAGGCCATTCCCGGTAGGAGGAGGGAGTCGGCATCCTCTAGATAAGTGGAGTCATTTACTGGGATTTTTTGGAGGCGAGGAAGAACACAGGGAAAGGTTTAATAGTGACTTGGTTGTGTGTGTTAGTCTCATACTTTACTCAAGAACACAGACCATGCAGGACAGTCTTTCTTTGCAAATGGCTGAGTCCATCATGTGTATCCTCATTTGAGTGCAAAGTCCGCATAAGTAGCTCCCTTTTGGCTCGTGTTCAACTCAACAAGAAAGTCCCTTTTGCTGGGGCATGAGCCTGGACTTAGTAAGAATGTGAATCGATTTAAAACATTAGGAAAAATATTCAGGGTCTTTCTTTATTGTTTTGCCTCTTAGACCTAAAAACAGCCCTGTCTTTTTTTCTTCAAGCCTAAAACTAAAGTGCCTCATTGGGAGTGTTAAGTAGGTTCTTGAATGAATCTCTCTAACAGTTCTATCAGGCTACCAGCATTAAAGAAGTGCTGATGCACCACTTCCCATCCTGTAATATCTCTGAAAGAGAGCAGTGAGAGGAGGATCCTCCTAGTGGACAGAGCTTTGGGTGGTGGATCTAGACATCTACTTCTTTCGGATATCAGAATAGACATGAACTCATGCATAGCAACTAACGGGTTGGCTTGTTGGTCAGAGAGAGCACAAAGTGTGAAGATCTTTCTATCACACGTTAACTTCCACCAGAGTGCATCCACCACAGAAGTACTAAACAACCAAGTAACCAGAATGATTCTGCCAGTTGTTGTCAGCCAGCCTTAGTAATTAGCAACTCCAGTGCTGGCAAATTGGTCACATCAATGGAGTAGCCTGGTGGCAGGGATGGCCCAATAACCAGGGTTCCCATTCATGAAGGCTGATCAAGTCACTGCCACTGCCAAACATTGAACCTGCCAACAATACACACCAATGCTGCTTCTCTGGAGGAGACCAAGCAGCCACTTGCCTTTTATCGGTTCATTCAGGAAAAGTGAGCAACCAGATCAACCAGAGTCCAAGAGAAGATATTCCCAGAGGGGATAAATTCATTATGTGAAGGAAGGGGCTCTGAGTAGAACAAGTGGTGGACTGGAGTGGCTGTGATGGATGTTCCATCCAGAAACATTCCTTTCTAATGCAAGGCACACATTTCTCCCAGCAGCCTGGAGTGTTGTTTGCTGATAGGTCAAAGCTGAGCTCCTCCCAGGAATTGCTTCAACTAAAGGAAACTACTTTGTCTAAGGTTACACCCTCTCTCTGAGAGCAGCCTACATCTAAAGACAGGTCTCTGAGTGGATACAAGTCAGTTCCTGTGTCTCAATTCAGGACAACTCTCAAGGGTCATTGCAACTCCAGAGCTCCCCATGGGCTTGGCTGACACCTCTGTTGCAATAACATCCCAGTTCATACTTCTATCCTCTGAATTCCTCCTGTATATTGTTCTTGAAAACACTTCCCAATAAACTTCCTTCATAAAAACTACGCCCCAGAGACTGTTTTCCAGAGAACTCAGTCTAATACATTCCTCTAGACTCTACTCACAAAAGAGTTACTAAAGACATTATTTTAAGGCATAAGTCAGATTTGTCTCTCCTAAAATCAGAATTATCCAATAGCTCCCCACTGTACTTGAGGTGAAGCCAAATTCCCAAGATCTCCTACAAGGTCCTACACATTCTAACCCTCCATTTCTCTCTGTCTCATCTCCATTATTCTCTCCCTCACTTGTGCTCTGGCCACATGGGCCCTCCTGCTATTCCTCAAACATTCCATGCAAGCACCCAGCTTTGGACTTCTGCACTGGCTGTGCTCTCTGCCATCTTCTTCCAGTCAAATGTGTTACCGAAACCTTAATAAGCCTACACTAACAACTGTTTAGAATTCCAACCTACTCCCAACACTACAGTTCCCCCTACCTAACTCTATTTTTTCAATCACATTTACAGTCCTGTATACATTATGAAATTCCCATTTTTCTCATGTTTATTAGTTATATCTGCTTCCACCCTCTATGAAGGCAGAATTTTTTTTGTTGTTCGTAGTAGTAACATGTTGTTGCTGTAATTGTCTAACGCCTCCCAAGTACCTGAAACTGGGAGATCATCTGAAACTCTCTTTATGTGACTGCTCTGCATAAAATCTTCCATGGATTCTCATTCTTGTTAGAATCAATTCAAAAATCTTTAATTTTGTCTATAAATAATACGTCTTTCTTCTTTTTTTCAGGAAGATTAGCTCCGAGCTAACATCCACTGGCAATCCTCCTCTTTTCTTTTGCTAAGGAAGACAGGCCCTGAGCTAACATCTATGCCCATCTTCCTCTGTTTTATATGCGGAATGCCTGCCGCAGCATGGCTTGATAAGTGGTGCATATGTCTGCACCCAGGATTCAAACCAGTAAACCCTGGGTCACTGAAGCAGTGCACGTGAACCTGACCACTGCGTCACCAGCTGGCCCAATACTTCTTAATTTACACCTGAGGTAGATCATTTATCACCTGTTATTCTTAGTTTACATCTGATGCAGATCAATTAGTGACTATTAATTATTTTCAGCACTCTCTCTACCAACAAAAGTACCCTGATTTAGATATTATATTCTGCTAGAGGGTCCAGCATCATCTACACATTCTCTTCTCTTCTAGCCTGATCCCCTACTACTCTCCCCCATTGCTCTGCAGTTCAGTCTTACTCTCCAGACACACCAGCACGTCTTAGCTCCTTTCTCCTCAGGTGTTTTTTTCCATGCTGTTCTTTCTGAGATGTAAAAAAAGGAAGCCACTGCTGGCCCTTCTCCTGGCTGTCCACTTAGCTCCCTCCTTCTTCTGTCTGATTCTATCACTTTCCCTTAGTCAAACACCATTAACTGCACCCCCAAAGTCTCATCTACCAGCGAGAAGGTGGTATTTCCAAATTAAACATGCCTGCACTGTGAATTCCTCCACATCTTCACTGGCTGTCTAGTTTTGCTTCAGACCTGTAGTATGTAGCAGGGAATTCAGAAAGAAGAAGGAATAGGGAATGTGGCCAGGATCCTATTTATTTGCGCTCAATATAGTTAAAAGAAATAAAAATAATACTGGGGTCAGCTCTCTGAAGCACAATCAGACGACGTCCATGAAAATTGCCAATGAACATATTATTTGATGCCATTTTCCAGCATGTCTGCAAGGCATCGTGACACACATGAGATGTGAACAGTGTTTGCAACAGCAGGATGGGGAAGATTAAGCTAACTGTCTGTTAAACTGTGGTACATTCCATGTAATTGGATACCATGCAGAGATAAAGGAAGATGAAAAACACTTCTCTGTTCTGATATGGAAAGATCACAAAAATACATTCTAAGTAAAAGATAAAAAAGCAAGACAAAAAAATGTGGATAAAATACCACTCCCTGTAAAGAGAAAAAATATATATGTAAGTGTTATGTGCATTTAAAATCTCAGGAAGGATAAACAAGATATTGAAAACAATATTAACATTTTTTGGGGACGAAGACTGCTAAGAAAGGTTGAGCAGGCAGAAAAATCTGGTTCAACGGCCTCTGGAACGGTGGCAGAGCCACGTTTCTAGAACTGGACAGTACCGAGACTCCTGAAGTGACCTCCAATTTGAGGTCACTCCGGAAATCTGAGGCAGCTGGTAAATGGGAAGGCTCCCTAATGGCGACCAAGTCTGACCCCGGAGGCGCTGGGCAAGTGCGACCTGGGAGACTCTGGGACAATCGAGAATCAGACCTGTGGGAATATTCTTCAGACACAAAGTGTTATCTACTAGTGAGCGGCCTTTCCGAAGCCTGGACTCGCTCGTAGTTCAGGGCGTCAGGTTCATTATCTGCACGTGCTGATCACCAGCCGTGTAGAGAGCAGCAAATACTTCCAGGAATTCTCGGGCCACTAGCCGCAATTTGAAAAGCGTGTTTCCCCTTTCAAGTGTATGAGTGCGACTTAAAAGCAATGTTCTTCAATTCTTTTGTTTTGTTTTTGTTGTAAGAGAAAGCATCTCGTTCTTTTTATTAAGGGTGACAAGCAGCAAAGAAATTCTCCTAAGACAAATAACTCTAACAATTAGTTTGAACTGAACAGTTAAAAAAAAAAAAAAAAATAGGACGTTGACAGTGACCGGGGGCCGGTTAGCTCAGTTGGTTAGAGCGTGGTGCTAATAACGCCAAGGTCGCGGGTTCGATCCCCGTACGGGCCATCGGCTTTTTCTTAACCTCCAAACGGAGGTTGTTAATTATTTTCAGAGAAACCCGCTACAACGCTCTAAGAAGTTCCAGATCCATTCCCCTCATTTTCCTATAACCCACTCATAACCCATCTCAGTTCTCGGATTGCCACAAGTTGAGTATTTACCCAGGGCAGTGATCCTCCAGAAGCAATGCAGGGAGCCCCACAAGGGCAGAAAGCCCGAGTGGGAGCTCTGCCCAATGGGAAAAAAAAAGTGGAAAAAATTTCTGCTAACTTTTTGGAAAAAGCTTATGTGATTTTAAATTGTCTTTCCAAAGCACTTTTGCAACCAATCTCCTTTCTCAAATTATCCAGAGATACAAGTAAAGAGAAGTTAAAAGATTGTTCTTTCCCTGTCTCTGAAGATTCTTTAAGGTTTCGCTGACAGTTGAGATGACCCTGTGCGGAAGCACCAGGGAAAGTGAAGGACTGGCTCAGGAGACCTCCTCTGCCTACGTGTCTGTATCACTTTGAACAAGAAACACAGAACACAGACTTTCTTTCTTTAGAACAAGAGTCCAATCTAGATTCTTGTGATCAGTAGACAGACATGCATCTTGCATCATTGCTTCTGACTTGAAAGGACAGTTAAATATCACAGTTACCTCTGACCTTTGCAAGTAGTCTTTCATCAGCCTGGTATAGTTTCCCTGCCTGCATGAGACGATCAGTATTCAGCTCAATGGGAAGTTCTTTCCGGAGTTTCCTGTTCTCACAGCTCTCCCCTTTCTGCTACTCTGTCCTGCCAACTCCGGCTGTGTTGGTCTCCTGGACTATCAGCTCCCTCTCCTCAGCTCAGGAAGTTCCCAGCCTCTGCCTGGGTCCCCCTTTCCTGAAATGGGCCCTAGAAACTCTCTAAAGGCAGTGCATTGGCGGCAATCCTAGTTCTCAATTTATTTTCCCCCACAATGACCTCATTTTTTTCTCTTTCACTGATTACTAGCCTTCTTTACCTGATGTTTAGTGTCTTAAAAATTGTTATTTCATATATTTTGTGAGGTTTTGGTTCTTTCAGGCAGGATGGTAAGTCTGATCCCTGTTATTCCATGTTGACTGGAAACCAGTCTCCCCACTGTTTGGAGGATAAAGAAGGGGAAGCTAAGGCCTCTGCTGTTTCTGCTCCCGGTTGCAGGCATTTGAGAGCAGAGAGGGGTCCGTCGGTAAGTTCAGTGGCCTGTCTTGGGGCAATTCGCACTGCCTTTCTAGGAATCTTGGGGCCCCCTGTTGCTTGTGGCAAGAAGTCTGCACAGGTACTGGACTGGGTCTCCAGGCTCAACCTAGGTCAACCTGTCTGTAGGGTCCAGGCTACAGGCCTCAACACAGGTCAGATCATCTTCTCCACGATTTCTGTGTGCCAGGGATGGTAGGGGAGAGGAGGGTGCTTGCAAGAGAGTAGGGCCTGGGACCAGGGTTCCTGAGAGGACAGTACAACCAAAAGAAGTATTCAGATCTCTGTTGGGCTGGGAGGCTGAAGGTAAGATTTTCTGATGAAGGTTATCTAAGACTTGGGGTAAGCGAGATCATATACGTTTTCTTTGTCATCACACTGCCCTTCACCTGCGGGGAATCAAAACACCTCCTTCCTCCATCAGTGCCTCGACATGGGTGAATTCTGGTTGTTCCCCTAGGAGGCCTGGCGGTGATTGTCACCTGACACAGCCTCAGAGGCTGCAAGTGGATAAATGAATGGGACCTGCCTAGCACATGAGTCCACTGGAGGGACCCTGCTCAGTCCCTGGCTTAGGCCGTCCCTGTCCCTGTCCACATCAGAGCATACAGAGAGATGGGACATGGTTGGACTTGCCTGTGGCCTGGGTGGGTCTTGAGGGAACAAGTTCTTTGCCAATGATCTTTAAATGACCTTTCTCGTAAAAGTCACATTCAACCTGTACTGTGTTGTTAGAAAGTGTAGTTTGTGTACTATTTGATTTTGAAATTCTCAGGAGAATAAGGACATCCCAGTTGACTCTATTTTGACATAGATATTTAGCTCATTAAATTAGACCTTACGGTATTTAGTATAAAAATTGATGTTCTTAGTTGCCTTACAATTCTATCGAGATAAGAAACCTTATGTTCACCATTTCAAGTAGTTGATTTTCTAATTTTAAAGTATATTTGCAGAAAATTTAATGTACCATTTTTACTACAAGCTGAGAACTTCCTTACCTTCATTGAAAATTATTTCATCTATCTAATTTTGTAAATCGATGATGTATCTTTTTGGAAATAACAATAATTTTTCATTTTATTTACCTTTTTAGCTACTTTTTCTATGCAAATAACTAGTTATATTTTATTTAATGGAAGCTATATGAAGATTATTTTAGAAATAAATCTATATGAGAAATATATGAGTGGAAATAAAGAAATCATAGTCAGTAAATCACAAGGTCAGCTCACAACTATTTTTCCCAGGGGTTTGAAGCCTGGAGTTGAGTAGGATCCGCATCATCTATTTGCAGAAATGGCATCCTCAGGCGTGGTCTCGCGCACCTCTCTCCCCTGCTCTTTCACCTCACCTTGCACTTCTATCAACTAAATTCTCCACCCGCCCTGCCCTTTTTCAATCTTGAACAGAAGGGGAACCCTCTTCCTGACCCACCAGCTGTTATATTCAGGCTGGAAACTCCTCAGAGGACCAGGCCTGCAGCAGGTAGGGGTGGAGTGGGGTAGGCTGCATTCAGGGATGGCAGGGAAGGACCCACAGAGAAAGACTTTCTAGCAGGTGGAGCCAGAGGGACGTCTAAGAGGAGAGCTCCACTCAGTAGGCCAGGAGGATGACAGAGCGCTGACAGCATGAATTTCGGTCTCGGGAGAGGAACCCATCAGGCGAAAACTGTAAGGAAGGGAAGGACCCGGGGGAAAGAAAATCCCTCTCAGGACTTGTCTGAAGTCAAGTTTACAGATTTTCTCCCTGCACCTCTCATGAGTGATTTTCTGTGGATGACTTTCTTCTCAGGTCCCTCAACTTCACTCTGTGCCCTAGGGAGGGACAGGGGCTCGGAGAGGGGAGTTCTGTATGTTCCACACTTGCAAGACCAAGCTTGCATTTATAAGGCATGAAAAATATTCCTTTATACAAATGAGAGAATCGTGGTCTTATGCTTCCCTCTCCCCGCCTCCTCCCAAGAGTCAAGCAGAAGCTGCTGTCCTCCCTTCTGCTGCCTACCCTGGAGCCTGGGAGATTCTAACCATGACTCGGAAAAGGGCTCCAGGAGGGGTTCTGTGCCTGCAGCCCCTCCACACTTCACCCCACTCTACATCCTACACAGGAGCGCCAGGCCCAATTTCCCACAACCCAGGGAAGTAAAACGTCAGCCCCAGGGCTCCCCAGCCTGTGAGTACAAAGGAGCCCCTGCCAAAGGTAATAAGGATGGGAGCCAGGGGGCAAAGGTAAGGTTAGCAGCAGGCTGTGAGGGTCAGAGAGGGCCAGCCAGAGGTCCAGCCAGGAGACCCAGGAGCCGGGTACCTGTGTGAGGAATTAGGGGTCGGCCTTGGGAGGACAGACAGCAGGTGGCAGATCTAGTGGCAGAGGGCATGGGTGTGTTCATGTGAAACTTCTTTATGAGAGAGAAAAACTGGAACCACCTGAATGTCCAACATATGAGGTCTAGTTAAATAAATTATGCTACAGTATAGAATTAAATAATTAACAGAAGGCAGACCTTTATGTATCGATGTTTGAAGTGTGTCCAGGACACATAAGTCTAAAAATTACATAACGTTAGGTTTATTGGGCTTTATTTATGTATGACTATAGTTATAGATGTGTAAATAAAGTTCTTTTCCATAGGCTTAGAGCAAGGTTAAGGGAGTATAGTCCAACCTGTTAATAAAGTGGTTGTCTCTGTGGTACTGGAGTAGGTTTGGAAGGAATTCATTCATCTTTCCTTTATTGTTTCATATTTTCTACAAAGATTATATACTATAAGAAGCCGCTAAGATGTTTACTATTTTAAAGAAAATGAATAAAAAATCGGTGAACAAAGGATTTGCATCTGGAGTTAGAGGCTGAGATGTGGGAGGAGGCAGCTGGAAGAACTCAGCATGTCTGTCCGTGAATCCTGAATGAGCGTATGGACCGCAAACTCAGGCCACAGCTCAGGTGTGATGCAGGAAGAGAGGGCAGAGAGTGAGAGCATGTGGAGAAGGCAGCTCCAAGCATTTTTGCATGCATAACTGGAGTGATCATGGCGGTGTTAACATAGAGGCCACCCTGGGTTAGTCAGGGAGCATCAAACACCTCAGTTTGAGGGGCTACTGGCAGTTTGACTTATTACTTGCTGTGAGCCCCTGAACAAGTCTCTAAAAACTGTAAGTCACAGTTTTATCATTTTTAAAGTATATGTATATCACAAGTCTCTGGTCTGTAATTATTTATTACCTGAGCAAACAAAGCACTCAGCAAATTCTGGCAATTATTAACATTTTTGTCCCACAAGACTGACAGGAGGCAATCTGAGGAACTTAACTTTCCTCCCCACCCTTCCACAAAACCTGGCCTCCATCAGGGTCTGCCGGTTCAGACCCTAGACCTGGGCTCCGATGGCTCTGAGAAAGTAGCCTGGCTTCTGAGCTTGGTCACACTGACTCTGAGTGTCCTGGGCTCTGTCTCTGGGCAGGAGGAGTGGGCCCCAGAGCTAAGGGAGAAGGACAATCTAAGGTGATTGTGAGGAGAGTAGACATCAAGGTCACAAACTTGTTCCTCTCAACACATTGTTAATAAAGTCATTGGGTTTGCAGTGTAAAAACATCCCATTCTGGGCATTTGTGGTAAAAATGTGTAAAAAGGGGTTCTTAAATCTTCATGCTTTTCCCTATGTTTAAAAAATATTATTAATATTGATGACACTTTTAACAGAAATTAAGACATAAGTAATTCTCCAAGCCTAGACACAGAAATACTTATTTCCAACAATATTTCTCCAAGTCCAACAAGGGAGACCACGTCACATAGTAATTGTTAGCTCTTAGCGTTCTTAGTTCGCTCTGGAGCCAGACAACCTGGCTTGAATGCCCAGCTCTGCCATTTCCTGGATCGAGGCAATGTTTCTTCATCCGTAAAATGTACAAGGCCATGATGATGATGATGATGTTTACTAGTCGGGATTTTGTAGAATTCAATGAGAAAACATGTAAGGCTCTTGAACGGCACCTGGCTGTGTTTGCGCTTTACCGTCGGTGCCCAAGAGGGGGCGCGCAGGCCTCGACTCCTGGCCTCAGGTGCTTAAAATCAGAAGACTTCAAATCCCACTAGGTCCGCTCTCATTGAGCGAGAATGCAACCCAAGTAAACGACTTTGAGGACAGCTGTGTATTGTTATACCACCAAAGAAATTGCTCAAAATTCATTGTTAAACTTGTACGGAGAACCTTCGCGCTCTAAGCCAGTTAACGGTCAGCAGAAGAAGTTTACGAAGATGCTGAAACAGGACCCTCAATGAAAGTCATCCCAGGAACAGAAATTTGTTTTGTGGATTTTCACAGTATGGTCCTGTGTGTGCCAGAAAGGGCTATGCGAGGCAGGGGCGGGGAATCTTTCTGAGTCCGTTTGGGGGTCTTTCCTGCTCGTATTTCCGGTTGGTGAGGGCAGAGTAGGAGGACGGCGGGCTGCGCTCTGTCCTTCTCCCTCCTTTTCGCCCCCGGAGTTGCGCTCTCAGAGCTTCTGGGATCCTCCTCCAGCCCCGTCATTCAAGCACACTGATTTCGATTTTTCCCTAAACGCCAACGTCTCTCCTGTGGCCGGTAAAATCTTTCCTCAACGCGTCCGCAAAAGTGCCAGATATCACACTAGTTAAAGATGATTTTCGAGAAAGATAAGACCTGATAATGAAGCAGAGTGAAGGATCTCAGGTCTCTGCCTCGGGTTCCTCACCCGTAAAACAGCGATAACGGTCCCCATCTCACAGGATAGTTGTGAGCCTTAGGTGAGCTAACAAAACACCTGTCACAAAGCCATAAACACCGTAAGGGCGCAGTCTTGTTCATGGACTCCGCTGTTTTCCAGTGTAGAAAGAGAGGCCCCGGGTCACAAGGTTCCGGAAACACTTGGGAGGAAATGCGGGGGAGTATTCCTGACGTTTGGAAGTCGGCGTTTTCCATTAAAACTCTGGTGTAAAAGGTGTTGTGTGCTGGCGTGTAACAGGTAACCATCCATGATTTAAATCCAGAGGAGGAAAAACCAAATGTACTGACCTTTCAAATAACCACATTTAAGGAAGAAGAACTAGGTCATCTCAGTCTTCAGAAAACTTTATGAACGGCTGGGCCCCATGGTGTAATGGTTAGCACTCTGGACTCTGAATCCAGCGATCCGAGTTCAAATCTCGGTGGGACCTAGTTTTCTCTTTCTTTTTCTTATTCGATCCCCATCACCTCTCTGCAGCCCGTTGTCTTGTTCTACAAATCTCTGCGCCCGATTTTATTCCTGATAGTCCCAAGTCAAATCTGCTGAACCCAGCCTCAGCAGTCACCAGCCAAAGGACAACTTAATGCTTACTGTACACCACTTACTTCTTGAGGGAAAAAAAGAGAAATCTCGAAAGGAAATGCACAAGGAAGTCGCCTGAGCTTTCCTGGAGCTGGAAATCTCTAGAGAAGAGCGGCAGGTGAGAAGAGCGAGAGGAAATGCGGCGGTAGTTGTGGGCAGAGAAATTTAGAAACGGATTTACTCCCAGGCAATGGGTCTGAGAGAGTCGACGGAGGCCGAGAGAAAACTGTTCGCGGACAAGACACAAGGGGATCGCAGCCCAAATTCAGAGGTCTGGGTCGATTGACCAGGGGACGGGAAGCTATAACTGGCTATAGTCAATAGTCAGTGGACACGCTGCTTCGAGTTTGCACGAGCAAGCTTTTCTTGTTAGAGAAGCGGGGAAATGAGCCGATTAACAGACTTCCTTTCGGAGGACAGACGTGTTGACTCCACGCCGCCGCGACCTTTCCCAACGAGGGGTCCGGGGGACTTTGCTGGGCGCGGGGCTCCTCGGCTCTCTCTGCAGTTGCTCGGCTCCCCCAGAGCTGGGACCCTCTTCTGCAGATTGCGGAAGCGCAGTCGCCCCAGGAATTGCTGGGGCCGTTTAGTTTTGGAGAGAGGCCCGGAGGGAAGACGGGAGCGGCGGAAAAGGCGAGAAGAGAAGAAATGCGGACAGGAAAAGTCAGCTCTAGCGTTCAGGAAGATGAGATGAGCGAGGGCGCCGGGCAGCGGAGCAACTTGGCAGCAACGTTGGGAGGCCGGAGATCGCGAGACCCACCAGGAAAAAGCGAAACTTTCCTAAACTGTGCCTTCCTGACCACGCCCCCGCTCCTCATGGATGTGAACGATCTCTACTTTTACACTCCCTTGCAAATGATGCTGTTCTATTACTTTTTATACAACATTTTAACTGTGGCTACGTTACCTCAGGGGTAAAAATATTCCCTGCCGACAAGCAAGAACAATTGGAAATATTGGTGTCTCTGAAGTCTCACCCCTAAACAAGACACGGCTCCGCCTCAGTTGTGTATTTTACGCGATTTCATGGAGGAGGAGTTGACAAATTCTTCGTCTACTCTCGACTAACAACATTACACTCTTAAAGAAAGGGAACATACGCATATCATGGAAAGTTAGTGCTTTAATTTTTTTTAACGATTATTCAGACGAGAAAATTATTCCCATTGACTTTTGTCAAAGAAAATAGATATCCATATTTTGTAAAACTATATTTTTACGTGGTTGCACGTCCCCTGGTAGCTATCATTTTTATTTGTTTATTACATTTAGTGGAAATGTATTGAAGATTCTACTTTAAAAAATGCAACTTAAATATAAAAGCACCTTTTGTAAGCCCCACACTTATTCAAAACCACAAACTAGTGGTCTTTTTGCTATTTATTTCCACCGAATTCTTCTTATTCCAGTCATAAGAAATTTTCATCCCCAGAAACATGAATTAATGGGAACAAATATCCCCAGCCCTTTCACTAAAAGATGCATTTCCAATGCAGTTCTACTTTACATATATAATAAATGTTATCAAAACTATCTATTTATATCTTTTATTGTATGCTACTTTAAATGTGAAGGTAATTCAAGTTAGAAGTAAAACTCCTAAGCAGAGATTTATAGTCACTGGAAATAACTAAAAATTAAATTTCAATTTATATAAGTATTTTCTGTTACAGAGTGGCATCATAGGGTCTTTGAGAACAAAAATACATACTATTAGGATAAAATTCTGTGGCAGAAATGAAATGAAAATATGTTTGCAAGAGAAAACATATTCTCAAAAAAGTTTCAACTGTAATGGCTTAGTAAAAAGGACTGTAAGGAAAAAAGGGGGTGAGGGTGGGGGAAGAGGATGTATGGCCTAAGTTGAGATCTGATGAATGAGTAGAGAACCAAGGCAGGTGAAGTGAGGGCAGAGCAAGAAGACTAAAGCATGTCGAGGGTGGGAAAAGAGGAGATTATGGAGCCCGGGGAGAATAGAAAGAATTTCATCGCGACTGAAAGGCAAGTGTGAGTACTGAGGAAGGATGACGATAGAGGCTGGAGACGCTGGCAGGTTAGGAAAAGATTGTCAATGTGTGAAATACTCCCTTGAGAAAAGTGAAAAGAACTGGTTCTGTGTGAAAATTCTTTAACATGACTGCAGTTTGAAGAACAATACTACACATGAGGATCAAAGTTCAAGTGTTTTCCAAAAGGAAGACTTAAATGAGTATTCAAGAGACACACGTTCCTGTGGGACGAGGTGGCCGAGTGGTTAAGGCGATGGACTGCTAATCCATTGTGCTCTGCACGCGTGGGTTCGAATCCCATCCTCGTCGACCCCTCCTCTCAGCTTACACGAGTTGAGACACACATTTTCTGCTCCTTATTTCTGAGTTGATTGCTCAAAGAAAAGTACAAACTTTCCTGCTTCGCTTCCTCCCTCCTCCCTCTGCCCCCAATCGGGTAGTTTCCTTTCCTTCTCAGATATTCTAGTGTTCTTGCATGTCTGGCTGAGTGTAATACACTCTACTCTTAGAACACCACTTACTGCTTGTTCTTGTAACTTACCAAACATCAGGCACATGGATGTGCCGTGACCTTGTCCTGGGGACTCTTTGGAAAGGTGTCCCCATGGCGCAATCCCTCGTCACAATCACATCGAGGCTCAAATCACGGAGCCAGAGGAGCCCAGGCTTCAGTCAGAACCCTGGCTACCCTCTCCTCTGAACAACTGACAGAAGTTTGCATATCACCTTCTTCATTTCTTCAAGTCAGAGTAATCCCTACCTTTCTTTGCTTATTGTTACAATGAAGCGCTTTGGAACCTCCTGTCTTCGATTTGCTTCAAAATGCTAGTTGGTGATTAGCGAATAGTAGAAGAAACAACACTGACAAAACATCGCTAATTGTTTAAGCTGGTTGGTAGGAACTTGAGTGTTCATTATACCATTCTTCTTAGTTTTTCAAATTTCCATTAAAAGGGTCTTAAACTTTTTATTTGGAAATAACTTCAAACTTATAAAAAGAACAATAGTACAAAGACCACCCATATGCTTTTTATTGGGATTCACCTATTAACATTTTATACCATTCCATCTCTCTCTCCCCATCTCAATCTCTATCTCTATCTCTGTATTTCTCTATTTTTCTCAGACCTATTTAAGAGTAAGTTGTATGTATCATGGCCCTTTGTTCTTAAATATTTAAGTGGATATTTCCTAAGAATAAAGATATTCTTTACACGTAACAACAGTATAATTATCGGTTCAGTATATTTAACATTGATATTGTTTTTAAAATAATTTTCAATTTTGTCAATTGACCCAATAATGCCCTTTGTAGCATTTTTTCCCTCCAGTACAGGATTCCATCTAGGATTAGGTATTGCATTAGTTGTCCGTAGCCCCTTAGTCTCCTTTAATCTAGAACAACTCTACTGCCTCTCTTTGTATCTTAAGATATTGACATTTTTGAAGAATACAGTAAGCACTCATATTTTTTCAAAAATAGAACACTCCTTATTTGGGCTTTTGGTGATTTTTTTCCTCATAATTACATTCAGGTTATGCATCCCCCAGCCAGAACACCATGTAAGTGATATGTCCTTCTCCAGGGTATCAAATCTGGAGGCATGCAATGTCCATTGCTTCTCATTAATGGGGTTAATTCTGATCACACAGTTAAGGTGATACATAGTATACTTTCCCCCCTTGCAACTAATAAGCAATCTGAAGGAGACATCTTAAGACCATACAAATATCTTGCTCCCCATCAAAATTACCCCTCAGATTTAGCATCTATTGAGGATTCTTACCTGAACCAATCTTTATTATGATAGCTGCAAAATTATATTTCAACTCCAGCATTCTCTTCACGTTTACCAATCTGCACTTTGGCGTTCTATTGCAAATAAGAGTTCTCCCTCAACCTCCACTTATTTATGTATTTATTCTCAGTATGGGCTGGTGAAATCCTGTTTTTTCTGGTGGTTTACAATCATTATTGCCTTTAACTATTTTGGTACTCAAATTAACTCAGTTTTGGTCAGTGGTAGGCCCTTCAAGCTGATTACTGTGTCCTTCTGACAGTCTATGATCATGTTTTTGAGGACTTTCTTAATATCTGGCATAATAAGTTGTTCCAGGCTCGACTTGCATTGACTCTGTCCCAGTCCTAAAGTCAGTTATTTCTTAGAGGTGCCCTTTTAGTGAGGAATAGTGTTAGAGACCAATATCCAGGGTCTGGGTGTGCTTATTGCTTCTGGGGTGTCCTTGCTTCTAGGACCTTTTAGCAAAAATATCTAAGAAATGTATGCATTTGCATACACATGCATAATAAATGTATAGACACATGCAAACATATATATGTGTGTATGCATATGCACATACATATGCATATTTTAGTAATCATGAGTTCACACTATCTCCAATTCCAGTCCATTCCCACAGGATTCCTTTTTATCTTCCCTCCACCTCATATTCGGATGTTCCTTTTTCTACAATGAGAACACTGGTTAAAGTGACACCAGCACATTTACTCATGAACTCTATCCTATAATACACCTATAATAGCTTCAAAATTGCTTTGTCCATGTGATAACAGAAAAGAAAACAATTAGAAAGAATCCAGGATTTGTTTGTATTTCTCTCCCTGCCTCAGTTTCCATGATAATAAATAACTTCGTTGGTACTTTCTTTTTTACCCTTATGTATGGTATGGTGTTCACTGCAAACACAACTGGATTCATTTCTTTCACTTTGCCTTCTGTTTTAGGGTATTTTTACACCTTCTCATAATAAAAAAAAAAAAACATGCTCAGGGAAGTGTCACTCCATCCCACATCCCTTCTACTCCATCTTCCCCATGACCACGACCCTTTTAGGTAATCAATTTCAGTGTTTTCTGATTTATCTTTCTATGTATATATATACGATATATAATCTTTTGCACTTTACTTTTTCTGTATTTAATGTCTCCTGGAAATTACTCCATATCAGTTAATGGACATCTTTTTTATTCATTCTCCTTTGTAGTACTCCATTGTGTACATGTACCAAAGCTATCCATCCAATCTCCTAATCCTGGATACTTAAAGTTAGTCAAAATGCTTTTGGGGGGTAAGTAGGCAAAATAAGTTGAAGACTGTTAGTTTAGGGGACCTTTAAATAAGAACATCTTCAAAGCAACAAAGTAAAGGAACAACACAGGTCTCTCCCCTGTCACCTTATTTCTACTTTTCCTTTTGATTTTTTAAAATTCTCATTATTTAAGGTGCTTCTTGTTTAGAGGAATCTATATTTTCTTGTCATAATGTAGGGACTCACTAGAGAACACTTTAATTAAACAATTTTTTGCAAATATCCTAAGACTTCTGTGTTTTGTTTTGCAGTTTTTTTTCCCTGAGTTTGCCCATGGGATCTTGATGCACAAACTTTTTTATTTTAATGTATTCCTTCCATTTTTCTCACCATTTCAGATTTTTGCCTCTGTTTTTCGCATGAAGTCCATAAAATGGTGTCTTCATGATTACTGCAACATGCATTGCTTTAGAGAAGGATTCTCAGAACATTCCCATTACCTTGATCTAAATTTGATAAATCATGCATAGGAGTGAATAAAGAAGTGACAATGAGCAGGAGACTGATGCCCAAGTAAAAATGCAATATAATCATTGGGCAGAAATCAATAAATATGTCTTTCTTTCAAGTGTAAAGAAAATATAAAACCATAACCAGAGACAAGAGTGTATTTCATTCGCTGGAAGACATAACACTGATCATTTGGAAGTTAACGGTAAATTTGTCACCTCTTCCTGAGTAAGAAGGGAGAGAGATTTGTCTCTTTTTTGAAATGAGTGAGAAGGGTGGGTTTTCCAAAAACAGGAAAAGCAGATGCTTAACAATTATTAGAGATTAGGTGATGGGTGGCAATACATTTTAGGAGTGGTCAAACAAGGACGCACAGCTGCAAATTGACTTTCTTCCCACTATCTTCTACCTGCAATGCTGGAGAAAGAATCTCTGTGTTACAAAAGCAACCATAGCAGAGGATGGTTTCGATCCATCGACCTCTGGGTTATGGGCCCAGCACGCTCCCGCTGCGCCACTCTGCTTGTTAGTTTTCCTGTCCTACTGTTTCCTTTAATTGTAGTATCATCAGCTATCTCATATTTCCTTATATAGATAAATTGTGGTTTGTTTACGAAATGGAATCCTATTTAACAGTAAGAAGAATGAACCTCTGTGAATTATCATACATGTAATGACACAAATAACTGTAAATCTCAAAAGCATCATGCTGTGCAAAGATATGCTACACAACAGGACATACTATATGATTCCACTTATGTGAAGTTCAAGAGCAGGCAAAACTATCTGGTAATAGAAATCAGAATAGTGATTAGCTTCCAGGATGTGGTATTGACGGGTAAAGAGACATAATGCAATTTTTCTGGAGCAATGGAAATGTTCTCAATCTTCACCCGGGTAGTGGTCGCACGGGAGTATACATATGCAAAGTTCATTGAGCTCTTCTACACTTAAGATCTTTGCATTTTACTGCACGCAAAATATACTTCAAAAAAGTACTGAAAAACGGGAACCACAGAGACATAATAACCAAGAAAGGAAGGGAAGGAGGGAGAGAAGGGAAGGAAAGGATGAAGGAAGGAAGAAAAGAAAAGAAAGTACCTTCTTTGTATACTTCAGGTAGCTAAGGCCACCAGAGGACAACTTCCAAAACTAAGTTGTAGAACCATGAAGTGGTCCTTAGAAGCAGGAGAAAATTCACAACACTCTTTGGGGAAACTGCCTCCAGCTGACATCACCTTCTCAATGCAAAATGCCTCTTCGTCAAACCTTGCTTTCCTCCCAGGATGGTAGGTTTCCTCAAAACCCCTAATGCATGAAACAATGACAGATTTAATAGAGATGCAGGCTCTGATAGATTTGAAAGCATTCTCCTAAATAAGTAGAAAGGAAGTTTACTTTTAAAGTATTACTTTCAGGAATCCATTTCCTTCATAACAATTCTAAGAGGTGAAATAGGGACGATCAAAACTAAAACAAGAGTATTCAGTTTCTGGAAGCACATTCTCAGACAGGTGAAAATTATGTCCTTTCATTCAGCTAAACATATTTTCAAGACTTATGTATGCAAAGACAGACTTAGGTTTTCTCTATGTTGTCCACAAGTCACAATTCCATCAACACTAGGAAATCTATAAGCTGTAAGTAGTGGTTGCTGAATTGGGAAGCTGGTCTTGCATTCCTTTGATAAAGAATGCTGCCCAAAGGCACATGCTCAGAAACTCTGTAATGCCACCTCTGAGAAGTTAGGGAGTCTCTAAAGTCTAGCTTCATGGTTTCTGTTAGGAAGCCACAAAGAGTAGAGCGAAAGCAAACCAAAAAAAAAAATATATATATATATATATATGTGTGGTACTTCATAATGCAGACATTTGAGTAAGGAGAAAATACTGAGGAGAGAAGAAATAGTGAAGAGGCCAATCCTGATATGGCCCTCTACATAGCCAAATGCCCTTCACATAGTTTCTTCCCTAACTTAACCCAATGTGATGTGACTAGAACCTTGCATATGCCCAAAGAAAATGCTTTAATTTATAAGGTTGCAAAATGAAGCTGTCTGCTTCATCCCTGGCCACACCTGTGAGGACAATATCACCTTGGTTAGAATTTCCTTCTTCCTCCTTAGCATGAAAACTATTTGTATTTTTTATGGTACAGTCCAGACTCCTGTAAAATGAGACCCCTAAAATACAAAAAATCTTGTCTCTACACTTGACAGATATATGTCTCGACTCTATTAGGATGTTCTACTTGAGCAGAAATCTCAGGTTATGGAAGAATAATAAAAAAATGAGAAGTTACAACCACACTGGAAACTTAGTTTTCTGAAGAATAGAAAAGTGTGTTTCATGTAGCATAGGCTTGCATGGTTTAAGAAAAAATTTGAGCCTTTAAAGATATATTGTTTGCCAAAGGCTAACTTTCTGTTTGTAACAATCTAGACATGAGGATGTCATTTTTTTATAATAGCACTTACTAGTTCTGTATTTAAAAGATAATAGTGGTACAAAGCTGATCAGAAAAGCTCTTAAATCAAAAAGAGTGGTCTGGTAGGTCACCGGGGGCTCCAACTGTATTATTGTGACTATTATTGTTAATTTTTTTGTCTTTCCTGTGGCTTGTTGATAAAACAACGTCTGCAAATCCAACAAATCCAACTAGCTCAGACGTCACACCCTTATTGCAAATAATTGCTTTTGTGGGGAGAAAAAGGAAGGTAATTGAAAGTGACACTGCATTAGAAAGTCTATCTTTTATGGGGTCATAAAATAGGATGAATCTTTCACTTGTGATGAACTAGTGGTTCCCGGGAGAACTGATTTATCAGAAAAAAAAAAAAAAAAAGATGCCATTTAAGATAAGATTCGACCAGATGCCTCCAGCCCAGATACCAAAAACCTCACTGGCATGAAGACCTGTCTTGAGACTCTCACCTTCAACCCCCTGGCAACAACGACATCTTAGCTTGATTCTAAAATGATCTGTAATCTGATATCTAACTGCTATGTGGCACCTCCCAGAAAGGAGATAATCATTTCTGAAAACTGCAGGATTTAGCATGTCTGAAGTCAAGGACAAGTAGAAAAGGAAACAGCTGAGGGAGGGCTTGGACAGCTCTCATCATCAACTCCAGATCTGTGGTTACAAGGCCAGAGATGGAGCAATTCACAAGAAGCTGAATATGCCCCCCAAAAACCAGCGTTTCTCCCTGCCTGAAGCTCACAAAGGGTTAGGAACACAGATCCAACATGAGAGTCACGAAATTAGCTCTCAGGCTGGAGTTCCTGTGGTGCACCTATCCTGAACACTGGCAGGTGGTTTGGAGCATAGCTCTGCTAAAAGACTCATTCCTCAGTTCCTCACCTTCGGCTGAGAATACCTGTGTTCAGAGCAAGCTAATGAGGTAGCATGAGGGAGGAGAATCTGAAGCATAGAGTTGGATCCACAGAATGACAGAGGGATGATCATAGAAAAATGGGCTGGGAAGATATTTGAAGGTGTTGACAGGTGTTTTGCATGGAGGTGCAGGAGCTGTGGCAGATTCCAATAAATTTCTTGGTAAACTTACCAGGAGTGGTGACCAAATTGTGGTCAGAGCCATCTAAGTAAGCCAGTAGCTAGTAAGCCTGAGAGAGCCACTCCAAGGCATTTTCATCCATGAGGAGGGCAAAAGGGACAATTCTGAGAGAGAAAAGATCCTTAATGTCCCTTCCTCCTTAGTGCCTCCCCAAGTCAAAGGTGTTCTTTTCCAAGTTGCCTCAGTAGCTGTTTCGCTCCAGCGTATCCCACTCAGGTAGCTATAACTTTCCCTTTTTGTCAATCACCTCTTACTCACACTCAGACATTTCATTTGGAAGAGTCATTTTAAGGTGAAAGAGGGACAAAGGTACTTTTATAAAACACAGGAACATATTATGTCTCCCATTTTTCCCACATGTAGGATCATTGTAGGGAGACTTGGCAAGCAATATACTCCTCCAGGTGTTCATTATCCTTATCTAAGAGCATGTCAGTCCAACAAGAGAATTCAGGTTGTTGAACCAGAATTAAGTTTGCATACCCTAAATCCCCTTTTGTCTAGGCTGCCACCCTGGGGCTGTTCTTAGGGAAAGGAAAGATATATCATGCTCTGGAACAGTCAGGTTCATTGAGGAGACAACTGGCTAGAGCTATGAGAATGACCTTGAGTTCTGCCTACTGAGTTGAGTAACCACATACATTTTTGGTTCTACATAGCTGTGTCTGAGTTTTAACAGCCACAGTAACCTGTAGACACCACGGGGTTTCAGCTTAGCTGAACCATCAGTGGTCCAGGCCTAGGCATTTAAGGAAATCTCTGTGAGTTGAGGGTTTCACTGAGGCAATGGCCCAGCTTCAAGTATTAAAGAAGGGGATGACATTTTCTTCAGAGGGATAGCTGCCATTTTTTCACCTAAAGCTGAGATGTTATTGGGGCCAAAATAGCTGTGTCCTTGAACATACTATTTCCATTTGGCATGCAATGCTTGTTTGTCTCTTTCTCCTTGTTAGTTGTTGAGCCTGAGTTGACTCACACCAAAATGGGAATATCAGGCTCCATGGATCAGGCATACGATTTCAATAAGAGCTCCATAACAAGCTAGTAGCTGCTGTTCACAAAGGGTGAATCTGACAGCATTGCCAGGGAGGCAGTGAGTCAAACACCCCAAGGAGTACCTCTGAGTGAGGGCTGCTGTCTTTTTCCAGAGACCCCCTCCAGCAAAACTATCAGTCACAGGGACTTGTAGTTCAAAGTAGCCATTAAGGTTGTGTGTCCCCAAAAGGGGATAGTGTGTCATGTAGCTTGCTAGACAGCTTCCAATGCACTCTGTTAATTTGGTCCCTACCCAGATAAATGAAAGCTGCAGGAGCCTCTTGTTAGTAGACCTACCCTATAAGAAATGCTAAAGAAAATCCTTCAGGCTGAAATGAAAGGATACCAGACAGCAACTTGAAGCTATATGAGGATATAGAGAAGAACAGTAAAAGTAACTACATAGGTAAATATATAAGGTAGTATTATTATATATTTTTTTGTAACTCCTATTTTTATTTCCCAATGACTTAGAAGGCAAATGCATAAAACAATAATTATAAATCTGTACTAAAGGGCACACAATGTATGAAGTAATTTGCGACAACAACATAAAGGAAGAGGCAGAGCTGTATAGGAGCAGTTTTTGTATTCTATTGAAGCTGAGTTGGTAAGTTGGTATCAACTCAAACCATCTTGTTATAAATTTAGGATGTTAATCATAATTTCCATGGTAACAACTGAGAAAATATCTAAAAAATACACAAAACAAGAAATGAGAAGAGTATCAAAATGATACACTACAAAAAATCTATTACATACCAAAGACAGCAGTAATAGAAGAAAAGAGAAACAAAGAAGGTATAAGACATACAAAAAAGAAATAGCAAAGTGGTAGAAGTAAATCCTTCCCTATCAGTACTTTAAATGTAAATGGATTAAATTCTCTGAACAAAAGGCTGAGATTAGTACAATGAATTTTTTTAAATGATCCAATGATGTGCTGTCTACAAGAGCCTCACCTTAGATCCAAAGACACAACTAAATTGAAAGTGAAAGGATGGAAAAAGATATTCCATGAAAATAGTAACTAAAAGAAAGCTGGGGTGGCTATACTAATATTAGGCAAAATTTTTTTTTTTTTGAGGAAGATTAGCCCTGAGCTAACATCTGCTGCCAATTCTCCTCTTTTTGCTGAGGAAGGATGGCCCTGAGCTAACATCTGTGCCCATGTTCCTCTACTTTATATGTGGGACGCCTACCACAGCATGGCTTGTCAAGCGGTGCCATGTCCGCGCCCAAGATCCGAACCAGCAAACCCCGGGCCACCAAAGTGGAACGTGTGCACTTAACTGCTGTGCCACTGGGCTAGCCCATAGACAAAATATCTTTAGTCAAAAAATTGCTATAATGCACAAAGAAGGACATTATATGTTGATAAAGGATCAATTCATCAAGAAGATATAACAAGTATAAAAATATATGCATCAAACAAACAGAGTCCCAAATATATAGGAAGTAAACATTGACAGAATTGAAGGGAGAAATAGAGAGTTCTACAGTCATGGTTGGTGACTTCAGTTTTAAATAATGGATAGAATATCTAGAAAGAAGATTGAGAAGGAAATAGAGAACTTAAACAATAGTATAAACCAACAAGACCTAATAGACATATGCGGAACACTATACCCAACAACCTCAAAATACACATTCTCAAGTGCACATGAAACATTCTCCAGAATGGACCTTGCATTAGGCCACAAAAAAAAGTCTCAATAAATTTTAGAAAGATTGAAATAATACAATACATCTTCTCTAACTACAACAGAGTGAAGTTAGAAATCAATAAGCAAAGCAAGAGTCTAAAGGTATTCTTCCATATATACCCAATAGTTCCACTTCAAGCTTCAATCCTTTGGAAATACAGATGTAGAAGCAGATTTCCAGGCAGAGATATTCATCTTAGCAATATTAGTAAAAATATTTGGAATGTATAAATAAACTATAATCTTCAGGTCAATGTAGCAAATATTTGTGAGCCTAATTTGTTTCTACTCTGGGCTCAGAACAGACATGAAGCTTATGGTCCCTAAGTGTCCTGTATTCAGTAGAATATATGGAACTTTTAGAAGTATATTTTCAAAGAACATTTGTCATAGTGAGAAAATGTGTATAATATTAAATAAAAAGTAACGTATTAAAATACATATATATAATACAACTTATGTAAAATAGAAGTTTTTTATTTCAATAAATCTTTTCTGAGTGCCTTCTACTGAACCATGCAATCCGTCACCAAGTTCTGCTCATTAATTCCTCCTCTCCCTACTGTCTCCTCATCCCAGCTGTCAACTACCTGGTTAGCAATCACCGTTAACTACCTAGTTCAAACTCACATCTTTAATGTTCATTGGTGTCTCCACAGTCTCCCACCAGTTCCCAAAGCTCCAGTCTGTCCCTATTTGATTCCGCCCTCACGTGACAGCCAGAGTAGTCTAAGTCCAAGCTTTTATCTTTCCTGCTTAAAATCTTTCTATCACTATCCATTGTATTTAGAACACTGTCCATACTGCACTGCATGGTTTATAAGCATATCCATGATCTCCCCCTGCTGCTCCCCAGCTATGCCTGACTCCTTGGAAATTTTCTCAATAGATCTGCTCTATCTTCCAGACCTGCTTGTGCACATGTTTTGTCTTTGGCCTGAAATGCCCTTCTCTACTTGATACCCAGAACACACACTTTAAGACAGAAGTCAAGTTTCAAGTCTTAGGTAAGATGACCCTCTGCCCTGCTTCCATTCCCCTGGTACTTGTCATTTGTATTGGAATCACTAGCTTACTTATCAGTCTCCCCACTAAATTGTAATCTCCAAAACAGAAGTTGTCCTCCACCTCTGAATGTCCTGTGCAAAGCACAATACAGGACATATAGTCATCACTAGATAAATGTTAAATAAATTATAATGTAGACAGCAGTAAACAATGCCTAATACTTTCTTCTGGTCCCCTTCTGTAAGATGACAATCTTGGGTCATGGGAGGCCTGGAAAAGTTGAAAGGGCATGGATATTTAGAATCAGACATACCCAGGTTAGAGTTCTAACTTTGGCAACTTGCTATAGTGAGGGAGAAGTGAGCACAGACGTTGGAGCCACTGGAGTTTGATCCTGAATCTAACCTTTACTGAGTGGGCTTGGGCAAGTTTCTTCACAGGTTTCTGCCTCCAAATTGATGAGTTTAACAGTAATTCCTATACCATAGACTTATTTAAACAATTTATTTTTATTGTACCAGCCAATTTAAAATTGCTTATTTTTGCAATTAGGCGTCTTCCAAGATAACCGTAAAACAGGAGATAGATGTGTTCAGGGAGTCATTCTTGCCTTTTTTTTTTTTTCCATCAAGATGATAAGAAGTGCCGAGGAATATGTCACAGCTCACTCAGAGACCGCCCATTGGGTACAGAGCAGAAGTCAGCTTGGGAATCCGCTGTTCTTCCTTTTCTCCCTCTGTTCTCAGGCCCAAGAGGCTTCCGGCCCTGCCTCGTATATCTGGGAGAGATGTGAATGTGGAGGAGTGATTTCATGAGGTAGAAATTAAAGGAAAAATTGAAGTGTAAGCTTTGGTTCCCTAACTGAGTATCTCTGGCTTATATTGGAGGGCTCATGACCTATAGCGGAGAGAGAAGAAGAAGGTTGCACCACCCTGTCTTTCCCTCTCTGGACCCTATTATTTCTTCAGATGTCATTCCTTAAAGTCAAAATACTGTTGTAAATTCAGGAATCAGCACCTGTAGCCATTAATTGATGCTGCTTGCCTCATCCAGTTAGCCAGGTCCCAGAAGCTTTACACAGTTAAATCTGGCTCTATCAACATAGAACCACGCCCGCAAGTCATTTCTCCTCTAAACTCCATTGAAAGCACAAAATACACATCAGTATCAGACAAACTGAAGAGAACAAGTCTCTATATAAATGTACAAAAGGGGCCATGGAGGAGCCCCCAAACATAGCCTTTCTTGAGGAAATGATAGCCCGCCCCAACACAAAGAGAGACAAATGAAGTTGCAAGCAGGAAAGGCCAAGCCGCTTGCTCCAAGCCTGGCGGGAGGCTGGCTAAGTGTTGGCATTTTCTGGGGTCTGACAGGCTGAGTCTTGACTCGCCAATCTCTTAGGGCTAAGTTGGCAGAGACAAGGATGGGACTGGAACACCGCTTCTCTTGGGCAAAGATTAAAACAACTTGGTGACAGGAAGTGGCACAGCAAGGGCAGCCTGTGTGGGTGCCCCTCAAGAGCAGCACACACGGCTGCCCTTAAGGGCTGACTGCTGATCCTCAAGGAAAAGCTGGATTCAAGGTCAAATTACATCAAAAGTTCCTCCAAGAATCCACTGAGCAATAAAGCAGCAAGAAATGAGGAACTGGCATCCCCAGGGGACCAGAGAAAGGGAACCACTTCTTAGAGCCAAATAAAGCAGGTTAGGATTTAGAGAGAATCTATTCCTCCTCACAAAGATGCAAGAGGATATAGGCTGTACTTGCCGGCTTCCTGGCATATCTGGGAAAAAGCAGGAGGCAGTGTCCTGAGTTCACACCTGACACAGAGAGGAGTGGGCAGGGAGGGGAAGGCAAGGTTCTATTCAATTTCAAAGGTTTGGTTCCACCCAGTTTCATTCTGCTATCACCACTAGAAGCCTTGGTCCTCCATCTTCTTCTAGAATGTAGATTAGGACCCACAAGGTGAGCATGTAAAACCCTAACCTTAGATCTGGGGTATTTTTGCTTTAGAGAATTGGAAGAGACTAAAGCTCTTCACAACAATACTGAGGTCCAAATCAGGGTATGGGTCACAGGGAACACAGGCTATTTCTTGTGGGTATGATGCATTCGGGAACGCCTTTGCTCCCGATTCTTTGGGGTTTTTGATTTTGTACCAATGGAAAAGGAAGGAGCTGATGATCTGAAAGATCCTCTTCCACCAGAGCCCCGGGCAGGAGGAGAGGGCAGCCCAAAGCCAAGGCCTGTTTCAACTGGCCCAGGGACAAGGGTACTCTGAGCAAAAGGGGCCATGGAGGAGCCCCCAAACATAGCCTTTCTTGAGGAAATGCTAGCCCGCCCCAACACAAAAGATGTGCTCTGGCTGGTCAAGCCCTGGGAGTTCTGGCTCCAGCCTTTTCCAAAGGGTGTGATGGTGCTAGTACTCCCACTTGGCACTGCTCCAACATTGAATGCTCCAGAGTTGGAGTTCGTGTCTGGAGCAGTCATGCTGATTCCAGACTCCCCGCAGTCCATAGGAGTCACTAAGCCCCCAAAGGCAAAAGGTCGTGGGGCTGTGCTGCCAAACACTGAGCCACAAGCCCCACTATGGTAGGTCTGGGTGACAACTCCAAAGCCAGCTGTATTAGCTTGAGCAAAGCGAAAACCTGCTGGAGTGCTGCCAATGTCTGGCCAGATGCCGGCAGGGATGTGAAAGGTGGAGGCTGAGGGTGTCAAACCCCCGACGGTTGACTGTGTGGTACTGCTGAAGGCTGGCTGGGCTGCGGTTGGGGTTGGGGATGCCACTGCTGAATTTCCAAACATGAAAGAGCTACTGAAGCTTGGGCCAATGGCTGGTTGGGGGGCCCCTTGCTTCTGCCCATCTGCAGCCCCAAATGCAGGCGGGGGCATGGCTCCTAGGGATAGTGAGAAAGGTGGCCTTGAGTTTGACCCCAAGGGAACTGTAAATGTGGAGGTCAAATTGGAGGTACTGGACAACAGTGCAGGCTGGTTTGTGGTTACTAGGGCTGAGGCTGACAGAGGGCTGCCCATACTTCTAAAATTGGCAGTGCTTCTACTAGAGGATATCTGGATAGCACTGGGAAGAACCCGGCTGAAAATGGTGACTGTATGTACAGTAGGAATGGTAGGACGTTGGTGTGGTGGGAAAATGAAGCCTGTGGCTGGGGAGAAGCTGGCTCTGAAGGCAAGGGCAGCCCCAAGAAGGAGAGTGTGGCAAGTGGAAGGGATGGAGTAAGCGTTGCCCATGGGACTGGTAACATTCACTATACCAAAATCCAAAGGTGGCTTGAAAGAAGAGTCTTCAGATGTGCTAGCTGAGTTGGTGGACGTGACTACAGAGGTAGCCTTGACCAGGCCATGGAAGAGGTGGGTAGAAGCAGGAGTAGCTGGAGAAGTGGTCTGCTTGAAAGAGAAAGGAGCTATCATGGGCATAGTTTTAAGTGGTTCTGTGTTGCCAAAGATAGGCTTGAAGGTGGGAGTTAAGATACCCGGAGTTGAAGATACTGCAGCTGTGACTGAAATTCTGGAATATAAGGAGCCTCCAATCTCACCGTTGGGTGGGAGACCAAAAATGGGTTTTGACATGGGGTCAGCAGAAGTTGCAGCAGGAAATGCAGATGCAGGATGAGAAGCTGGGTTATTCATTCCAAACAAAGAACTTTGCCTAATGAGCGCTGCAGAGGTAATGGCAGGTGGGTCTGGGGGCATGGCAGACCTATTAGTCTGAGAGGTCAAAGGTGGCCATGTGGGAGAAATAGGGGTCAGAAGGATGAAACTAGCTGTGGGCCTAGAGTCTGAAGAGGTGCCTGAAAGGGGCTCTGTCTGTGAGCACCCAAGTGGAGACAGTAGATTGGGTGTCTTCAGAGGTGAATGTCCTACACTGATTGCCTCTCCAGTAGATTGTGGGAAGGCCAGTGGACCTGGAGACTTCTGCATTTTCTTTAAGCTTTCCAACTGAGGATTTTTGCCCTGGGTTGGAGCTGTGCCTACAGAACGCACGGTGAGAGACAGGGAAGGCTGAATGGCAGAGTGAGTCTCAGGGACAGAATCTGTGGTGGCCTCAGTTGTATCCCCTCTGGCTTTGTTGCTCCATTGGAGTCCAGCTTTCTTCCCTAATGCCAAGATCTCTTCAGGGACTGCATTACCAAGCTGGGGAGGTGGACTCAGAGACAGCAGGTTCCCGGGGCTAGAAAGCAGCAGTGGAATCTCTTGATTTTGCTGCCCAGAGCTGCCATATGCTGCTGGGGACTCATTCGACAATAGTGGTATCAGTGGAGAGTGAGACTGACGGCTTTTTTCTTTCTTTTTTACTGGCCACTCTGGTATCTGGAATGACACACTGGAAACACTTCTCTTCCAAGGAACAGACAAATCTCTAGAAGAGCTATAAGAGCTTGTAATAGCATTTCTTTTGGAGCTGATGAGGCCACCTGTGTGTGTGCTGGCCAAGGAGCTCACGGAGTAGCAACTGGGCCTCCTATTCAAGCTGTGGTTTGAACTCCAGGAGTTGAGGCTTCTCTTCAGAGGACCAGGCCTGGGCACAAAAGAAGGGAGGACTCCATTCTTCCTCAGCAGTTTAAATGCAGACGGTCTCGTCTCTGCACTCCTTCTTTTACTATCCAAGCTCTCAGGGAATAGCGGGTCTTCCAGCCTCACTTTCCCTTTCTTGCACTCTCTGAGGGCCCTCAGCACTGACTCCTTTGCACATGGGTCTGGGGTCTTCTCAGAGGGTAAGGACCCTGCAGAGTTTATTACCTCTGCTGGGGAAGTGCAGGGGGGCACTCCCCGCTGAGGAGGAGCGATCTTGATGGTCACCGGGCTCCATACTGCCCTGGGGTGCCGAAGAGACCAGATACTCCGCCTGAAGTAACTTTCCCACCAGTCTGAGGGAAGAGGCCCCATGATGGAATTCTGGGACCTTTTCATGGGAAATCGCCTCCAAGCCTCATTGACCACCCTCGCAGTGGGATTGGTAGGATCCCAGTTCATCGGTCTCCTCGCAGGTCTATGCCGCGGGGCAGGATGGACGCGATGGATGTGCTGAACGCGGTGAACCTGGTGAAGGGACTGAGCTGGTCGGCGGTTCACCGGCCTCTGGGGCAAGTCTGTGCACCTCTCTGCTGGAGACGACCGCGGGGGTCCCGGCTTGCCCAGGTAACTGCCCATGAGGAGCAATGAGGCGAGGTCTGTGACTTTGAATAGGGTTTCGTCTCCTGACTCACGAAGTTTCTGATGTCTGGTGGTCCAGCCTGAGCCGAAGGGCGTAGTGTTCGGATGACGGTTGGGATCTGGGCGCGAGGAAAGGGCAAGGACCTTTGGGCGCTCGACACCCCCTAGGCTCCGCGTTCGCAGGTCAGCGCCCCGTGGGAAAGAGGACACGCAGGGCCGCGGCAGCCCCAGTATTATTTTGAGGCCGAAGCCGGGCGCTCGGACCTCTGCTCTCACCTCCGCTGGCGGCAGCGCGCGGCGCCTCGCCCGGCTTCCGCAGCGCCAGCCTGGAGCCGCGCGGGCCGAGTTCACTGAGTGGCGCTGAGCTAGAGTCCAGCGGGCGCGGCATCTCCAGGCTCCGGCTGCGGCCAGCCTCGGGCTTCCGGGCTCCCGGCCCCGGCACCGATCCTTCCGCCCGCGGGTTCCCCGGAGTCGGAGTGCGGAATGCAGTCTGAGCCTGGCAGGGTGAGTCGCGGAGCAGGACTGGAGACCCGGTCGGGAGGACCCTAGCAGCGCAGGTGGCGTTCGTGGCACCAGCAGCCAGGAAGACTCGAGGCCTAATTTGCTGGATGGCGATTCCCGCACTTCTCCTTTCCCGCTGCCCTTTCCTTTCTGCAGCCAGTAGGCGCCAGTCATCTGCTGGGAATGCAAACTCCTGACGCTGCCACCTCCCGGCCCCATCCAGGGTCGCTTCCCCAAGGCTGAATCTGGGTCGCTTTCCGATTGTTTGCACTTTGAGAATGCAAGGAAGATCGCCATCTGGCGGGGACTCGAGGCTCGGCAGGAGGCCGAAGGGATATTTTGTCTATCGACCCAGAACCTGAGCCCTTGGTAGCCACCGGGCTTAGTCCCTAGCTCAGCGCACCCCCACGATCTCTCCACTCACAGTCCACACGTAGCCCAGTGGGTCGGAGCTCCTGGAGCGGAGCCAAGAAGTGGGGGATGTCTGGACTCGCTTTTGGACAGAGTGGGTTTTGAAGAGAGCTAGTTCAAGGATGACCTTAACGTGTTCTTGAAAGAGTCGTACTCAATTCGTGCCTATTTTATTGTTATTAGAAGGAATTGTTTTAGTAATCTTTAAAAGTTCCCTGTTTCTGACTTTTCTAGAATGTTAGTTACCTAGTTGACTCTGGCTTAGTTTTCTTCTAGAAGTTTTATGGTTTCAGATCTCACATTCAAGTCTTTAATCCATTTTGAGTTAATTGTTGTGTATAGTGTAAGATAATGGTCTACTTTCATTCTTTTGCTTGTGGCTGTCCAGTTTTCCCAACACCATTTATTAAAGAGACTTTCCTTTCTCCATTGTATGTTCTTGGTTCCACTGCCAAAAATTAGCTGTCCGTAGGATTTCTCTCTTTTTTTTTTTTGGATGCAATAGAAAGCTCTATGGGGAGCAAGGGAAAATGATCATATTTGAAATGGCACAGGTAGATCTGGAAACTCTATTATCATGCTTAATCAACATCAAAGCACATATCACTGGGTAACAAGATGAAAGAAAACTAGTGGCGTTCTTCAGCATCAGGTTTTTCTCATATATAGAGGACATATGAATGGAAAGACACAAGCTAGTTCCATAAAAGAAAACAAAGCAGCTCACCAGCAAGAGGACAACATGGGTGGCGTTAGTTTCACAAAAGAAGACATAACTTTTTGAGGTCAGACTTTTAAATATACCTTGTTGTGAAGAAGCAGAATTATATAATTACAAATGGTAATTCAGTCTCAGGAGAAGGGCTGCTTGTTAATTAAATGATAGACACTTCATTGTCTTGTTGGCTGACTGGAAAGTAAATTTGTCTAATACCTTACTACATTTGGTCACTTTATCAACTTCAACTGAACCATCACTATATTTGTAAACACAATAAATATGCTCCCTAAGCAAAGGAAACTTTTCATAACAAGCAAAATTAGCATTTTAACAGCAGGAATGATGCAATAGTTATTAACTATATGCTCTAAATATGTTTTATTATTCATGAAAGAACAGTGTGGTGCAATTATCATTTTGAAAAGTGGATTGACATACATGTACTACTATTTATAAGTTATAAAGATTGCTGTTGATAAAAAGGGCAAAATATGCAAAATTTTAAGATAAAATTAAAATACAATGTTAGACTTGGAAGAAAAATTGCTTTTCATTATATGCAAAGTTTTCTTTAAAACAAAACAGACAACTCCTGGAAAATGGGCTAGAACAAATGGTGAAAGTGTACATGTGAAGTTCAGTTGTTACATAAACCTAATCTGTTCTCTAGATGTTAGAACAATACACGACATCGAGCCTCTGGAAATGCCACAAATGTGCTGTGAATTCCTGAGTAGTTGAATGTTTGAACTTTCTTTCCAAGGATTCAGTGATTGCTTTCATATTTGGATTATATTTATGTGACTCTTTAAGCTATTCTGGCTTCAATCTAAAGTTCTAAGAAAACCATGATCATTTTGTTTTCAAGTGACATAATATTGGGAATTTTAGTTATCTTTCAAACTGGTATTGGGCTTATGGGGAACTTATTGCTTTTCATTATATATATGTCATCTTATTCATTCAACCTCATCAGAAGAAGCCCTTAGATGTGATTCTCACTCAGCTAACATTGGCTAATGTTATAACAGTTGTTTTCAGGCGCATTCCATATATAATGTCATCCTTTGGAATTAGAAATATTTTGCAGGATATTGGTTGTAAAGCAGTGCTATACATTTATAAAGTGACATGGGGTGCTTCTCTATGTACTTCTTCTCTAGTGAGTATATTTCAGGCCGTTATTATCAGTCTGGCTTATTCTAAATGGGCATGGCTCAAACCCAAAATCTTCACACAAATTCTGCCCTTGTTGATTTATTCCTGGATGAGCAACATGCTAATCAATGTGTGGGTCATCATAAGCATTGCCACCAGAAATTCCACTAATGTTGGACTTTTATATTCTCTGAGGTACTGTAAGACAAGACAGTTTATATACCATCATGAAATGCTATTTCAAAGTGTCATATTTATTCAAGATGTCTTCTTGTTGTTCTTCATGATTTGGGCCAGTTTCTACATGGTGATTGTCCTGTTCAGGCATCACAAGGTCATCTTGCATATTCACAGTACCAGCCTCTCTCCACAATCTTTTCCTGAAACTAAAGCCACCCATTTTGTCCTCTTGCTGGTGAGCTGCTTTGTTTTCTTTTATGGAACTAGCTTGTGTCTTTCCATTCATATGTCCTCTATATATGAGAAAAACCTGATGCTGGAGAATGCCACTAGTTTTCTTTCATCTTGTTACCCAGTGATATGTGCTTTGATGTTGATTAAGCATGATAATAGAGTTTCCAGATCTACCTGTGCCATTTCAAATATGATCATTTTCCCTTGCTCCCCATAGAGCTTTCTATTGCATCCAAAAAAAAAAAAAAAAAAAAAGGGAGAGAGAGAAATCCTATGGACAGCTAATTTTTGATAGTGGAGCCAAGAACATGCAATAGAGAAAGGAAAGTCTCTTTAATAAATGGTGTTGGGAAAACTGGACAGCCACAAGCAAAAGAATGAAAGTAGACCATTATCTTACACCATACGCAACAATTAACTCAAAATGGATTAAAGACTTGAATGTGAGACCTGAAACCATAAAACTTCTAGAAGAAAACGTAGGGAGTACACTCTTCAGCATCAGTCTTTGTGGTATCTTTTTGAATACTATGTCTCACCAGGCAAGAGAAACAGAAGAAAAAATAAACAAATGGGTATACATCAAACTAAAAAGCTTATGCACAGCAAATTAAACCATCAACACAATGAAAACACAGCCTAACAATTGGGAGAAGATATTTGCAAGTCATATATCCGATAAGGGCTTAATATCCAACATACATAAAGAACTCATACAACTCAATGGAAAAAACAAGCCCCCACTTAAAAAATGAGCAAAGGATATGAACATTTTTCCAAAGAAGATATACAAATGGCCAATAAGCACATGAAAAGACATTCAACATCACTAATTATTAGGAAAATGCAAATCAAAACTACAATAAGATATCACCTCACACCCATCAGAATGGGTATAGTTAAGACAAGAAATAACAAGTGTTGGAGAGTATGTGGAGAAAAGGAAACTCTCATATACTGCTGGTGGAAATGTAAACTAGTGCAACCACTATAGAAAACAGTAAGGAGATTCCTCAAAAAATTAAGAATAGGACTACAATATGACCCAGCTATTCCACTTCTGGGTATTTATCCAAAGGACATGAAAACACAAATGCAAAAAGATATTTGCAGGGATCCCTATGTTCATTGCAGCATTATTCACAACCGTCAAGACTTGGAAACAACCTAAGCGCCCATCAATGGATGAATGGATAAAGAAGATGTAGCATATATACACAATGGAATACTACTTAGCCATAAAAAAGATGAAATCTTGCCACTTGTGACAACATGGATAGACCTTGAGGGTATTATGCTAAGCAAAATAAGTCAGACAGAGAAAATCAAATACCATATGATTTCATTTGTAAGTGGAAGATAACAACAACAACAAACAAACACATAGCTGCAGAGGTTAAATTGGTAGTTACCTGAGGGGAAGAGGGAAGGGAGGAGGGCCAAAAGGGTAACAGGGCACATGTGTACAGTGACAGATGGAAATTGGTCTTTGGATGGTGAACATGATGTAGTTTACACAGAAATGAAAATATAATGATGTACACCTGAAATTTATATAATGTTATGAACCAACGTAACCTCAGTAAAAAAAATTCCTGATGAAAATTCTTTTAATTGCAAGAGAAGATATTTTTAGAATTGTTGTGAATATAGACAGTAGTCCTGACTACACCAAGATAAAAATTCGAGAAATGCTAATTCATTTTGATTCAACCTATGACAGTCTCTTCAAGCATAAAAGAGGATATTGCAGATGAGTACATATAGTGCAGCATACATATAAATTCTAAAAACGTGGAAAATTATATTAATAAAAAATTCTAATGTTAAAATAAAGAAATGCAAGATGATGGTAAAAGTCAAATTTAAAAGAATGATTATCTTTAAGGTGTTTAGAAAAAGATATAAAAAGAGTCAGGAACGTAGCGGACTTCTTCTTTTGTATGAAGCTATTAATGGTTCATGGAGCAAAACTTTGACCAATTGGAGACAGTGGCTGGTGGATAAATTCTTCCCACTTTCTTCCCCTAAGCAATTTGTCCTGAGATCGCACCCCTATTTAATTCAATGGGTGCTCTTTACGTGAATATGTTCAGTTTGTAAAAATTTATCAAAGCTTATACTTATATGTGGAGTTTCACGTATATATCTATCTTATACTTCATTAAAATGTTAAAAATTATTCATTTGCAATAGCTCCAAAAAACATTTTTAACCTAGAAATAAATCTTACAAAATTGTGCAGGATCTTTATCCAGAAAACCATAAAACATTGCCAAGAGAATGTAAAGAAAGCCTAAATTAATGTAATGATACACTGTATTTATTGAATGGAAGACAGTATTGTAAAGATTACAATTCTCCTTAAAATGAAGTATAAAGTCAATGCAATTACAATTAAAAGACAGTATTGTGAAAATTGACAAGCTTATTCTAAATATTATATGGAAATGCAAAATTCCAAGAGTAGCCAATACTATGTTGAAAAGAACAAAATGAGAGGATGTAGATAGATAGATATCAATGGTTATTGCAATGCTGTGGTAAGACAGTATGCTAAAAATAGACCAATGCAGCAAAATAGTGTCCAAAAACAGAACCACAGAACCAAACATTTGTAGACACAATTTGTGAAAAAGATTGCACTGTATAGCAGTGGGGGAACGGATGTTTTTTTCAATAAACAATACTGAATCCATTGGATATCTAATGGGGAAAAATGAATCCTATTCTCTCTCTATACAAACAAAAATCAATACCAGATTGATTTTAGACTTAAATATGAAAGGTGAAAGAAAGCTTCCAGAACGTAGCACAAGAGAATATCTTCATGATCATGGGGTAGGCAAAGATTTCTTAAACAGAATATTGAGTAGGCTACCCACAAAGGAAAATAGTGATATTTTGGGTTAAATTGAAATTAAGAAATTCTGTCTATCAAAAGACATTATTAAGAGAGTTAATAGTCAAACTACAGAATGGGAAAAGATATTTCCAACATATATAACTGATACAAGTCTCTTATCCATAATATGTATGGATACAAATCAATAATACCAATCAATAATAAAAATACAGACAACCCAATAGAAAAAGCAAAAAGATTTGAAAGGTCTTTTTACCAAAACAAAAGTATCCAAATGGCCAATAAATATATGAAAATATGCTCAGCTTCATTATTAATTAAGGAAATGCAAATTAAAATGCATTAAGTTACCACTATACACCTAGCAAAATAGCAAAATTAAAAAGAATGCAAATCATTGTTTTGGAAGTCTGTTTGGCAATATCTTATAATGTTGGACCTACGCATACCCATTAATCCAAAAATTTCGCTTCTAAATATAGACCCAGAAAAAATGCACACATTTGTGAACCATGACATATTCAAAAATGTTCCTTTTGTTGTGTTTACTTATAATAGTCCCAGAATGAGAGCAACATAAATGTCTATCAACCGCAGAATATCTAAATTTTATAATATACATACAATGGAATATTCTACTGCCACAAAAATGAAGAAACTACTGCTACATTTAATAGCATAGATTAATTTACAGATATAATTGAATAAAAGAAGCCAGACACAAAAGAGCACAGACAATATGACTCCATTGACATAAATTTTAAGGACAGGAAAAACTGAATTTTGGTGTTAGAAGTCAGAATGGTGATTACCTTTAGAGCAAGGAAAATGTGACTGAGAGATAGCATAAAGATTGTATCTGAGGTGTTGGTAGTATTTTATTTCTTGATGTAGATGGAAGTTACTTGTGGGTTCCCTGTGTGAAAATTCATTTACCTATCCATATGATTTGTATGCTTAAAAATGTTATAAATTAATTGTTTAAAAGCTTAAAGAGACAGCCACGTGTAAAAGAATGCACATAGACCATTATCTTATAACATACACAAACATTAACTCAAAATAGATTAAAGACTTGAATGTAATACCTGAAACCATGAAACTTCTAGAAGAAAACATAGGTAGTATGCTCTTCAACATCGGTCATAGCAGCATATTTTGAAGTACCATGTCTGACTCGGCAAGGAAAACAATAGAAAAAGTAAACAAATGGGTCTACATCAAAGTAAAAAGCTTCTGCACAGCAAAGGAAACCATAAACAAAAGGAAAAGATGACCTACCAATTGGGAGAAGATATTTGCAAATCGTATATCTGATAAGGGGTTAATATCCAAAATATATAAAGAGCTCATATGTCTCAACAACAAAAAAACTAACCACCAAATTAGAAAATGGGCAAAAGATCTGAACAGACATTTCTCCAAAAAAGACATACAGATGGCCAACAGACACTTGAAAGGTGTTCAACATCACTAACTATCAGGGAAATGCGAATCAAAACTACAAAGAGATATCACCTCATGACCTTCAGAAAGGCTATAATTAACAAAACAGGAAATAACAAATGTTGAAGAGGAAGTAGAGGAAGGGGAACCCTCACATACTGTTGGTGGGAGTGCAAACTGGTGCAACCTCTACGGAAAACAGTATGGGGAGTCCTCAAAAAATTAAGAATAAAACTATCATGCAGTCCAGCTATTCCACTGCTGGGTATTTATCCAAAGAACATGAAAACATAAATGCAAATATATATATATTTATATGCACCCCTATATTCATTGCAGCATTATTCACAATAGCCAAGACTTGGAAGCAACCTAGGTGCCCATCAAGGGGTGAATCCATAAAGAAGATGTGGTATATATACACAATGGAATACTACTCAGCCATACACAAGAATGAAATCTGGCCATTTGTGACAACATGGTTGGACCTTGAGGGTATTATGCTAAGCAAAATAAGTCAGAGGTAGAAAGTCAAATACCATATGATCTCGCATATAAAGAGAAGATAAAAACAACAACAAACACATAGAGACAGAGATTGGATTGGTGGTTACCAGAGGGGAGGGGGGTAGGGAAGAAGGCAAAAGAGGTGCTTAGGCACGTGTGTATGCTGATGGATTGTAGTCTTTGGGTGGTGAACATGATGTAATCTACACAGAAATCGAAATGTGGTGATGTACATCTGAAATTTATATTACGTTGTAAACCAATGTTACTGCTGCAATAAAAATTTAAAAAATAATAATAAAGTAAATAAAATACTTTATTTCCCTCCAAAAAAGCTTAAAGAAAGTTATAAATCAATATGTATATACGTATATTATGAATCAATTCTTAGTATGTCGGATGACTCCACAGCATGGCTGATGAGTGGAGTATGTCCACACCCAGGATCCGGGTCAGAACCCCAGGGTCACTGAATCGGAGCGCAGAACTTCAACCACTCAGCCATGGGGCCAGCACCCTAAAAGTTTATTTTAGAAAACAAAAATAATAAAACATTAAAGAGAACTAAGGGGCATGTAAAAAAAAAATCTAAAAGGAAATAAAAACAAGAGAAGCAGAGTACTATAGCACCCAATTGCCTTTTCTTTTAGAGCATTTACTCATGGAGGAAAAATTGGGCTTATATTTTAGCAGCTTCTAAACAGAGGCAAAGTGAAGTCACTGGACCTGCTCAAAATGGAGAACCACCCTATATTAGCACATGTCCCGTGTGGTATAGATTCAGGTTAATAATGACCTAGAGAGAAAACTCAACCTTCACCCCCAGTGAACTGCAGGAAAAATTGTCTTGTCACTTAGGAAAGTGTGGAGTAAAAGAAATAGAAAACATCCCTGTCACTGAGAAGTCAGCCACAAAGTGAACCTCTAGCAGATAGGCATCCTAGATGTGAATTCCTGGGTAGTTCACGGAGCCTTAAGTCATAAACTTGGTTTGAAGTTTGTATTATTTACCTACTACTTTAACAAATAACTTCAAATTTAGTGGTTTAAAACAATAAACTTTTATTATCTCATGGTGTCTGTAGGTCAGAAATTTAGGAGTGTCTTAGCTGGGTAGTTCCAGCTCAGGGTCTCTCATGAGTTGCAATCAAGATGCCAGCTACAGCTCTAGTCATCTTAAGATTTGACTGGGCTGGGGGATCCCTTTCCAAATTGTCTGAGTGTTAATAGGAAGTCACACTTTCTCCCTACTTGGGCCTCTTCACAGGGCTGCTGGTGACATAGCAACTGGCTTCCCCTAGAGCCAGATCCATCAATTATGTTGGTCACAAAAAGACCAACCCTGATAAAATTAGGTAGGGAACTACATAGAGGCATGAATTTCAAGAGGTGGAGATCACTGGGGGTCATCTTAGATGCTGCCTACCAGAGTCTGCCCTCTGACCACCAATGATCCATGTCTCTTCCTCATGCAAAACACACTCACCATCACCCAAGAGGCCTCAAAGGGCTCAGAATTTAACATTTAAATTACATCCAGGTGTATGTGAGGTACCTTGAGTATAGTTCCTTAGGTATATTCCTTCAAGTACATAGAAACAAACCTTGTGCACCAAGAGAGGAAATACTGTCACACCTGGACAAGGCTTTGAATCCTTGATTCTCCGGTCAAAGTTCTGATGCTCTACCAACCAAGCCACACAGGCTCCAGGGAAAACCTCTTATATCCAGAAATGGTTTGAGCAAATATCACTGTTGTTGATTGGTACTGTAAATATATTCTTGGACTCGGGAACGATAGCTGAAGAAATGATTTAAATTCCTTAGGGCAAATTCATTGAACAGAAGTGTATTCGTGTATTCTCAGCGTTACTTGGTATTCACTGGTGAGCTGTTACTTGTTTGGTTTGCACTGTCTAAGAAGCCATGCTGGCCTATATAGAAGAAATGTAAATAGCATCAACACAACAATCCTTATTTATTTACACACAGTTTGTAAAAGGTGAGAGACTCAAGAGGTGGAACCAACTGATTGTCTTCAGTAAATATTTATTAATACTTAATACGTTCACTAGTCACCTTTTGGTGACAAACAAAAACAAAAATAATGACAAAGTAGGAGAAGTGGAAACCAATTAGTGGAGAGCAGTAGTTAGAATTATTGCATTTTGCCAAATATTTATTGATGCAAGAAAAAATCATTCATAAGGAAGGGAATGTCCTGGGTGAGTACGATCCTCCTTTGTGCCCTTAACTTCACTAGTTTTTAGGTGATTTTACCTTCCAGAGGAATTTTTACCAACTTGGAACACCCTCATATATTTTTCTAATGGACGCCTAACATTTTTCAACAGATACGTGTAAAGACTGTACTGACTGGCATATTGTAAACTTTTAAATATTTTTTAAGCAATGGCATCACATTCCTTTATTGTATCAAATAGATTTTAAAAACCATAGTGATTTAATATCTGCCAACATCCCTTAAAAAAAAACAGAAGAGCACGCCCTTCTGTGACAGTTGGAAATTTTATATCGATCTTCTTTCTCCTTGAATTTGTATTTCCACAGAATTTTATGCCAATATAATGAATGTTTACACTTAAAATCTTTACTTGATCATTCGATTATATTAGTCTGCACCAAATATATGTGTAAATATTGAAATCCGGTTTTGCTATTTGATGGGACCACAAATCTGTGTTATAATTAATTCTTTGGGTTTGAGTTATATTTGCATTTACTGGTAATACACAATCAAAACATCATAAGTAGATAATAAATTTGAAAACCCTTTACTGGAAGATTTAACAGAAGTAAATGTGGAATTTGTCTCGTTTTTCTCCATGAAATGGTGTATGATGTACAAGACTACCTCAACTGAAGGAAGATTTCCAATTTTTCTTTTGTTGGACGCCAGGGATGGAAGGAATTCTACAATTCTGGGCAGTGTGCCACTTCAGATAGGAAGAAGAGTTTAGGAATTGTCTAGTGGGAAAACGGCATTTCAAAGGAAGGTGGGAAAGAAGAACGCAAATTGGAGAAGGATTCTCAGACAGGTGAATTTTAAGATTGATTACACATGGAAGAGATAAATATGAACTATGCATAGAAACTGATTTTATCTTTTTACTCACAGCCTAGTTGGAATAAAACTTAGCAAGGAATAAGCGTTTAAGAAAAGAAAAGACCCCATAGCAGAGGATGGTTTCGATCCATCGACCTCTGGGTTATGGGCCCAGCACGCTTCCGCTGCGCCACTCTGCTAGCCATTTTTACTTTTTCCCTGTTTTTCATTTCAATGATCCAGATCACCTTTCCCGCGCAGAGAAAGCATTCTTTATCTTTTCCGTCCCTTTCCTTTTGAACGTTTTCGCCGCCCCTCTCTCTCCCAGGCAAGTCGGAGATCCACTCCTCCACAACCAATGGGTCCAGGACTGCGCTTTTCTAACCTGCCGGAGTGTCCAAACTCGGATTTCTTTTTTTTTTTTCTTCCAGGAGCCGCTCCTTGCTCAGGGAGAGCCGAGGAAGAGCGCGCGGAATAAAACTCTAGTGAACCCTTCTCGGGCAAGATCTGAGGAGTCCTGGAGCCAACCCTGCCGCCACTGGAGAGGAATCGTGTTAACCGTCTTGTTTGTTTCCTGCAAAAAAAAATCTCATAAACATCGTTTGGATAAAAGAGAGGTTTTTATTTGCTTGCAAGGGCACAAGATTTTCACGAGGACGGTGCCCCTGGAACAGAGAGAATAAACCAAATTTATTGCTCAACTTATTACATGGCGACCTCAATTTCTATTGGATCTCGTTTGGGGCCGTTTTGACATAAAAATAAAATAAATAAAACAAAAAACCCAAGGAAATAATAATTAAAAAACTAAACTAATAAAGATAGGACCTTCCTTTTCTCGTGGCTTCTATCAGAGAGCAGAACCTTTAGGAAGTCCCTGAACACCAGCTCTGGTTTGCAGCTGCCTCTGTGATGACGCTAGATAGGGCCCATCTGGGATGTTGTAAACCTTTTATCTTCAGTGATGTAAGCTTTTGGATGATGAGCGTAATGTGTTCATTCAGTCACACGGCTAGGCCATGGGTTGCATGCTAGGGTTTGTTGTTTGTTTGCTTCTCTCTCTTTTTACTCCATTTCCCTGTCCACAATGGAACTTAAGGAACAGCCTCTGCAGCATTTTCTTTCATGGTACACGGGCGAGCGAAGGTTGCTCGCACAGCTGAGGACCCGCCTCCGGTTCCCAGCCGTGCGCACAGCCCCACCGGAGCGGCCCTCACTTGAAACAGCGTTTATGTGGGCCTTCTTAAGGCAGCCCAGGTGGGATGGATGTTCTGTTCAGCGAAGATTTCCTTACCAAGACTGGGACAAGAGTGTTCTTGAATTTTGATATATTTTCCCCAGACTTCACGTGAAGGGGAAGGGAGCCCACAGACAGTAACCAGACGACAAGCAATGTGTTTCTCTTAAGTCTTCAGGGATGTTCTGAATCCAAGGATAGTGAAACTCGATTATTCCTTTTGGGCATTTGTCCTCCCAGATCTTTGTCATCTCAAGCAGATGCTACGATCTTCAAATTGTATCCTCTCAAAAGTCAGTCTTTCTTCAAACTTTTCTGACTGCAATCCAGAGTCAGAAATACATTTTAAATCAAAACTCAATACAATATGCAAACATCTATATATATGTCTATATGGAGAGATATATCTATCTGAATCTACCTACCTATCTACCTATATCTATATCTACATCTGTATCTATCTACCTATATATAGAGGGAAAGAGAGAAGCCAAACTCCACAAAACAATATTTTACTACGTGGGGCTTATTCTGATATTTCCTATTCCCACTACATTCTGTTTCATTTATTAAAACACTAATAATGACCTTTTCTTTTACATTGATTTCACACTCATTCACTTCTGAGTCACAAAGCGATTTGAAAAACACTATTACCTATATAATGGTATTAGAAATGGTTTGTCCTTCTAGAGTCAGATAATGGGGTAGAACACAGTGACCTTTCCCTAATGGTAGGACCAGTAGTCAAAGACTGAAAGGAGTATTCTAATGCCACAAGCCATTTTTGATATCACACAGTAAACACGTTAACTCTCCAGGGGCTACACTCCATCTGCCCCTATCTGTGTTGATTCCTGCAGTGGGCGAAGGAAAATCACACTTGGTCTAAACAGTCCTCTTGGATTCAGTTTTTTCCACCTCTGTCCCACACTTGTGAGGTGGTTTCTTGTTCCTCTCATCTGCTGAAGAATTCTTGCCCGTGTGGTTAAGTAGATATTGGTCCTCATCTCTTGGAGCATATTTTGTTCCAATAATTTTTTTATTCCTCTATTTTACCTCATCCAACATATTGTTCTCATGTGGTTCTCTCTGCTTGGAAAATACTTACCTAGATGTCTGTAGGATTTACTCCACGGCTTCCCTCAAGCCTTCGTTCAAATGTCAGGACCAATGGCTCTAAAGGCTTTGCATAGATGCACCTGCCCTCGTTTTCTGTATATGCTTCAAAGAGATTTGTATATTGAGTTCCCCTTACACTTCTTCTAGGATCAGTAATTCTCACCTTCCTTTGTTGTGTTTGTTGTCACAGTACAGTAGTTTGAAACGCTACTCCGTTCATTCAGCATTTACTTTTGTCAGCTGTGGTTTATGGCTTTCTAGCATCCGCTGGATATTTGTATATGGGAAATTTGCATCTTAAGATATCTGGGATCACTTGAGATACTTAGAGACATGACTCACCACACTTAAGCCCCCACCAAAATAAAGGAGGGTAGACATCTTTCTTCATTTTTTTATAATACGAATTCCTATTTATTGAAACCTAAAGGTGATAACATCTACAGGATGAGTCGATCTGTCCACCTGATTGTTCAGTGCCTGTTCTGAAGTAGAGGTTTATCTGGTAGGCATTAATATATGACAAAAAGATCCTCAGCATTGTGACAGTTCCCATAAATCAGTCCACATGACTTTCCCCACTCTTCTGGTCTCTAATCTTCAAATCTTGCTCTTTTCAGATTCCCGACCATCCAGACAACCATTCCCTACTGCCTAGGGTTCCATATCCAGCCTTACCTTAGGCCTCTCCTCTCTCCATATAAAGTGGATGATCAAATGAACCATCTAAAGCTCTACCCACTGGGAGGATTTCTTTTCACCACTGTCCAGTCACTTCTGAGTGGGAGATTGTGCAGCAGCACAATTTGGTCCTACAAATTTTCTCTTATACTTTTTTCTTCTAAAAGTTTTATATTTTATTTTAAATCTATGAACTGTTTTCAGTTAATTTGTTTAATAAAGTGTGAGGTTTAGGTTGAGGTTCACGTTTTTTGCCCGTGGATATCCAATTGCTCCACCACTATTTTTTTGAAAAGACTAAGACTTTCCTTCCTCTGCTTAATTGCTTTTGCATTTTTGTCAAAAATAACTTAGCTATATTTATATGTGATTTCTGGGTTCTCTATGCTGTTTCATTGACTTATCTGTCTATCCCTCTGCCAATAATGCACATTTTTTAAATTACTGTGGCAGTAGAATAAGTCTTGAAATCGTGAGAGACTTTTTTACACTTTTTCCTCTTTAAAAAAATAAATGGCCCTGAGCTTACATCTGCGGCCAATCTTTCTCTTTTTTTCTTTCTTCTCCCCAAAGTCCCCCAGTACATAATTGTATATTCTAGCTACCGGTCCTTCTAGCTGTGCTATGTGGGCCGCTGCCTCAGCATGGCTTGATGAGCAGTGTAGGTCTGCACCCACGATCCGAACTGGCGAAACTCTGGGCAGCTGAAGCAGAGCACACAAACTTAACCACTCGGCCACGGGGCCGGCCCCTCTTCCTCTTTTTCAGAGTCATTTTAGGTATTCTAACTCATTTGCCTTTACATATAAATTTTAGAATAGTCATGTCTAAATCTACAAAAACATCTTACTAGATTTTGATAGGAATTGTGTTAAACCTGTATACCATTTTGAGGAGAGTTGATATCTCTACTATGTTGAGTCTTCCTATCAATGAACACAGAATATCTCTCCATTTACTTAGGTCTTTGATTCCTTTCATCAGCGTTGTGTAGTTTTGTAGTTTTCAGCATGTACATGTTTGGGTAGATTTGCATCTAAGTTTTTCTTTCTTTCTGTCTTTTTTTAGCAATGTAAATGGTACTGTATTTTAATTCTGGTGCCCACGGGTTTATTGCTAGTATATAGAAATACTATGGATTTTTCTGTTTTGATCTTGTATTCTGTGACTCTACTGAACATTCTTAGTAGTTCTAGGAAGTTTTTTGTTTGTTTGTTTTTAGGTTCCTTACGATTTTCTACGTAGATCATCATATAACCTTCAAACGGAATGGGAAGTACAATTCTTTGGCAAAGAGAGAGGGGGAAGTGCATATTTCTAAAGAAAAATGCAATCCACTGAGCAATCAACTGCACCATCAACAAACAATTGGCCAAAACTGTGGAACTGAATGTTAAAGTGTCCTGCTATTTCTGGGTAGGGTGAGTATTTCGCCTAAAGACCATACTGCAGTATTTGTCATATAACTCCCTACCATGTGTGTTTATCATCAGAATGTGACATTACCATGGTTTGGTGGAGAGCTTTCCTCATCCGTTATGTAGTTCAGTTGTAAGAGTGAAGGACTGAAAATCTAAAAGTCCTGGGTTCTGACGCAGTGAATACTTTACTCAATAAACACAGTTTCTTGTTCCTTTGCTAAAACACATTTATCTAGAAGGATAGCTTTCTTATATTTCATGGTCTGTAAGCCTTTGTACTGTGTTACTCAGGAAATCTCCATTATTAAAAACTGGTAAAGTCATCTTCTGCTTGGAATAGGATAGCAAATCTTAGCTACTGGTTAAAGTAACTGACTTGGCATTTACTCACTCCATACAGGTAAAAGTCTTGAAACTTTAACCCAAACTTCTGTCTTTAGCAGATGAGAATTAAGTAGCTTTCGAACCAAGGGAATAATACACCCCAGTGCCTGGACAGGGACTTGAACCCTGGACCCTCAGATTAAAAGTCTGATGCTCTACCAACTGAGCTACCCAGGCTCCAGGGGTATGGCATAGCCATGGACAGAAATAGGATTAATGACTTTTTCAATTCAACGGTGTGGCACATGCATTCTTGCACTCAGGAAAAGCAACTGAGCAGATTTTTAACCTCCACAGTCAACTTACCCAGCACTTGTTTCTGTTTTCTGTACAGTTATAGAATGGGAAATAAAAAAAACCCAACTGATTGCTCCCAATAAATATTTATGGAATGCTTAGTTACGTCTGTTAGCCCTTAGTTACTGGGCACCAAGAAATAACCCAAAAAAGACATAAGGAACAACAAAAAAATTAAAAAAAAAAAAAAAAAAAAAACAAGGAGAGGAAAGTGAAAGCAACCAGAGGAGAACAATGGTAAGAATTTGCCAAATTTGGTAAAGTCTACCACTGTTTTTCTTAGTCCAAGGGAAAAAATCAAGTCATTAAAAAGGAGGGAAATGTCATGTGGTGACTGTGGTGGACCTACTCTGTACATTTCACTGCTTTGGGGATTTTTTTAACCTCCTAAAATAATTTTGGCAAACTTGGTATTCCCTATCACATGTTTTCACTGGACATCTAACATTTTTCTTCATAAGTTTAAATTCTTCTGAAGGATATAGTGACTTACATCAAAAGAATCTAAAAACTACAGTAATTTAATACTTAGCAACATCCCTTGAGAGAGGGTGAGATTTTACAATGATCCTTTATCTCCTTGAATTCGTTATTTTGATTCCGTATTTCCCATAGAATTTTATCCCAATACAACATCATTTTGTAGTCTTTCAAATCTTCCTACCATACTTCTCTGTGCCAAGTACGGGTATAAATATTGAAATCTGCTGTTGTTATTTCCTGTGGCCCCAAATCTCTGTTAAAAATATTTCTTGTGGATTGTGTTACTTTTGCATCTACTTGTAGCACATAATCATTAAGGCATAATAATGGATAATAATTTGAAAAACCCTTTACTGGAAGAAAATGTGGAATTGTCATTCTGCCTCCTCCATGAAATCATATAGAGACCACCTCCATTGAAAGAGGTGCCTCTGACTCAGTATTTCCAATTGTTTCCATGTCAAGAAACCTAGAGGAAAGCATTTTTACACCCTTGGGGCAATGTGCCACCATCAACTGAGCCTTAATTTATCAGAAATGTCTTAATTTATCAAGCAGAAAGGTGAGATTTTTTTCCTTGAATTTACGTGCCACACTTCTACAGCAGACTGAGTCTCAGAGAGGCAAATTTTAGAAAGATTTTTCCTTAGGAAAGGTTAAATATATAAGATCTAGATTTAGTTCAACTGTTTGAATACAGCTTAGCAAGGAATTTGCTATAAATTTAGAGTTAATGATGGTTTTAATTCATTGCTATCTGGGTTACCGATCCAGCAGGCTTCCGCTGTGCTACTCTGCTTATAATCTGATGCTACCCCGCTAATATTCAATTCCATTATCACAATTAGTTTTTCTCCAACAGGAGAATGGTTTCATATTTTTCCTCCACATCCATCTTTTTCCTTCCTTCTTCCTTGCTCGCTCCTCCCTTTTCTTGGCCTCTTTAAAATCAGCCCCCTTGAGAACCAGATGGTTCCAGCAGTGCTTGCAAGTCTGCGCTTTCCCAATCGGCCAAAGATCCAACCTCTGAACTCTCTTCTTCAAACGCTTTTCTGGGCTTGAGGGGGAACTGCAGAGGGAGCCCAGGAGGAGCCCACAGAGCAAAGCCCTGAGGAAACTCTCACTTGAGAAAAACCTGAGGATGTGTGGAATTAACACCCCTGCCTCCAGGGCAGCGATGTTTTAACCAGCTGGTACCAAAGCTTTTTTTTTATCTGCAAGGGAGCCAGACTTTCAGAATTCCATTTCCCACTGGATAACGTTTGGGTCCATTTTGACAGGGACCAGGAGTTGCTGTGTCTGAAAACAAGATTTTTGTTCCCGGGACTTATCTTGGGAAATAGGGCTTTTGGAAGTCTCTGTACACGAAGGCTCCTGTCGTTTGAAGCTGCCTCTGCACTGTATATGCCAGAAATTATACCACTAGATGTTCAATAACAACTTTACTCCACATAGAAATGATTAGAAGCCACATAAATATTACTCACCAAATCCAAATTTTAAATCTCTCCATTTAACTTCCCCTAAACATCTGTAGTCTCTCCTCCAACAGGAGGGTGTGACAGAGGAGTTGGAGTGGAAAGGGACAGTGAAATTCCGCATTGTTTCATGTCCTCTCTTGTTTTTGGATTTGCAGTTGCATTTCCTCTGGAATTCTTTCCCCTTTTCCCATTTCCCAGTTCCTACTAGTCCTTTGGATCTCAGGTCAGACATTTTCTGTTACTTCCATCTGGAGGCTTTTGCTGACTCCTCAAGACTGGTTTAGAAGCTCCTGGAATACACCCAGGGTTCCTGAGATTATTTCAATTCTATTAATAGCACTTATGACATATTATAACTATCCCTTGTATAATCTTTCCCTAAACCTTAGCATGCTCAAGGCTCAGTCTTTAAATACCATGTATATGCAAATATCTCTTTCCATCTTGGACTGCTCCATGAAACTCTAGATTCACATATGCAACTGCTTTCTCAACAAGTATTTTATACTTATTGTCAAAAACTGAGCTCCTAATCTTCCTCCCAAATTTGCTCCTCACCAATCTTCCCCACCTCCGTAAACAACTGCTCCATCTGTGCCGTCATCTGTAAATCCTTTTTGCTTACATCCTACGTCCCATCTATCAATTCCACCTTCAAAATATATCCATAATCCAGCTGTTTTTCTTACTATTTCCATTGCTAGCACACTAGAAAGTCTACTATCACTTCTCACCTAGATTTTTGCAATAGACGCTTCACTGGTCTCCCTCTTTTTTATTTATCCTTGTCCCTGCCTAGTCTAGACACAGCAGTAGTGCAAACCTCTCAAGGGTTCTTCTCTCATCCAGTATAAAAGCCAAAGTGCTTCTAGCGGCCTGTAAGAGCCCTCCCCTCTCCTCTCTCCTCCTTTCCTCTCTAGCCACCTCCAGCCTCCTTGCTCTTCCTCCAACAAGTCAGGCATCCTCCTGCCTCAGGCCTTTGTACTTGCTGATTCCTCTGCCTGGAAACAACTTTTCCCAAATATATGCTTAACTCATTTCCTTATATCCTTCAGGTCTTTGGTCAAATACCACTTCCTCAGTGAAGGCTTAACTGTTCAACATATTTAAAATTACAAAATACTTTTTAAAAAACCAGCCATCCCTATTATCTTTCCTGCTATTTTTCATTAGTTACTATACTATTTTACTTATTCATTTCATTTGTCTGCATTTCCCACTGGAACGCAAACTCCGTGAGGACAGAGGTTTTTGCCCATTGTGTTCATAGTTATAGCTCTAGTATCTAGAGGAGTACATGTCATATTGATACCAAGCAATGGGCTGGCTCTGCTCTCCATGATCTGAGCCAATCAATCACAAGGAGTCAGGGATCAAGAAAGGAAGTTTTAATTTGATTAGCCGGCATAATCAGGAAGATGGCAGACTGATGTCTCAAAAAAAAAAACCCATCTTCAAAAATTGCAGAATCTTGAAGTAGTTACACAGGGAAAATGAGCAGTTAGGAGGGGATTTCATTCAGGCATGACGGACTCCAGGGTCTTTTATTGTTCCATTCTTCTGTCAGCTCTGATGAATACCTTGTAATTGTGTTTCCCTCCTGTGGTCAGCCTGTAACTGGAGAGAAATTCATAGAACAAAGTTTTAATTTATCAAGCTCTCAGGGAGTATACACATAAGCAGAAGCCATACATCAGGAGAACATGTGAACTTTTTAAAGTATGTGCAGAGCAGCGATTAGTCACACAGAGGAGGCCATTTAGCGAAACAAGATGGCCTCACTTTTCTTCACTTACAATATAGCAGCTACTCAATACTTTGTTGAATAAATGTTGAATGAATGCCCTACTGGAGTACATAGGGAGCACTCAATGTTTTTCCACAGGTAGATGTGTAAGCAAATTTCAAGAGTTTAACCCTGAAAGGGTACAGGAATGGTCTATTCATAGGTAAATGTTCTAGATTCTGTTTCTACAGCTCTCTGTTGTGGTTGTGTGTATAAACCTGATGGAGTTGCTAATCATGGGTCTTCTGTTTAATCACGTGATCCACCATGCTGGTTCATGCTTGTGCAAGAAGTTAAAAGCTTGACCCTGCAGTAGGACTAAGCACCTGAGACTTCCAGTCCCATCCGGAGAGCGGCAGATGTTCATCTGTGTAACCATTAGTTCTTCCCCTTTGCAAAGCTTCAGGCTGTCCAGGAATAAACTGACTCCTGAGCTATTGGTGCCTAAAGATGAAGATAACACAGGAGACTCCGGGGGAAGGAGAATCTGTTCTAAAGAAGACACACTTTCCTGTGAGGCTTCTGAATACTGCTTTAAGAGATTTGTTTATTTAGTATTTTGAAAAGGTAATACACTCACAGAGTTCAAGAGAAGTATAAATAGTTCTCCAGAGAAGTTTCCCTCCCATCTCTGTCACCCGCCTACCTGATTTCCACTCTGTCCTCCATCTTCCACAGGTTCTATTATTATTAATTTCTTACCTCTTCTTCCGGAGTTTCTTTATCCACTTGTATGTAAATATAGAGATTCAAATGTTCTGGGCCTTGCTTTTCATACTTCACGATATATTTTGGAAATCTTTACACATCAATACATAGAAAGCTTCTCATCTGTTTTGTTTTACATTTTTATTGTAAAATGTCAGACACAGAGAGGTAAATAAAATCTGTATCTATAGCTTAACAAGTAATTATACAGTGAATATTCATTTAGCCATTACTCACGACAAAAAAATAGAGCATTGCTGGCACTCAGGCAACCCTCTATATGTCCCTTCCATTCACAACCTCTGTCTTCCACACTCTCCTTATTCCCCCAGAAAACCAGTCTTGACTTTAATGGTAATCATTTCTTTATATTCCTAATGCATTTACCACACACATATACATGCCTAAATATTATTATTTGTTCTGGTTTTGAAATTCATATAAGTATAATCATACTAAATGTTTCCTTTGTGACTTCTTTTCACACAATTATGTTGGTAAGATTCATCCGTATTGTTGCTGTAGCTCTGACCTGTTGTTTATTGTTGAATAGTATTAAACATTATTTTTCTAATTTACCATAAATGTTCACTCAGGTTGTTTCCAATTCTTGCCTTTACAAACGACAATACTATGAATATTCTTACACAGATCTGTTGGTGTACATGTGCACAGTTGTCTTGGGTACATATCTAGGATAATAGAGTATGTATGTCTTCAATTTACTAGATAAAGTCCAACTGTTTTCTCAAGTAGTTATTATCAGTTTAGACTTTCAATAGTGGCGATGAAAGTTATGACTTCACATCCTTGTCAATAATTAGTGCTTCTCGTCTTTTTAATTTTAGCAATTCTGATGGAAGACCAGTAGCATCTAGGATTAATTAGCATTTTCCTCATTTCTATTAAAACTGATTGCTGTAGTTGTTTTAAAATATGTCCACAAATTCTTCAGCACTCCTCTCATCAAAAGGTGGATTCTAGGGGCCGGCCCCATGGGCGAGTGGTTAAGTTCATGTGCTCCACTTTGCTGGTTCGGATCCTGTGTGCAGACACGGCACCGCTCAACAGGCCACACTGAGGTGGTGTCCCACATGCCACAACTAGAAGGACCCACAACTAAAATATTCAACTATGTACTGGGGTGACGTGGGGAGAAAATATAGGAGAAAAAAAAAAAAAAAGATTGGCAACCGTTGTGAGCTCAGGTGCCAATCTTTGGGAAAAAAAAAAAAAAGGTGGATTCTAAATCCTCTCTCCTTGACTATGGGCTAGAATTAGTGACTCACTTCTAACAAACAGAATGAAGCAGAAGTGATACTATGCCTGACATTTCAGGGTAAATCAGAAAAGACAAAGCATCTTCTGCCTGGCTCACTCTCTCTGTCATAGAAGGTCTTTATAGATTCTGCATTTTCATGCTAGTCTGCGTAAGTTATTTATGTGGCAAATACCTTCTCCTATTCTGTGACTTAGATTCATTCTTTTATAGTGTCTTTTGATGAACAGAGTTCTTAATTTCACTTATTCTTATTTTATAAATTTAATGTCATTAAATTGATCAATTTTGCTTTTACGCTTAGTGCTCTTGTTTCTTATTCCTTAGGAAACCTTCTTCTATCCCAAAGTCCTCAGGATATTTTTTGTTATTCTCTTCTAAATGCTTTATACCTTTCAGCATAAACACACCTGGAATTAATTTTTATGTATGGTATATTTTTCCATATAGATATCTAATTAAGCCAGCAAAATTTGTTGAACACTTCTTCCTTTCCTTACTCTTCTACAGTATCCCATTTATTATATATCAAATGTGCTCTTTTTTTGTTCATTGGCCCATTTGTCTATCCTTGCATCAATACCATACCATCTGAGTTGATAAGGCTTTAAAATAAGTTTTCATATATGGATGAGCAAGTTCTCTCCCTATCACCTCCTCTTCTTCTTTTTCTTGAATGTTTAGCTATTCTTGGCTCTTTGCATTCCATAAAAAAAGTTTTGAAAGAGCTTATTAAGTTCAACAAAAGTGTTGAGATTTTAATTGGATTTAATCTGTTCAATTTTAGAAGAACATTTTTACAATACTGTATCATTTTACCATCTATGAACATAATATATAATTTCACTTACCTGATCTTATTTAATGTCTCTCAGTAGAGTTTTATTTTTACTATGAAGGATTTTACATCATCTCTTAAATTTATTCTCAGGCCATTTTAAATGGTGTGTTTTTAAGATTAATTTGTTGGTAAGCTATATAGAAAAAAACTTTGTATCTAGCAATCTTGCTAAATCTCTTAATGATTTTAATCATTTATCTGAGGATTCTAAAATTTTCTGCATACTAAAGTAATATCTGTAAATAATAATAATTACTTCATTCCAATTCTCTTATAATTTACCTTGCTTTGCTGCACTGGCTAGGACCTACAGCAAAGTGATGAGGAGTAGCAGCCTTATTTCCTCTCTGAGATAGCTTTCACAATTTCACTTAAGTATGATGTTGCCTTTGGCTTTTTGTACACATTCTTTTTCAGATAAAGGAAGTTTTCTTCTATTCCTAGTTTGCTTAAAATTATTATTATTAGTGTATGTTGAATTTTACCAAACACCTTTTCTGTATCCATTGAGATGACCAGATGTGTTTCTCCTTCGATCTTTCAATGTGATGAATTAACGTGGCTTGATTTTTATGACTTTCAGCCAATCTTTCACTCTTTGGATAACTCCAACTTAGCCACACTATATTATCCTTCACACATACATTACTAGACAGTGGGTCAATAATATACTCAAGAGTTTTACATTTATGTTCATCAATGAGACTGGCTTATAATCGTCCTTTCTAAATATTGTCCTTGTCCAATTTTTGTATCAGGATTATACTACACCCAGAATGAGTTGGGGAGAGCACACGCTCTACTTTCTGGAACATTGGAACAGTTCTTTCTTTACTGTTTGATAGAATCCACTGGTAAAGCCATCAGTGCCTAGAGCCTTTGTTGTGGGAAGATTTTAAATTATTGATCCAAGTATACCTCAATAAACCTAACTTGTAAAAATGTCCTTTGGCAAGTTGACATTTCCAATTAATTTTGGATTCAGGGCCATTATGTATTATTGTTCAATAGAAAGGATATCTCCTACTCCCTCTGAGCCTATCATTTTATGACTGACTCAATAATTCATAACTTATGTCATCAATGCATTATAAAAATAGCAGTTCACATAAGTTATATAATAGGTATAATATATAACTACAACAATAATAAAGTACCAACAAAGTGACGCTTTCTATAAATTATCTCATTTAATCCTTAAGGTAACTCTGACATAGGTAATCTTGTCCCTATTTTACAGATGAAGGAATTAACTCTGAGAGATTATATTATCTGAGGAAATATTACACAATTGGTTTGTGGAGGAATTGGTGCCCTTAACCATTTTTCGTACTGGTTTCCTCAACTGAGCATTCCATTTCTTAAGAGAATATGTAGACTGCTCAACATTATACTGTCAGGGGGTGCACAGGATCTAGTCTGGTTACTAAGTTTTACGTCTGAACTAGCCTGAAAGAGTAGCAGAGAGATCACTCTGGTTTCCAGGTAAGCTGGAGTAAAACAAATGCTCCAATTCCCCTGACAGATTTGAGTGGAGAGTACATGAGTACATAGCAGAGCAACAAACCTTCACCTTGCTTGAAATGTGATTCAGATTTCCTTTGTAATATGTTTTGGGGGTGCCTATACTCGGCTTGACTCAGAACTGGGCACATCACTTGGAAAGAAAGGCCTATTAAAAGTTAATGAATTAAGCTCAAATCCCCCTTTTGGATGGGCCTAACCTCCCACATGCTGAACATGGCCTGCACCTGCTGAGAGTGCAGCTGGCCTAGGGAGACGCTTGCTCTCAGTCTTTCCACTTCCTCTGTTATTGGATTACCCTAGTTGGAACATCTAACCAGCCCACCCTCCAGACTGAATTCATGGCCTATGACTTTATGAAACCAGGTCATTTTCGATTGCAATTTAACCAATAAGAGAGACAATTGCTTTAAGATCTCTGCTGTTTATCATCATTCTTCCCCTTAAAACTATATATAAAACTTTCCTCATTCTCCTTCACAGGTACGTGAGGTCATATAACTCATTTATGGTCAACGGGATATGAGTAATATAATGCACAAAACTTCCTGGTCATGCCCCTAATGGGAATGAGATGTCTTTCCATTCCTGCTGACTTGAAAACAGGTAAGATGCCTGGACCTCAAGATAGAAGCACACACTGAGGATGGTGGAGCACCAAGATTAACAGATCCTGTGTTCCTGACATCACAGAGTTCCTACACCTAGGAACTCTGGGTTGTTTATGTCCATATTCTGTATAACCACTGATATTTTGGGTCTGTTAAAAGAGATATCCCTATATCCTAACAAATGTAACTCTTTGAATACAAAGTCAAACCTGGTTGCTAACGGGTTGATAAAGGAAATCAACTAGGTATAAGAAATAATTAACCTCACTCATCTAAAGAGAAAATGGAAGAAATGATCTTACATTTATAAAAACTAACTGGCTTCTATTATAAACAGGAGAAGGGAACTGGATACTTCATGGAGACCAAAATGAATGATTGATTCAATAATTCAGCAGAAGAGTTATCTCCAAAGCAAGATATGAAAGAACATGTCAGAATAAATATGTGTGAAGGTCCAGTATTCGTAGCTGGAGTTCAGTGGCAAGTTGCTGGAGAAGATTGAGGAAGTTAGGTTAAAAAAAATTCCGAGATAGTTGTGTTGAAATAGGAATTAGAAATTATTGTGGAGAACTATATTCATGGACCTTAGCTGTCTCTTAGAGAAGAAAAAAGACTGATGTATGGTATCACCTTCGATTGTAATATAATCACTATAAATTTTAATTAGTTTACAAAATATATAGTAAAAAGCAAATGTGATTATATATTTGTAGGCTGAACAAGACAGCGAGTTCTAAGAGCCATCTTGAAAATCAGATAAAGCACATGTCTTCATACTACAGCATCGTCCCTTCCTCAGTCCATATTACTACAGCACTCTCCCTTCCTAGTCAAAGAAAATTTACTGAGCATCTACTATATATCCACTTCTACTTAGCCTCTGTGAAGTCATAAAACTCTAAGGTATGAATCCTACTCAAATAACTTATTATTGAACATCAAAGAATCATTAAGTACTAAATACCATGTGAATAAATGCCACAGAAATTCAAAGAAAGAAGAAATGAGTACCGCAAGGAGCTGTTGAAGGCAAATAATAATAATAATAATAATAATAATAATAATAATAATAATAATCTGACACTATGTATGTGCTAGGCCATAAAATGTAGTTTGAAAGAGACAGGAATAAGGAAAGTAAATGAGGATGTATTCCAATTGCAGTTAGCACAACGGTCAAATTGTCGGGAGCAGGAGTGTGAGAACTGCCTGACTGAAACTATCTCAGTTAGTGGAGTGGTATTTGCTGTATGGAGAAGGTGTAAGAAGTGAACACATTGTCTCAGGTTGAAATAGCAACAAAAAAGTCATAAAGTAACAGCTTTATGACAGTCTTACACTTGTACCCATACTATTTAAATCCACTGCATAATTCACTAAGGTGTTCTCATATTCCACAAAACCATTAAATTTGCTTAGTTATCAATTTCCTTTAAAAAATAGTTTCTCTGGTTATAAAACAATACATAGGCATTACAGAAAATTTGGCAAAATTAACTATAACCACCAAAAATAAACACATTTTGCTGTATATAATTCCAGCCTTCTTCCTATACATAGATATATATAGTACTTACTGTTTTTACCTGTTTTTTATTTCATATCAATTAGTTTTCACTAAATATTCTTCTATAAGATTATTTTTAAAGATTGCAAAATATTCCAGATGTAGCCAGTTTCTTATTGTCTGACACAAATTGGTTGTTTCCACCTTTTCATCCATGTAACAATGCTAAAATAGAAATCCTTGGTGATAACTGTGTGTGCACATCAACGACTGCTGCTTAGAATACATTTCTAGAAGTGATATCCACTTCGGTTAACCAACCTAACTAGGTTAACCAACACATATATTCCTAAGTCTCATGTTACATAGAGTCAAAGTGCCTCCAGAAATACTGTACCAATAAACATAGCATTCAAGGTTGGGTTAGAGTATTCATCCTTCAAAATTGAATAACACTGTATTTTTTGTACTTTGTCAATTTGTTGAAACAAAAAATGTATAAATAATTGTTCTAATCCACAATTCTCTGAAAACAAATAAGGCTATTTTTCACATTTTATTGGCTACTTGTATTTCTTCTTTTGTGTCATATCCTTGTTTTCCTTTACTGTTTTTTTATTTCATAAAATCTCATATATAATAGATATTAACACTTTTTCCATCATATATACCACCAAGAAAGTTCTTTTCCTAATCCGTCATTTGCTTTTTCACTTTTTGAGGTATGTTGAAACACAAATTTTAGCTTTTTTTTTTTGGTAGTAATAATTATTGCTTCTTGTGAACAGTTTGGAAAGCTTCCACAACTCAAGATCAGTTAGGTATTTATCTACATATATTTGTTTCTCTCATAGTTTCATTTTTACATTTGATCTTTAATCCACTTGGGAAATTTATTTACTATAAAGGTTAGCTACTTGTCTGAAAACTGTTACTGAATTAGTTATCCAACCACTCCTAATGAAGAATTTCACATGCTAAGTTCTTTTATGTACTGGGCCTGTTTCAGAGTCTTCTTTTCTGCTTTATGGATCAATTGTTTTTGCACACCTCCCCACCCCAGCTTTATTATATTTTGGAAATATTTTACCCATTCTCATCCCTTTTTTCTTTCATATTAAACTTAGAATAACCTCAAATTAAATTTGCTAATTAATGATTTTAACTAACAATTTTATTCACTCATCCCCTACAGGTACATGATACATTTCTCGTGTACTGATTAACTTATTGCCACTATAAAAAAAATTTTAATGAATTTTTTGGTCTTACATATTTCTTACTAAATTCATTCCTAAATATTTTATATTTCTATAGCTATTGTGAATAGAATCTCTTCTCCATTACACTTTCAAATGAACTATTGTTAGTATAATATATATGTGATTATAGAACTACCAGTATTATATATATATATATTGTAACTGCTCACAAAACTGTATGAAATCTGTCCCATATTTTTCTGATGAGAAAGCATGACTTTCACATGTTCTTAGAAGGATACATAAATTCAGTAAGGCTTAAACACAACTTCCTTAAGTCCAGGTTTTCTCAAAGCTTGTGTAGCAAGTCCATAATAATCTACCCTTACGTGTGAACAATCTTCTTGGACACCAAAATGAACTCCAGATTCAGTAAGTCTAGAAGAGTCTCCAAAACCATACATTGGATAAGTTCTATCTTTTTTCTCTCCCTAGCTGGTCAATAAAATCACAGGTTTCTGGGGTAAATCTTCATATTTTCAGGCCATTGTCTCTGTAGTCGCAGGAAAAAGTCAGACAATAGAACAACAGACTTTTCTAGATGTGTTGGATCTCAGCATTTATTCTCATCCACCTGGCCTTCATATATTTAGGTATGGAAATAACAAACTTTCCAATTTTATCTTTTCTTGGTAACCTGCCCAAGACATGTTTTCTAGTTCCTTTTCATCTGGGACATGATGGCAACAATACTAAACTTAGTAGAGAAAGTTTATATTTCAAGACTAAGTTTGGACAGATTCTAGGTAATCTAGCCTTTACCAACATTTTAGTTCATTCTTTTCTAAGGTTTTATCTAACAACCAGATTCTTAATCAAGAAAAGATCTCAACTTTCCCACTGCAATAATTCATAGATCCTATACTATTTTATCTCTCAATTTTCTTCAATATTCATGATATGCTGAACTTTGGAGAACCAATGCAAAGGTAATAAATAGTATATATAGCATGTGGTCTACATTTTTATTGAATCCTTAATGACTACTACATGCTCACACTGTGAATCACACCTGATGTATTTATTATAAATAAGTCACAAATTAAGAATCACATCTATAAAAGCCTGCACTAGTAGTAAATAAAATAAATGTGAATCTTAAAGATTAATCAGGCATTCCAATTTTTCAGATGAATAAATTAAGGTCTAAAGAGGTAAAGTGACTTACCCCGAAGTAAGTACTAGACCTAGTTAGTAAGAGAGCTGAAATTAGAGTCCAGGACTTCTAAAACTCAGAATTGTGCTCTTTCCACTAAGCCATGTGGCCACTCTAGGTAGCTGACAGTTTTCAAGATCCTCCTTCTGTTTCCTTGGGAAGAGTCTCCATACTGGCCAAACTCCCAAGGTATTCAGAGGACTTCTCTCCAGTGTGAGGTTTTTCATGTGGAACAGAAGAGTTTTGTCTGAACGTTTTCCTACATTCAGTATGTGTATTTGCTTTCTCTCAACTATGAATTTTCTGGTGTTTTGTAAGATATGTGCTCTGGCTAAAGGCTTTCCCACACTCATTACATTTGTAGAGTTTCTCTTCAGTACGAGTTTTCTGATGTTTTTTATGGTCTGTCCTCCAGCTGAAGGCTTTCCCACATTTACTGCATTCATAAGGTTTCTCTCCACTATGAGTCATCTGATGTTGAACAAGGCCTGAACAGTAACTAAAAGCTTTCCCACATTCATTACATTTATAAGATTTTTCACTAGTATGAGTTTTCTGGTGATTTGTGAGGTTTGTACTCTGACTGAAGGCTTTTCCACATACATTACATTTATAGGGCTTTTCTCCAGTGTGAGTTCTCTGATGTTGAATAAGTGCTGACCGATCACTGAAGGCTTTTCCACAGTCATTGCATTTATAGGGCTTCTCCCCAGTATGAACTCTCTTATGCTGAATAAGAGCTGAACAGAAACTGAAAGCTTTCCCACAATCATTACATTCATAGGGCTTCTCTCCAGTGTGAGTTCTCTGATGCTGAATATGCCCTGAGCGGTCACTAAAAGCTTTCCCACATTCAATACATTTGTAGGGTTTTTCTCCAGTATGAACTCTCATGTGTTGAGTAAGGAATGAACTCTGGGTGAAACTTTTCTCACATTCATTACATTTATATGGTTTCTCTCCTGTATGACTTCTCTGATGTTGAGTAAGGTATGTACTTCTGCTGAAGGCTTTTCCACATTCCTTACATTCATAGGGTTTCTCTCCAGTATGAATTCTTTGATGTCGAATAAGAGCTGAGTAGTTACCAAAAGCTTTCCCACATTCATTACACTCGTAGGGCTTCTCTCCAGTGTGAGTTCTTTGATGCTGAATAAGGGCTGAACAATCACTAAAGGCACTCCCACATTCATTGCATCTGTATGGTTTCTCTCCAGTATGCATTCTTTGATGTTGAATGAGGTCTGAACAGTAACTGAAAGCTTTCCCACAGTCATTACATTCATAAGGTTTCTCCCCAGTATGGACAATATGATGTCGAATAAGAGCTGAGTGATCACTGAAGGCTTTCCCACATTCATTACATTCATAGGGCTTTTCTCCTGTATGAATTCTTTGATGTTGAGTAAGATGTGCACTCTGACTAAAGGCTTTACCACATTCATTGCATTCATAAGGTTTCTCTCCAGTATGAATTCTCTGATGTAGAGTAAGATGTGTGCTCTGGCTAAAAGCCTTCCCACATTCGAGACATTTATAGGGTTTCTCACCAGTGTGAATTCTTTGATGCTGAGTAAGGTATGTACTACGACTGAATGTCTTGCCACATTCAATGCACTCATAAGGTCTCTCCCCACTATGAATTCTCTGATGTTGAATAAGGACTGAGCAATAACTGAAGGCCTTCCCACATTCATTGCATTTGTAGGGCTTTTCTCCTGTATGAGTCTTCTGATGGTTTGTTAAGTGGGAACTCTGGTTAAACCTCTTTCCACATTCATTACATTTATAGGGTCGCTCTCCAGTATGAGTTCTTTGATGCTGAATAAGAGTAGTGTGGTCTCTGAAGGTTTTCCCACATTCACTACATTTACAAGGTTTCTTTCCATCACACTTCTTCTGTCTAATTAAATCTGAGTTTTGTTGGGATATTTTTCCAGGTGTACCATATTCATGACAACACTCTCCTACAGGATCATTCTGCTCCAAAACAACTACTGATCTTATACTGAAACCTTTTCCAAATTCATTAGACTCTATATCTCTTTCTTTGGCAGGGATTTCCATGCAGGTGAGTATATCTTGTCCCAGATAATTCTCCTGGTTTAGGTGCTGATTCTTAAACTGGCCTCTAGATTTCCAGGATTCTCCCAATACAGACTTTCTCTTTGTAATTTCTTCCATCTTTATTCCTTGGAATGAACCTTCGTTGAAAATGTCCTGCTGCTTTACTGTTGATTTGTTGGCTTTAGGTCCAGACTTCTCATCTAAAAGACATAAAAATACAAATCTACTATATGTCCAATGCTGGGAGAAAAGAAGCTGCTATATTAGGAATGAGATAATGAAATTACAAATACCGAGAACATACCATACTGGGAATATAAATATGGCCTCGTAATCTAGGGAGGGGTTAACTCGAAATGCTAGTGGTATGAAAGAGTCTGATTCAAGACATAATGTAATCAAAGAGAATGAAGCAAACGCTGTCAGGAGAGAAGGATGATTAGGGAAAATGCTAAATTACAGAGAGTGGAAAAAAAAAAACCCATGAAGATAAGCAAGGATTAAGAAAGACAGACTGTGGGGCCAGCCAGGTAGCAGAGCGGTTAAGTTTGCACGTTCTGTTTCTCAGCGGCCTGGGGTTCGCTAGCTCGAATCCCAGGTGCGGACATGGCACCACTTGGCACACCATGCTGTGGTAGGTGTCCCACATATAAAGCAGAGGAAGATGGGCACAGACGTTAGCTCAGGGCCAGGCTTCCTCAGCAAAACAGAGGAGGACTGGCAGTAGTTAGCTCAGGGCTAATCTTGCTCAAAAACAAAAAAAAGAAAAAGAAAGAAAAACTGTTATCAAAGAGAGATGGTCTTTTAGGGAGCCTCCAGTGAGAAAACTACTTAACATTTAAACTATTATCTTAAAGCCAATTAAGAGCTCTTTAAATGTATTTTAAATAAACTTTTCTACTAGATTTGGTTTTTTGACTTACACAAAGCAATACTTTTACCTAATCCATTTTTGCAGAATAATTGCTAATATTACTGCTTTACATTTGATGTAAGAGCAGAAACTAGGTCTAAAGGAAAAAAGAAAGGTTGAAAAGGGGAAAATTTACTCTTTTAAAGTGAAAAACAATTCTTAGGGCTTTCCTAAGACAAATCTAGATTCTTTTTACTCTCAGTCATGGACAGAAAGGCAAGAAACATTAAGCATAGAGGACAAAAGACAGATGATCCTTCTTTTTATATATCAGCATATCTAGAAGTAGTCCTTCACTATGGGTTAATACTTAAGAGTGAGTTTCTAATATGTTGATTGAAAGATAAGTGTCTGTGTGTAAAGGCATGATCAATAATGGGTTTCACTGCAGGATTACTGGGAAGACACCTGCCTATATCGTTAATGGACCCCCCAAACGTTGGCACCTATTGTCTTTCATTTTGGGCTGATTTGTTTCCCCAGAATGAAATACTTCAACCTTCTACTTGGGGAAGGAGTGGTATGCAGAAGCCTGACTGCCCATGTTGAGTCAAGTGAAAGAAAAAATTGAGGGGACAGCCTCTTTATTCAGTATGTAGATTTTCACTTAAACATGCCTTCAGTGTGACACCCTAGATGCTGGCATATAATAAGCAAGCATTAAACAAGAGGAATTAATGACTTAATTAACTGTACTAACATCCAACATTCATTCCTCATTGTAACTAATTTATTGTTGCTTCTCCTGCCCAAAAAGCCCTTCCTGCCTTGTTTTGCTCATCTAATTCTTGACCATATTTCAGAGCCCCACTCAAATTATACTATTCCCATGACATTCCTAATTCCCCAGTTTTCCTGATCTCCCACAATATTTGCTCTACTGTTTTAACTTCTAATTTTAGCACTTAAAAGCAGTGTTTTACATTGTTTATCTATTATCTCATGTGTGCATATATGTGTCTCCAGAGTCACTACTTCATGTCTTAGAGGAAAGAGAAAGAAACTTTGATGCCTTTTTTGGTTGTATTGAGTTTATGCCAAGCTGCCTCACAATATTAACAATAGTTAATTAGAAGCCTATCAGGTGGATAATGGAATTTCTATTTCAAAGGAGGTTCAGAGTGCTGAAGCCACTTGCCCCAAGAAACACATAAGCCAGAACTCCAGAGTCCAAGCACTTAATCTCTACTGCTCTGTCTGAAGTAGTAGAAATTATCATGGCTACAGGCTCATAAAATCCTCAGTTTTAATCTCAGCTTTCTACTGACTCTCTCTGTGAAATCAGAAGAAGTCCTCTCATTTGGCCCCTTTCCAACCCTCAATACTGCTGATACTGTGATCTTTCAAATACAGAAATGAATCGCTTAACGACTGGGATATGTTCTGAGAAATGCGTCATTAGGCAATTTCATCCTTATGCAAACATCGTAAACTGTACTCACACATGCTATATGTGATGGCATAGCCTACTACACACCTAGGCTATCCGGTACTAATCTTATGGGACCACCATCATATATGTGGCTTGTCATTGACCGACCCTTTGAGATAAAGGTCCTTAACGATTTGATCCACCTACCAATCCAGCCTCATCATCTGTCAGTTTCACACATACCTTATACTCTAACCATACTGTTTTTACTTCCTAGTATTCATCAAATTTCTTATGTCTCCCTGTAAATGCTCTTTTCATGTAGAACTCCCCTCCCATCACCTAGTCTTTGATCTAATTCCTGCCCATTCTTCAGGATTCAATTTTAACATCACCTCTTCTAGGCTCCTTATCTATATTTTCATGGCCTCTACAACAATAAAATAATTATCCTTAAAAATAATAACAGCTAACATTTAATGAGCGCTTACCATGCTTAGAACCATCACTGTTCTAAGTACTTTACACGTATTTAATCACCTATTCCTCACTAGAACTCCGTGAGATAGAAACTATTATTATCCCCATTTTATGAATGAAGAAATAGGGCATAAAATTGTATTATCCCATACAGTAACCTCTAGCCACATGTGGCTACTGAGCATTAGAAATATGGCTAGTCCAAATTGAGCTGTGCTATAAGTGTAAAATACATACCAGATTTTGAAGATCCAGTACAAAACAAATGTAAAATATCTCTTTAATAAATTTTTATATTGAGTACATGTTAAGACGATGTTTTAGGTTATGGGATAAGATTAAAATTAATTTTACCTGTTTCTCATTATTTTTTTTAAACATGGCTACTAGAAAATTTTAAATTACATATGTGGTTCGCATTATATTTCTATTGATCAGTGCTAGCTTAGAGAGATTAAGAAATTTTCTCAAGGCTACAGAGCTAGTAAGTGGCAGAGCCAGGATTCAACCCAGTCAGCTGGGGCCCAGAGTCCACTTTCTTCACCACTGCTCCCCATGTTGGGTCAGCATATTCTTCAGCACAGCACTTATCACAGCCTCTTTTACTAGACCCTGAACTCCTGGAGATGAGAGACTGAAGTCTTTAACATTTGAGCCCTCAACTCCTGGCACAATATCTGGCACACAGCATATGTTTGCCAAATGTTTGGTGAGTGGACAAATGTTGGCTGTTTTTTTTTTTAATGAGAATGCCACAATGACAGTAGTTTTTAAAAATCAGTCCAGTCACTTTTTTTTTTTTTAACTAAGCCCTGGAAACTGTTTAAAGCAAAAGTTAAGATAAAAGCACTATCCTAATTTTTGGAAAAGTAAATGTTTGGTGGCAAGTTTCTACTTTTTAAATAATTACAGGCATAAATGCTAAGGGGGAGATTCAACCTATAAACCGTAACAACCACTGCAGAGACAACTTTTCACAGATACCCATTACTAAGAGACAGAAAGAGAAACCACGAAAGGAACTCATGGAGTAGTTAGAAAATTAGGTAAATCAGAGCTTTACACTGTCATGCACAGTATAAAAAGATGGTTTCATAAGGACAATGAACTCAATTTTATCTAAGAAGATAAAAGAGGGCTAAGGAAAAGTCACTAGATTCTTTTGAAAGGAAAGGAATAATGAATGCCCTTCATGAGCATATTTATAGTACAGTGGTGAGGGACAAATACAAACTATAGAGTCAAGAAATAAATGTGTGATCATTAAAAAAGCAACATTAACGACCACTTTTAAAAGAAATTAACTTGCTTCAAAAAAGTATTTACTTAAAAAAATTATATATATCAAGATCATGAATACTATAACTAATTCCACTAATATATAACTGTTAGCATAAATAAAGTTCTTTTGTGTATCATTCTGCGGAACTCTGTAAATACCTGCCACAAGGATTGGCATAAAAGGAAGCATGCACAGTAGATGGAAGTACATGAATAAAGAGACTAAGATAAAAATGAGCATGAGATTCAGATAACTGAGCCTGAAAGTTTTCAACAACTTTATTAGGGTTTGCTAGGTTGCCTAATATATATGATTAACCTTGTAATTTTCCCTGGATTTTATAGTAGAAAATGTATGCTCCATTTGTAGAGGTACATAATCAACTTTAATGAATTATCCAGACATTCCACATCTTTATTTTTTATTTATTTATTTTGTGTGTGTGTGTGTGAGGAAGATTGGCCCTGAGCTAACATCTGTGTCATTCTTCCTCTATTTTACGTGGGATGCGGCCACAGTGTGGCTTGATGAGTGATGCTACATCTGCGCCTGGGATCTGAATCTGTAAACCCTGGGCTGCCAAAACGGAGCTTGCAATCTTAACCACTATGACACTGGCCCGGCACCAACACATCTTCATTTTTTGTTTGCTTGATTCTGTCTAGTAGTAAGAAAGGCATATTATCTTTGTACACTTGTCAATATTTCTTTTGCATTTTTAACATATTTTGTATATCGTATATGTATATTTTATTTATATATATTTATAAACTCTGGTGCTATGCTATTCAGGATAGAAAAAGCCATGGTATGTCTTTATTGTAGATTATACCTCTCAAATTAACAAAAATGCTTATCTTGGCCATAGGGAACAGACATACTCATACCCTGCTGAAGGGTGTATAAACTAGGATAGCCCTAATGGTAAGCAATTTGGTAATATTTACCAAAATTACAGGTACATAACTGAATCTTTTATCTAGCAATTCTACTTTGGGAAATTCATATATATGGAGGAATTCATTGCAGCATTATCTGGAAACCCAAATATTCCTCAATAGGGAACTGACTGGTTAAATTTAAAAACAGAATTATACACAGTTGTAAAAAAACAGGAAGATCTACATACCGATATGGAAAGATCCCCAAGATATAGTGAAAAAAGCAAGATGGTAAACAGTATGCATAACGTGTTCTTTTTTTGTTATAAAGTCTGGTCAGATAAGAACAGGATTATCTAAGGAGGGTGGGGAGCTGGAACTGGGCAGAAAAAGAATATGAAGAAGGCCTTTCACTGTATATCTTTTCCAATTTCTTATTTTTGAACTATATGGATGTATTAGATATTCAAAAAAAAGCAAACTTAATCATAATCCTAAAAGACCTCCTTTGTCTTATTTTCTTTGGCTATAAATTCTATTTTTAAATTAATTCTGTAGTTCAGCTTCCTTTTTATTTATATCTGTATAATCTTTTATTTGAAATCTTTCTTTATCACTTTGGTTCAAAAACCAAAACACAACTAAACCAAGAGGCTGTACTTTAAATAGGGACGATAACAAGTACTACAATTCAGGCTTATCACAAAGATTAAATGAGTTAATATGTAAATAATATGTAAATATGTAAAGCATTTAGAATACTTAGAAAGTATTTTAATCCAATTTACAGTTTTTATTATAAGTGGCATGTTTGATCTTTCAGCTTTCATTTTATATAGAAATCTTGTTTCTAATTTTTCTATATAATTCTTGTACCCATTCCCAAAGTCAACTGTAAGACTGAGCCATCTCCACAGAGTGTTAAATCTCTGAAATTTGAACTCACAAACATCACACACATTCTCACCAAAACCTCCTATTTTGATTCTTCCAGGTTGTCCATTCCATTACTCTTAGACTTTAGCAGTTTGTAGCTCTATGTGGAGGCCGCCCCCCCCCCCCAAAATCAAATTTCCTAAGTCTACATGATGGAATAATCCATACTTTAAGAAGTATCAGGTTTCTGCTTCTGCATATAAGGAGCTTGGAAGTCACCACTCTATCCTAACAACAAATACAAAGGTGGACAACTGAAAAATCAACAATTCTTCTTTGATCCTTAAGAGACCAGAGGACACAGGGCAAACCACTGCCCCCGAGAAGGGAAAGACAGAGGAATACAGGCAGTCACAACTTATAGGATCAGAGACTCACCAGTGGAAAATGCTGCAAGAACCAGTGCCAGGGGTAGAAAAATCTGAACTATAACTGATGAATTGCTGAAGGCTCAGTGTGGACAACTCTGAGAGTAAAACACTCTAGGGGGATGCAGTCATGGGGAGGGAGGGCATCCATAATATTGTGAGATTTAGCTCCAAGAGCTCGACTAAATTCCCAAAGTAAACATCTGAGAAAAGTCCTCTTGGGCTTTTGGCAGGGGAAGGGAGAAAGGATCCATTCTGAAATAACTCAGAACATTCTGTTCTTCTTAACAGGGCTGACCCTCAGGGGAAATTAGTTAACCTCAGCCTAACCTGCTTGGGTTTTATCAGAGCCTAACTCACCTTAAAAGAAGGGAAATACCCAACTCCAACTGGCTCTGGCCTTTGACATGGCAGAAATCCTCTAACCCATTCCTGCTATCCTGTGGGACGAAGGGAGAAGGAAAAAACAAAGAAACACTTTTGAGGTTCACAGTCCAGAGAGAAAGGCTCACTAAAGGACTAAGACCTAATCATAGGACCATAGAATGCCTGCCTTCCCCCAATATCTTACCACCACATTACTTAAGGCCTATTTCCAGCAGTTCCTTTTACCCAGTACATCATGTTCAATTATCAATGAAAAATTACCAAAAGGCAAAAAACACAATTTGAAGAGACACAGCAAGCATCAGAACCAGATATAGCAGGGATACTGGATTTATCAGACTGGGAATTTAAAACTACTATGATTAATATGCTAAGGGCTCTAAAGGATAAAGTAGACAGCATTCAAAAACAGATGGGCAATGTAAGCAGAGAGATGGAAATCCTAAGAAAGAATAACAGAAAAATGCCAGAGATAAAAAGAGAAAATGTAACAGAAATGAAGAATGCCTTTGAGAGACACTTTAGTTGACTGGACACAGCTGAGGAAAGAATCTCCAAGAGGATATTATCAACAGAATCCTCAAAAACTGAAAAGCAAAGAGTATAAAGTCTGAAAAAAACAGAACAGAATATCCAAATACTGTGGGACAACTACAGAAAGTATAATAAGTGTAATGAGAATAACAGAAGGACAAGAAAGAGAAAAAGGAACAGAAGAAATATCTGAAACAATGACACACATTAATGTCAGACACTAAACTACAGATCCAGGAAGCCCAGAAAACACCAAGCAGGACAAGCACCCAAAAAACTACAGCTAGACATATCATTTTTGAATTATAGAAAATAAAAAATAAAGAAAAACTCCTGAAAGAAGTCAGAGGACAAAAATACCTTACCTAGAAAGGAACAAAGATAAGAATTACATCCAACTTCTCCTCAGAAATCTTGCAAGCAAGAAAGTGGAGTAAAACATTTAAAGTATTGACAGAAAAAAAATTAACCTAGAATTCTATACCCTGTGAAATTATCCTTCAAAAGTGAAGGAGAAATAAAGACTTTCTCAGACAAAACTTGAGAGAATTTGCCAGCAGACCTGCCTTGCAAAAAATGTTAAAAGAAGTTCTTTAGAGAGAGGGGAAATAATATAGGTCAGAAACTCAGATCTACATAAAGAAAGGAGGTGCACCAAAGATGGAATAAGTAAGGTAAAATAAAAACTTAATATTCTTATTCTTAATTGATTTAACAGATAACAGTTTTTTTTTAAATATCAATAATAGATTACGTATGCTTATGTATACATCCTATATCTATGTATAATATGTATGCTTGTGTATTAACGAAATAAATGACAGCAATGATACAAGACAAAGGAAGAAGGAATTAGGATTATTTTGTTATTATAACGCACTCACACTACCCGTGAAGTGGTATAGTATTATTTGAAAGTGGACTTGGATTAGTTGTAAACGTATATTACAAACTCTACGGCAACCACTAAAAAAATTAAAAACGCATAACTGATATACTAAAAAAGGAGAGAAAATAGAATCATATAAAAGGCTCAATTACAACCACAAAAGGCAGAATAAGAGTGGAAGAATAAAAAGCACTAACAAATATGGTAGATATTAATCCAACTATATCAATAATCACTTTGAATGGTGATTATTTGAATGGTCTAAATGAACCAATTACAAGACAGAGATTGTCAGAGTGGATCAAAAAACAAGATCCAACTATATATTGTCTACCAGAAATCCACTTTAAATATAAAGACACATACAGATTAAAAATAAATGGATGGAAAAAATATACCATGCTAACACTAATCAAAAGAAAGCAGAAGCAGCTATATTAATTTCAGACAGAGCAGACCTCAAAGTAAGAAAAGTTATCAGGGATAAAGAAGGACATTTAGCTAATGACAAAGTGGTCAGTCCTCCAAGAAGGCATAATAATTCTTAACATGTATGCACCTAACAATAGAGAGGCAAACTATATGAGGCAAAAACCGATAGAACTACAGGGAGAAACAGCTGAACCCACTGCCATAATTGGAGACTTCAACTTCTCTCAGAAATGGACAGATCCAGCAGGCAGAAAATCAGTAAGTACACAGCTGAATGCAACATCATCATCAATCAAGTGGATATAATGGACATCTATAGACTACTTCATCCAACAACAGCAAAATACATATTTTTCTCAAGCTAATAGGGAACATTCACCAAGACAGACCACATTCTGGGCCATAAAACACACCTTAACAAATTTAAAAGATCAGAAATCATGCAATATCTGCTTTCAGACCACAGTGGAATTAAACTAGAAATCAATGAGAGAAAGATAACTGGAAAATCCCAAAATACATGGAGATTTAAAAACACACTTCTACAGGGGCCAGCCCGGTGGTGCAGGAGTTAAGTTCACACATTCTGCTTTGCTGGCCTGGGGTTCACCAGCTCGGATCCTGGGTGCAGACATGGCACTGCTTGGCAAGCTATGCTGTGGCAGGCATCCCACATAGGAAGTAGAGGAAGATGGGCATGGATGTTAGCTCAGGGACAGTCTTCCTCAGCAAAAAGAGGAGGAATGGCAGCAGATGGTAACTCAGGGGTAATCTTCCTCAAAAAGAAAAAAAATGTAAAAACACACTTCTACATAACAAATGGGTCAAAGAAGAATTTGTGAGAGAAATTTTAAAATACTTTGAACTAAACGAAAATGAAAACAATTTATCAAAATTTGTGAGATGCAGTGAAAGTAGTGTTTAGAGGGAAATTTATAGCACCGAACGCATATATTAGAAAAGAAGAAAGATCTAAAATCAATAATCTAAGTTTCCACCTTAGGAAACTAGAAAAAGCAGCACAAATTAGATCCAAAGTGAGCAGAAGGAAAAATAAAAAAAGAATTAGAGTAGAAATCAGTGAAATTGTAAACAGGAAATCAATAGAGAAATCAATAAAACCAAAAGTTGAAATGATCAATAAAATTGATAGGCCTCTAGTCAGGCTAATTAAGAAAAAAAGAAAAATGATACCAGTTACTAATATCAGAAATAAAGAGAAGACATCACTAAAGATTTCATACGCATTAAAAGGATAATAAAGGAATAGTATGAATGATTCAATGCCCACAAATTGGACAACCTAGATGAAACAGACCAATTCCTGGTCTATTTGGCAGATTGCAAGACAATCTGCCAAAACTCATACAAGAAGAAATACACAATTTGAATAGGCCTATAGCTATTAAAGACGTGGAATAACTAATTAATAATATTCCAAAACAGAAAGCACTAGGACCAGATGGGTTCACTGATGAATTCTACCAAACACTTAAAGAAGAAATTGTACCAATTTTCTATAATCTCTTCCAGAGGATAGAAGCAGAGGGAATACTTTGTAACTCATTCTATGAGGCCAGCATTACCCTAACACCAAAACCAGATAAAGACACTACAGGAAAAGATACTATAGACCAATATCTCTCATGAACATAGATGCAAAAAATCCTCAACAAAAAAAACTAGCAAATTGAATCCAACGATGCATAAAAATAATTATACACCACAACCAAGTGGGATTTATCCCAGGTATGCAAGGCAAGTTTCACTTAATGTAATCCATTACATCAACAAACTAAAAAAGAGAAACCATATGATCACATTAATAGATGCGGAAAAAGCATTTGACAAAATCCAGCAATCATTCATGACAAAAAATTCTCAGTAAACTAAGAATAGAGGGGAACTTTCTCAACTTGATAAAGACTATTTTAAAAAACTGACAGCTAACATCATTCTTAATGGTGAGAAACTGGAAGCTTTCTTGCTAACATCAGGTACAATGCAAGGATGTCCACTCTCACCATTCCTTTTCAACACTGTACCAGAAGTCTTTGCTAATGCAATAAAACAAGAGAAGTAATTAAAAGGTACACATACAAATTGGGAAGAAAGATATAAAACTGTCTTTGTTCACAGATGACATGATCATCTGTGGAAAATCTGAAATAAAAGACAAAGAAACTCCTGGAACTTATAAGGCATTATAGCAGGACTGCAGGATACCAGGTTAATACACAAAAGCCAACTGCTCTCCTATATACAAACAATGAACAGTGGAATCTGAAATTAAAACCACAATACCATTTATGTGAGCACTGAAAGAAAATGAAACAGCCATAAATCTAACAAAGTAGGTACAAATCAATATGAAGAAAATTACAAAATTCTGGTGAATGAAATCAAAGAAGAAATAATAAATGGAGAGATATCCCATATTTATGGATAGGAAGACTCAATATTTTCAAGATATCAGTTCTTCCCAACTTCACCTATAGATTCAATGCAATCCTTATCAAAACCCCAAGAAGTTATCTTATGACTATCAACAAAGTGATTTTAAAGTTTATACGGAAATGAAAAAGACCCAGAATAGCCAACGCAATATTGAAGGTGAAGAACAAAGTTGGAGGACTGACACCACCCAACTTCAAAACTCATTATAAAGCTATAGTAATCAAGAAAGTGTGGTCAAAAATAGACAATGAAACAGAATAGAGAGCCCTGAAATAATCCCACATAAATATACTCAACTGATCTTTGACAACAGAATAAAGACTTTAAAAAATGGAGCAAAGATGGTCTCTTCAACAAATAGTACTGGAACAACTGGACATCCACATGCAAAAAGTGAACCTAGACACAGACCCTTACACCTTTCACAAAAATTCACTCAGAATGGATTGCAGACCCAAATATAAACTGCAAAACTATAAAATTCCTGGAAGTAACATAGGAGAAAACCTAGATAACATTGGGTATGCTGATTGCCTTTTTAGATACAAAACAATGCATGAAAGAAATAATTGATAAGCTGGACTTCATTAAAATTAAAAACTTCTGCTCTGCAAAAGACTGTATCAAGAGAATTAGAAGACAAGTCATACTGAAAGAAAACACTGGCAAAAGACATATCTGTTAAAGCATTGTTAATAAAACACAGAAAAATTCTTAAAACTCAACAATAAGAAAACAAACAAGCTGATTTAAAAATGGACCAAAGATCTTAACAGACACTTCACCAAAAAAGATATACAGATGGCAAATAAAGCATATGAAAAAATGTTCCACATCATATGTCACCAGGGAAATGCAAATCAAAACAAAGTGACACCACTACACACCTGCTAGAACGGCCAAAATCTGAAACAATGACAACACCAAATGCTGGGGAGGATGTGGAACAACAGGAACTCTCCTACATTGCTAGTGGGAATGCAAAATGCTACAGCCACTTTGGAAGCACTTTGGCAGTTTCTTATAAAACTAAACATACTCTTACCAAATGATCCAGTAATCATGCTCCTTGGTATATACCCAAATGAGCTGAACCTTACGTCCACACAAAAACCTGCACATGGATATTTATAGCAGCTCTATTCACAACTGCCAAAACTTGGAAGCAACCAAGATATCCTTCAGTAGGTGAATGGATAAATAAATTGTGGTACACCCAGACAATGGAATATTGTTCAGTGCTAAAAAGAAATGAGCTATCAAGTGATGAAAGGACATGGAGAAAACTTAAACACATATTACTAAGTAAAAGAAGTCAATCTGAAAAGACTCTATGTTGTATAATTCTAATTATATGACATTCTGAAAAAAGCAAAACTATGGAGACAATAAAAACACCAGTGCTGATGGATGGAAACCAGACTTTTGGTGGTGAACACTATGCAGTCTGTACAGACATCAAAATATAATGATGTACACCTGAAATTTATATAATCTTATAAACCAATGTAATCTTAATTTAAAAAAAAAGATCAGGGGTTGGGGGTGAGGGGAAAGATGAATAGGCAGAGCACAGGTGATTTTTAGGGCAATGAAAATACTCTGTATGACATAATAATGACAGGTATATGGCATTATACATTTGTCAAAACCCATAGAATGTACAACACCAAAAGTGAAAACCCTAAGGTAAACTATGGACTTTGAGTGATTATGCCATGTCACTGTAGGTTCATCATTGATTAAAAAAAAAAGTACCATCCTCATGAGTCATGTTGATATGAGAGAGATTATGCATGTGTGAGGGCAGAAGGATATGGAGAGTAGCAACCAGCTAATTATGTTGAAGGCCAAATATAACTGAACTAGATTTGACAAATAATATCTTGAAAACTTAGTATGAAAACTAGTAGAGTTGAAGCAATAAAAAACAATGAACAAGAGAATTGTGACATTGCTCAGGATCAGATAAAAATAAGTCTGCCTCTCTCACCAGGAATATCAGAGAGAACATAGCCAATACATAAAACATGTAACAACAAAGTAGTGCCTGGGCACACTTAGTGCCTGGTACATAGAAAGTGTACAATGAGTCATGGTTGAATAAATAAATGACTCTTCATCAGTCTCTATCTGGGAAGTAATGTAGGATCTAAAATATACTGCATGACTCTTTCTTTTAAACACAGAAATTATTCATATAATACAAAAGCATTTACAAAGTATTCGGTATTACAAGTACTCAAATGCACTGTCATAAAGAAAATATAAGGTGAGAAATAACAGAAAGAACATATATTGGTCTCTGACCCCATTCCTGGCACAGAGCTCCTAAAATATCCTGTAATTTCCTAAGTGATAAAAGCACCAGGAGTATCTTTTGTTCTAATACTTGGTCTTTGTCCTTGGTTCCCGACAAAGAGTTCCTAAATCCCCTGGAATTTCTGAGTGATAGGAGTGTCCTTTGTTCTGAGGTTACTCTTCATAGGCTCCTGAACAGCCTGAGGATAGGGGCTCGTCACCAGAAAGACCAAGCCATGATTAGAAGCTTAGAACTTTCAGCCCCACCCTCCCATCCTCCAGGGAGGGGAGAGGGGCTACAGATTGAATGAATAGTCAGTCATGCCTATATGATGAATCCTCCCTAAAAAATCCCCAAAGTACAAAGTCTGGAGAGCCCCCAGGTTGGTGAAACCATCTATGGACTGGGAGGGTGGCACACTTCAACTCCATAGAGACAAAAGCTCCTATGCTCCAACCCTCTGTACCTTGCCCTTTATATCTCTTCATCTGGCTGTTCATCTGCATCCTTTATGACATAAAAAACTGGAATACATAAGTAAGTGTTTCCCTGAGTTCTGTGAGCTGTTACAGCAAATGACTGAATCCAAAAAGGGAGGTCATGGGACAGTCCAATTTGTAGCCAAGTCAGACAGAAGTTGTGGGCAACGTGGGGGCCTACTAATTGCAATTGGCATCTGAAGTGGGAGGCCATCCTGTAGGAAAAAGCCCTTAACCTGTGGGGTCTTCACTAACTCTGACTAGTGTCAGAACTGAATTGAATTGTAGGACACACAGCTGGTGTCATAGCGAACTGCTTGGTGTGGGAAAAACATCCCACACATCTGGTGTCAGAAGTGCTGTGAGTGTGGTAGTAGTATGAGAGTAAAGGAGAAACACACAGGAGTGTGTTACCCAACAGGAAAGGTTTGTTAAAGGAAAATAGATCTACTATATATATATATATATATATATATCTTAACCTTAAAATCTTAAAAGTAAGACCGGAAAGGATTAAACCATTTCTAAGTAACTTAATTGCATCTCAGATAAAAGCTCTTAAATATTTCTAGGAATACAAAAACATCTAACACCCAAGAAGATAAAATTAATGTTTGGAATCCAAACAAAGATTACTAGGAAAAATAAGAAGAAAACTACAACTCACAACAAAAAACAATTAATCAAAACCAATCCAGAACTGACAGATGTTAGAATTAGAATTATTATAGCTATATTCCATATGTCCAAAGAGTTAAGCAGAGAATCGTGGATGAAATAAAAAAGACTGAAATTGAATTTCTAGTGATAAAAATTAAAATGACCAAGATGAAAAATACACTGATAGAATTAAAGGTAGACTAAAAATTGCAGAAGAAAAGATCAGTGAACTTGAAGACATAGCAATAAAAACTATCCAAAAAGAAACAGAGAATGACGAATTTTTTTTAAAAAAGAAATGAACAGAGCATCAATGAACTGTGGGACAAATTTAAACAGACCAATGTTTGTGTAACTGGAATTCCCAAATTGGGGGAGCGAGGCAGAAAAAAATATTAGAAGAAATAGTGGCTTATAACTGTACAAATTTGATGAAAACTACTAAACCACTGACCCAAGAAGCTCAACAAATTCTAGGCACAAGAAACATGGAGAACAGAACCAATGCACTTTATCAAATTGGTCAAAACTAGTGATAAAGAGAAAATCTTAAAATCAGCCAGAGGAAAAAAAGACATATTACACATAGAGGAACAAAGATAAGATGACAGCAGATTTCACACCAGAAACCATGCAGTTGGGAAGACAGAGGCGCATCCTCTTTAAAGTACTGATAGAAAAACAAAACTTGTCAACCTAGAATTATACACCCAGAGGAAGTATCTTTAAAAGATGAAAGTAAAATAAAAGCATTTTTCAGACATAAGAAGATTGAGATCATTCAGAATATATTCTCTGAGGAAAGTGGAATTTAGCTAGCAATCAATAACAATAAGATATCTGGAAAAATCCCTAGATATTTGGAAATTAAACAACGTAGTGCTAAGTCAATTAGTCAAAGAAATTACAAAAAATATAAGAAAATATTTCAAATATAATGGTAATATATGTAATCATATCAAAATTTATGAGACATAGTTACAGTAGCACTCATAGCCTTGTCCAATAGAGCTTTCTGAAATGATCAAAGCACTGTATACTTGTACTGTCAAATACAGTAGCTGCTGGCCGCATGTGACTACTAAGCATTTGAAATGTTACTAGTATAAGCAAGGAAATAAACTTTTAATTTCATTTAATTTTAATTAATTTAATTTTAAATAGGTGCATATGGCTAATGGGTACTATACTGGACAAAGAGTTCTATATCTTGATGTGGTAGAAGTTACACAACTGTAAACAATTGTTAAAATTCAAAACATTCAGATGAAATTGATGAATTTTATTTCATGTAAAAGATACCTTAAAGCTGGGAAAAAATAACAGGAAGGATACAACTGCCAAGGGTGTATAAAATAGAAAGAGGGAGAAGGGAAACAGAATAAAGGTATTGAAGATACAGGAAAGATGAGATCCAAAGCACAGGTAGAAGAATTGTTACAGAAGGGTAGATAGAGCTCCTCAATTTAAATGGGAGGGATAAAGAACGGGACTATACAGATTTAGGCAGGCTGACGTTCGTTTCAGGATGGTGAAAGGGTTCCCATCTAAGAGACTGTATTTTCTTTGTAATCTGTGAAGAGAATAGAGTGGTTCAAGGTCTGAGGAAACAAAAGAAGTGTGAAATAGATATAGCAGTCTAAGTTTTCCACAGAAGTGTCAAGGATTACCAAGATTATCAAGGGGCAATGTGAGGTTGGAAATCATAAATTTACAATTGTATTAAATCATTCAACATTTATTTAACACAAATTTAATGGGTAGCTACTATATATCAGGCACTATTCTAGGCACAGATGATATAGCAGTGGATAAGAAACAAAAACAAGGAAGAAAAGAAAGAGAAACTCTGCCTGTATAGAGCATACTCCATAGTAGGGGAAGACAAAAAATATGCTAACCACATAAATAAATTGTAGATTATATTAAAAGGTGAAAAGTACGGTAGGGAAATATAGATCAGGCAAAGGAGATAGAAAATGCTGACGTGAGTAAGGGGGATAGTGGTGCAATTTTAACTTGAGTAGTCAGGAAAGGCTTCATTGAGTGGGTTACACGTGAGCAAAGACTTGAAGGAGGCAAGAGAATGAGCCTGGTACATTCAAGGAAAAGAAAAGAAGTCAATGCAAAAAAAACAGAAATCAACGCAGCTGGAAATAAAGGAATAAAGGGAAGCATGATAAGAGATGAGGTCAGAGATGTAATGAGGGCCAGACTGTAGAGCTTCAGAAAGTGTGTTTACTATAACGCAGACCACAGGCAGGTCCCTGCCTGTACACGTCAAGTCCTCACCTCTGGAATCCTATCTTCATCTAAGTTTGAGGTCTCTTTTCACTTGCCTTATATGCCTTGCTGTAAATATATACTTAAAAAATTAGCTCATCCTAAGTAGCTTCCCACCTGAATCCTCTCCACAGCACACTGGTTTCCTTTCCAAATCATCTAATTTCTCTCGAATCTTCCAGGTTCCCCAACTGGAGTCATTTTTAACTCTACTCTCTTTTATCCCCTATATCTAAATCAAACCAAACAAGCTTCATTATGGGATTTTCTTTTTCAAAAATTTCTACTAATTCACCATCAGCCATACAGTAAAATCCAAACGCCTCATTCCTATCTAGTATACTCAATCTCACCCTCACAATTTTCAATATAAACCTACCACCTATTGCCCCACAGGAAACATGCTCACTTCTACTCCTAAGGCTGGCCTTATGTTTTCTCCCCTTAAAGGCCCTCTGTCCTGCCTTTGACTAAATTCCAACCATATTTTAGTGCCGACCAAAATTCTATCCCCTTCATGAAATTTTCCAAATTATACTCTCTCTCCTCTGAACTTCTGTGGGATATTTTGTCTTTATCACTTGAAAATAATTTATGTCTTTCCTTGAATTTTTCCTTAACTCCTTGGTTGGGCCATAGACTCCTCAAGGACTAAGTACCACAGACAATGGCTTACTTGAGAACCTAACTGCTACGGCTGCTTACCTAATGAAAGACAGAAAAACCATGGGAAGGCAGGAGGCAAATGATGACAAGCCTTATGAAGCCTATGGTCAGAGACTAGGCCTTACTTGGGAAGAAAATATCTGGGGTCAGATCACTGTACTGGATTTTGTTGGGACCTAAACCAACAGAATGAAAGTAGGAAATGTAAGCTAACACTTTAGGATTTAGGAAGGAGATCCAACTCACCCTGAACATGGCTATCATGGGCCTAGTGTCAGCCTTTCCCTCCTCTTTTGGGCTCTTGAGGAAGGGCAGAGTCTTGAGATGGTGGCACTGAGGGGAGAGACAGGAGCTATGAAGAAGTCAGTTTGTGTCTACAGCTACAACAGTTGACATTCTAGAACTGCACTCTCCAATATGGTAGCCACTAGCCACATGTAGCTGTCTAAATTTAAGTTACCTAAATAAAATTAATGACTTAATTCTTGAATTGAAATAGCTAAATTTCAATTGCTCAAAGGCCAATGTGGTTAGTGGCTATGGTACTGGACAGCACGGATTTAAAACATATTCACAGAAAGTTCTATTGGACAGCACTGGTCTAGAAATCCACATATGTGGTACTTTGTGAGACGACACCAACTGAATCTTCAGTTCCAGTGAGTAAGGGCATCTAGATATTCTGTGCCATCCCATGACCACAGAGGGGCCACAGAGACTGTGGCCTCAGTCCCATGCTGTATCCTATGAATGACCAAAGTAGGTCAGAGAATAAGAGCAGTAATCTAGTCTCTATCATAGCACTTACTATCTGTATTGAAATGACCTTTTTGAGTGTCTTTTCTCCTCCCTTCCCTCAGGCAGGAATCAAGTTTTATCCATCTTTACATCCCTAATACCAACACTGTGCATACCTACATATGATGGGTGCTCAACATGTTTGCTGAACTGAATAAACTGGGCTGAAATCTGTGTTGGAGTCATAATCCAATTACTAACATACTGGATTCAAGTATCTATTCAACTCTGTGCTAAGGACACTTGTAAGCACTGGGGATGTGACAATGACACAACAGAAAAAAGTCCCTCAGAAAGACGCAGCAAAAAAAAACCCAACAAATACATACAAGCATATACAACCTCAGGTAGTGATAAATGCTATCAAAAGAGTAGGGTAAGTGGATAAAGAAGACCTTTATTTTAGATAGGATGGCCAGGGAAGATTTTCTGGGGAGGCAACATTTGATTAGACTTGAATAAAAACAGGGAGTGAGCCACGAAGACATCTGAGGGTACACTGAGAGAAAAGCAAGTGCAAAGTCCCTTCATCAAAACCCTGAGGCAGGAATACCCTCAGCATGCCCTAGGAAGAACAGGAGGCTAGCGGGGCTGGAGAGTGTAGTAAGCTAGGGGAGTGTAAGAAATGAAGAATGGATCATTAAGTGATATAAAATAGTACCATCTCCCTTGGTTCTTCAAGGATCTAGGAGAAATTGCTTTTCAAATTCTTTCAATATAGCACATACTGCCTTTATTATCACAAGCAGTGTTACTTAAAGGAAAAAACACTCAACTGGGAATGAAGAACCTTGGATTCTAATATCTAGGTGAGCAAAATGCTGTAAAGCATTGAGCAAGTCACTAATGTCTTTGAACATTAGTTTCCTCAGTGACAAAATAACAGGGATAAGAGTATCTGTTTCCACTGCTTTACAGAATTTTACGGAGATTAACCAAGATTAAAATTTTTAAAAGACCTACTGAATTTAAACATTTGAAGGGAGAGGTTTAGAACACTGCTTCTTAAAATGTGCTCCCTAGACCAGCAGCATCGGCATCACCGTGGAACTTCCCAGAAACACAAATTCTTAGGTCCCACTCCAGACCTACTGAATCAGAAACTCCAGCAGTGGGTTTGTAATCCGTGTTGAACAAATCCTCCAGGTGATTCTGATGCACACTCAAGTTTGAGAAGCACTGGTTTAGAAGAAGGTGAAACTGTTGAGCCAGTCCCCAAATTACTAAAACAATGGAGAATCTCCTCTTGGAGTTTCAGAATGTTGTTGCTTGCGGCTGCCATGAGTTAGTAAATATACTGAACGTTTCACATAAATCAGAGGCTCTCAGTGGACAGGAACCAATCCTTATGACCAGAGAAAGGAGCCCCACTAGCATTTAATGTGTGAGAGCCAGCGATGCTACACACCCTTCAGCACAGGACAGTTCCATACAATTTTCAAATGTCCTGCAGAACATCCACATGGGTGAAAATCTGTTGATACTTATCAGAGCTCAGAACCTCTTTTTTTATACATAACCACAGAATTTTGGTTTTGGGGTTTTTTTCCCAGTGCTAATATACAGTGATTTTTTTCTCTTGAGTTGCAATGTGTTCCCTTTTATTTCTCCTTAATTTTAGAGTAAGGGCATTACATAGCTTTAAAAATTTATGCATGTAGGTTAGTTTTACCAATTTAATGAATTTCTTTTCAGAATAGAAACAAGGGCATTACAAAATATTTGTTATAAAAAGGGCCTGTTGGGTCTGAAAGAGTTGAGAACACTGATACATTGGGTCATTTAACCTCACAACAACTCCCTGATGAAGGTAGTCAAAAAAGTTAACTTGCCCAAGGTTACCACACAGGCCATAAGTCTCAAAGTCAGGATTCAAATTCTGATGTGTTTGCCTTCAAACACTAGGCTGAATGAAAACTGAAGTTCACACAAAAATCTGTGCATGAACATTTATAGTAGCATAATTCATAACTACCAAAAGCATCTGGAAACAATCCAAATTCCATTAACAGATGAATGGATTAAAAAAACTGTGGTACATCTATTCAGTGGAATATTACTGAGCAGTAAGAAGGAACTCACATACACAAGATGGATGAGTCTGAAAGGCATTGTGCTGAGTGACAGAAGCAAGTCTCAAAAGGTTACACAGCATATGATTCCATTGATATGACATTCTGGAAAAGACAAAACCATAGAAATGGAGAACAATCAGTGGCTGCCAGGGGTTAATGGCGGGGGGGGGGGGGGGGGTGTGAATATAAAGGGATAGCACAAGGAAGGTTTTTGGAGTGAATAAAACAGCTCTGCATCCTGATTGTGGTGGTGCTTACACGAATCTATACATATGTTAGAACAGTACGCCCCTCTCATATCAATTTCACAGTATGACATTTTAAAAAATAACTAAGTAAAACAAACCAGACTGTTTCCATTGTGCCATGATAGATAAAAGGCTGGCGTGGGAAAAATGCGTCATGCGAAGTGACATGAGGGGTTTCGGCCAAGGCTTCAAACATTCCCTCTCATGCAGCCCCCACCACTGGCGTGGAAAGAAGCTCTCTTCCCACCTTCTCACACAAAGCTCTTTCCCCAGGATTCTTAAGGTGAGCAAAAGGAAGGCTACCTCTCCTCAAATTCAGTCTTCGGACCACTCCCACACCCGACGTGGTCTATTTCTTACCTCTTTCTTCACGGAAAGTCGTCCCCTGCACCTTGCAGTGCTCCCGGCTCTGTGACATCACACAGGCTGTTTCCTATACTACCGCTAGTTCTGCTTCCTTAGTGATCCTGGGCCTCCTGCAGACAAGCCCCTAGACTAGCCAAGGGGCGTCTATTCTCCAGTTTGTGGCTCTCAGGGAGTTCTCCTCTCTGCCCCCACCTATTTCTGACCCCTTGGCACGAGGCTGGGCCTCGTATTTTATCACTGGCGCCGGCCAGCCGCCGTCACTCTCTGGATAGTCTCAGCCCCAGGCTCCAATGCCCAGAAGCCGCCCCAACCCCGGGGCTCTGGACCCCCGATCCCGCACGGTTCTGAGCTGGTTTGAGTACCCGCGGAGACACTGCAAGTCCAGTGGCCTGGAGGGACCGTCCTGGTTTCTTCCCGCGCCTCCCGGGTTAGAGACAGCCGCAGGTAAAAAAGTGAACCGCTCCCACCTCTCCAGCCCGCACACAGCCGCCCCTCTCCCCCAATCTTTCCGAAAGGGTAAGGCCCAGGCCCCGCGAAGCTCCAGGCCTCGCGAAGCTTCAGAACCCGTGAAACCTAGGACCCGCTTGCGCCGTGCTGCAGACACCTCAGCCTCACGGCGCGCGGCAGGAGTACCAACAAAGGGTTCTCCAGTCCCAGAAGAACTACGCCTGGGCGGTGCTTGCCACGGCTGGAGCCACTCTCCCTCCGCGGACTACATTTCCCAGGCATGTCTGCGGCTGTGCTGATTCAGGGACAGGGGCGTGGCTAGAGCCGGCCCAGGTGATCCTAATTGGACAGAGGCGTGGCCACTGGAGAGCGTTGCTTGTCTGGCTATTTTGCTTGGGGTCCTGATTTATGAGACTCTTCCACGGTAACTAGGGTATACGTCAATAATTTGCATGTAGCAGAGTTCCTCTGTATTACAACATTGACTGTTCTCTAGTAAGCAAAGGACAAAGGTAGGTTCCTATTATTTTTTTACAACATAAACAACTAATTAAAAGTCACTGGAACACAGGAAAATCAGACTCCTTTACTTTATAATAACAATAGTCAATTACTATTAACCACATTCTGTGTGCCAGGCCCTCTTTTAAACACATTTTATGTGTTGTCTCCTTTGAAAAAGCAAAAACCTGCCCACCATTAACCAGACCTGGATGACACTGATAAAACCTGCTGCAAAGTTAACAGGAAACGTTATTTCTCCCAAAATCATACTGCAGCTGTAAAGTGTCATAATGATCCTCTTTAAATAATTACTGCTTTCTTACAAATGACATCTCCGCCTTTGCCTTGCTACTGCCACTAAAAAAAAAATTACTAAGAAATCTTGTTTGCTAAAATCATAGGCTGTTAGAGACTAATTGACATCATATCAGAATAAATGAACATCCCAGTCTTGCCTGGAGAATCAGAGCCATCTTTGGCAGAGAAAAAAATTCTCTATTTCCAAACCAGCTGCAGAGCTTCAGATACAGCATTTGCAGTCACGACATATCACATTTATCTTAACAGATTTCCAAAGAAACAGGACCCTAAGTCCACCTTTTAATCCAGAGTGGCCTTGCATTGAGCCAATCAAAAGACAGCTTATTTTAAACCCTCCCTCAAAATCCTACAATACCCCTGTTTCATCCTTTGTGAGATGTCCCATGGTTTCTGCTCGTGCTAGTCTACTTTGTTGCAGAGAATGAGTAAGCCTAATTTTGTTGGACTATAAATTTATTCCTAGTAGTTCTTATCAGATGTGCTTTAACACATTTTACTTCAAAACATAAGCTTGAACAGAGACTGGCACATTGTAGATAATCAAATATTTTTTGAACGAATGACTGAGGTCATAATTAACTTCATTTTACACATGATGAAACTGGCTCAGAGAAGCAACTCACCCCAAAGTCACCCATACGATTTGGCTACATGAGCTCACATTCTTAATTATTGTGCTATGTACCTTACTACTTTCCAAAGGCAAAAATAAAAACAGGCCCAAGATATCACTTGCTTAAAGTTTCCATTAGCTTCATACTTAAAATGGAAACTAAACCAGGTTCCATTCCCTGGTAAGGTATGGCCTTGATGTCAGTTGTTCATTCTAACAGTGATGAACGTTAAGGGACCTAGCACTGAGGCGCACATGAGTTGTTTTGAGAAGTCAGTAATGCACAGAAAAGCACAGTGCATGGTGCTGAATAAGTGCTGCTGTATCTGTCTCTCTTAAAGTGTCTTAAGCTCTTCAGTTCCTTCCTAAATGGACAAGCCTGGGAAAACAACGATCAATGGATTTGTCTGATTGACTCTTTACATTTCTTGATTCCTATATCTAAACAAGTCTTGCACAATCCTTTGGTTACGAATGGGCAAAATTTGAGACCCCTCCAAGTATGTGGCTTTCTCCTTTAGTGCATATCGGTGGTTCCTTCTATAGGTTGTTGTGAAGATTAAACGCGTTAATAATGTAATGCTGCTGAGAACACAGCCTGGCAAATGACACAAGGAGCATCTCAAGGAAACTGGGAAGTTAAGAGAGAGTCAAACAGAACTCAGAATTAAATATCTAGAAACTCAGTGCTCCCAAATGAAAAACTGCCATGAAAGATTCAAATAAAGCAAAATTGGAAAAATACAAGCAATGCTATCTGAAAAAATGAGAATAGTTATTGTTAAAATAAACTAGGCAAGATTAAAGTTCATGGCCTTCAATGATGCAGCAAGAGATGAAAATGCGTGTATGTGTGTGTGTGACATACATGTATGTGTGGAGAGAGAAGTAGATGCTGCTGAACTCAAATCTGGATCTTGTAGACTTGCAAATCTAAATAAAGACCTAGTTTTACAAACTTCTCAAGAAAGTGCACATATTTTGAAGAAAAAAAATTACGTGATTTGAAAGAGAAATAATAGAAATTTTTGAATGGGCTGTTTACATATTATTTTTTAAAAGGTTTATTGATGTATAATTTTTAAGTATACAGGTAAACGGCTTGACAGATGTATACACCTGAATGACCACCACCCCCAATCATGATATAGAACATTTTTATCTCCCCAGAAAGTTCCTTTGTGCCCTTTGGCAGGCAGTATCTCTGTGTATAACATTTTAATGTATTCCCATTAAATATATGAAATCAGAAATTTTTATTAAAAATATATTTGATTCATAGATTCTGTAATGAAAATTTATATAGTACTTTGTTTGAGGCTATGTCTTTTGGCATTTAACTAACTTTGACTGATTTTTCAAATGAAAACTAGCATTATTGACTTTAACATACTCAAACTGCCCAAAATGCCAGCTGTTAGAGCTGTACCCAAATAAGGACACTGTCATTAACTCATCAATGGATGGATAAAATTGAAGTTAATTGAAGTTTAACTTGTATTTTCCATTTTATCATACTGAATACGGGCCTAAAAGTTTAGAGAAATAATTTCCATATATTGCTGCTATTTCTGTTGTCATTATTTGTCTGTATTGCAATTACTGCAGTGCCATACAATTTGGAGTATACTTTAGTCGTGTTTGAACTTATACTGATTAACAGTAAACTAAAGCTAAATATAAATGAATTTTAAAGAGGGAGCAGAGCATTTCTATGAAGGGAAAGCAAGAAGTAAGTCAGGTTTCCTGATTTCATCATGTTTAGGTCATTTCTGGTTTCATCTTCGTATGTTGTGGGTATCTCAAGGGAACTCTGATTTACTATCATCTTACCTTTCTACCTAAGGCCCAATCTCTTAAAACGGCATGGGCTCATTTAATATGAGTAATTAGGATTCATGCATGAAGAAAAATTACATGGTGCTTTGTAAACCAAGTGCCAAGAAATAAGGAACAGGCTCAGAGATATAGTATCTGTGTGTCTTTCCTAATCTTTTACTTGTTCACTGGTGTGTTCAAAGGAGACAAGATAGGTTTCAAAGAGTACATGGCTACATCCTGTAAAAATTTATTCTTGTGAAATAAATCTTGAACGTCACTCTCTTCCCACGTGTCTTTCCTCTTTAGATTCAACCTTGTGATGTTGAGGATGAAGAGGTAAAGAGAAGCATAGTGATGGAACTGCTCTGTTAAAGGGGTCAGTTATTTAAAGGGTATCCTTTTGCTCCTACAAGTCCTCTGGTATTGATCTCTCACAGTTGAGAAGACCCATGATAGATACCTGGATTCCTTGCTTCTCTGAATAGAACTTGTAGATATAGAATTTGGGATGCTCTTCCCACTTAAAAGCACGTTCTCAATTTTATTTAGGTGGTTCCATTTCCAGTTGGGGCATTCCTATTTTAAAAATCCTAAGAAAGTTTCTGAGGGTGAGCGTACAAAAGATTTGACCAAAAATGTATTAGTAAATGATACAAGCATTTACTGTTGAGTCTTTGTACAAAACCCTAATAAAAAGCTACTAAAGAATGTCAAAACCACGCAATACCTCTCCTCAAGTATCTTACAAAATATATTTAGTGGTCTCTTGCTGACAACATTAACTTGCTGACCTTTCATGAAATGTCAAGACTTACTTAAATTTTCCTTGTCCTACCAGTAAAATCTTTGATCTCTGGTGATGACCAATATTTACCAGAAGTCATTAGTATTTACTAGAAGTCATTAGTACTCATCACATTCACAGACTTTCTAGGAAGTGTGAGTTAGCAGTTGCTTAAAGAATTGCACGCTGGTTAAAGGCGTTTTCACACTGACTACGTTCACAGGGTCTTTCTCCAGTGAGTATTCTTTGGATATTTGGTGAGACTTGCACTCTGGCTGAAGACTTTGCCACATTCACCATATTCCTAGGGTTTCTCTCCAGTATGGATTATCTGATGTGTGGTAAGGTGTGAACTCTGACTGAAGGCTTTCCCACACTGGCTACGTTCACAAGGTCTCTCTTCAGTGTGATTTTCTGATGTTTGACAAGATTTCCACTCTGGCTATAGGCCTTCCCACATTCATTATATTCACAAGGCTTCCCTCCAGTGTGGATTACTTGATGTATGGTAAGGTGTGAACTCTGGCTAAGACTCTTCCACATTCATTACATCTGTAGGGTTTGTCTCCAGTGTGAGTTCTGGAATGACTTCTGAGAGCAGTGGTCTCTGCAGGCCTTCCCACAATCAACACATTTATAGGATTTTTCTCCCTTATGTGTTCTCTGATAATGAGTCAGGGATGACTTTTGGCCAGAGGCTTTCCCCACACTCATTAAATTCATAAGGTTTCTCTCCAGTGTATATTAGCTGATACTGAATAAGAGATGACTGGTTTTGGAAGGCTTTTTCACATTATTTACACTCACAGAGTTTCTCACCAGTGTGTATTCTTTATAGTTAATAAGTGATGAACTCTTGCTGAAGGACTTCCCATACTCCTTACACTCATAGTGTTTCTCACCAGCATGAGTTCTCTAATGTTTAATGAGAGAAGAACTCCTGCTGAAAGTTTTCACACAGTCGTTGCATTTAAAGGGTTTCCCTCCACTGTGGATTTTCTGATGTTGAAAAAAGTTACATTATCTCTGACGACTTTCCAATTATTATATTCAGAAGATTTCTCTCCAAAATGAAATGAGAAACAATGAATCATTATATGATTATTAAGAAAAGAATGGTAACTGAGTTTTTATTCCTTACATTTGTATGGTTTCTCTACACTGCATATTTTATGATGTTTCATTCGCTCTGTATTCCGTTTGAAAATATTTTCAGTCATATCACATTTATATGGTCTCTTTCCTGTAGGAATTTCTTGTTGTGTACTAAGAAAAGTTCTTGCAAATTTTCTCTTTGCCTGGCCCCTCTCTTTGTTGAGTATTTTCTTGCTAGCAACTGATTTTTGATCCTATACTCTTTGCTGGTCTCCCTTTTGGCTCTCCAACTTATTCTCACATTCCCCATCTTCTCCCAAGTTTAAGTTCCAAGGACCATCATTGGTGGGTCTTTCCATTACTGCCACAAGGCTGAGTCTTCTTAAGAAACATCCTGGTTTTCAATAGATTCCTTGCTCCAGACTATTTTCCCAGCCTGAAAGAAATTTTTTTAATGTATGTCTCTTGTGCTAAGTGACAGGGAATTGGTGAAGATGAACTGGTATCATGAAAATATGTCCACAGATATATATATATGACTCTTACACTCTGAAATATGTCTTTGCATTTAACAGCACACAGGGATGGGGAAGGAGAAAAGGCAGACATAGTAAAAGAATTGTAGGAAAGGGGCCATATCAATCTATATGCATATTTCAAAATGTGAGGGAAGGAAGGAAGGTGATCCAGTGGGAAGCATCTTCAGAAATTAGACACATGGCCCAGACAAAAAGAAAATGATGATGGGATTTGCAGGGAAATGCATTGGGGTGGGGGTAGGGGGATGAGTGGTGGGGAGATGAGGGGGAAAGTACTGAAAAGCTGGAGGCAGAGCAATTGCTCAGAGATGCTTGGGCACTCAAATGAGAATATCAGTTCCTGCTGGTGTTTTCAATACGAGAACCAGTAAAGCCCGATATGAGTAAACATTCTTTAAATGAAAGCATTGTGCTTCCTGAATAGTGACAAATGCCCCAAATATACAACTATGTGGTACATCATGAAACTAAGCTTTATGACCTGAAAACTTCACCAAGTGCAAAACAGTGTCATCTTCAGGTATCTGGCCTTTGTTGGGGGGTTCTGGGGAATGTAGTGAGCCAGGGTGAGATACGCTGCATTCGTTCCTGCTCTATCAGACCACCTAACCTTCAAGTTTGAAGATGGTTGGCTAATTAGTTTAGAAATGTCCAGGGTTTCTTTTTGGGGGTGTTGTGAGAAGGCTCTCTTCCCACCAATCCCGAGCCTACTTTAAACATGCAATGTACAGTAATTGTGGAAAGGAATCTGAGCTTAGAATCCAGGTCTTTGTGCTTAAATTATGCGAGTCTCCTGGCTAACTCATGACTGACAGTTTCTCCTCATTGCAACCATCCACATTCTCCCAATCTGCTCCCCACAATCTCAACACCACAAGCAAAGTGATCTGGTTAAAAGGCAAGTTAGATCATGTCACTCCTTTGCTCAGGACCCTGCCATGTCTCCTACCTCACTCAGAGTAGAATCAAAATCCTTACAAGGGCCTACAAGACTCTAACAATCTTGCCCCATGTTACCCTCTGACATGAATTTCTACTTCTTTCTCCTTTGCTAGCTGCCCCCCAAGCATGCTGGTCTCTTTCGTGTTCCTTGGACACGCCAGGCACTTTTTTCTCCCTGCCTGGTCTGCTTTTTTACCTAATACCCCCATGACTCACTTCCTTCTGTTAAATCTTTGCTCAGTTATCACTTTCTCCGGGAGGCCTTCCCTGACCATCATATTTAAAATTGCATCTCTCCTTCACCCTGGCCTTCCCTATGCCTATTCTCTGATTTTATTTTTCCATAACCCTTAACACTATCTTATTTGTTAAATTATTCCCTCAACTATAAAAACTCCCTCCTTGAAGGGTGGGATTTTTGTCTGTTGTGTTTACTGCTGCGTCATCAGCACTTTGAAGAGCGCCTGGCACACAGCAGGCACTCAAAAAATATTTCTTGAGTAAATAGATCAATGAACACTCCCACTTGTCTTAAAAAACAAAGATTAATCTAACAGACCTTTTAAAGACTCTATAGGACATGACAGCAATCCTAGTAAAGGAATATGATAGTAAAAGATAATGAATAGTTAGATGATTCCATCATGTTCAGCCTAAGAGACTCAAAAAATAAGGAAATGAGATGAGATTTGCCATGTGTTGAATATTGTTGAAGCTAGACAATAGGTACATGGAGCTTTATTATAGTATTTTGTTGGCTTTTGTAAATGTTTGAGATTTTCCATAATAGTTTTTAAAAAGTAAAATGTTTATAAAGCAAATTCACTGAAGAAACAGGATATTGAGAAGAGAGATTATGAAACAATGATGAGTTAGACTTAGACAAGTTGAGCTTATGGGAATGGATGGTCATACATGTGGGCACGTGACACAAGAAGATGGAGGAAGGTGAGAGGTTAGAGCTGGAGAGGTGGAGCTAAGTCATCAGCATGCAGGGTTTCCATAGGGGCAGTATGGGCATTGTGAGAGGGGCAATTCTTCATTGTATAGAATGTCCCATGCATTATAGAATGTTTAACATCCCTAGGAACTAAATACTAGTAGTGCTTCCACCTCTAATACATCCCCACATATTTCTAAATGCCCCCTAAATATCCCCTACTGGAGTAGTAGCACTCTTGGTTGAAAACCACTGGCAAAGAGAAACAGAAGTATGAAAAATGAATAATTTAGACACACTATTAGAGAACAGAAAGAAGAATGATGAAAGATACTAGAGGGAAGTGGAGAGCACTAAATAGAGCTAGTCCACTGTGTCAAAAATGACAGAGAAGAAAAGGAGGCCATGAACATGACTAGAATAAAGTGAGCAAGTCACAGATATACATGCCAAAGAAATTCCCACATAGATCACTAGGAGAAGTCTCATGATTTTATAGCAGCATGACTTTGGTCATGGGGAGTTGGAGGCAATCTGAGTACCCATCACTGGGAAAATGTGATGGGTGTACACCATACGGCAATTAGAAGCACCAGATTAGAGATGCTCAGAGCAACCTCCAGAGACACAGTATTGAGAAGAAAATAAACAAAATGAGCTTTGTAACACAAAATCATTTAGGTAAATTAAAAATAACCATAGAAATCTTATAACATTACCAAAAAAATACACATTATTACATAGCAATGAAAAAGAACCAACTGCTGATACACAAACAACATAGATTAATTTCAAAAACAATGTTGCCTACAGAGGGTGAGGGAAATAGGCATGCAGAATGAGGATAAAAGGGAATAAATAAATAAAATGGCAGGGGGTAGATATAACAAAGCAAGCTGAGAACTTCCTGAAGATAACTTTCAGGAGAATGAATGAAAGGCAAATTACAAAGGAGAAAAACAAAAGGTAAAGAAGTGGAGGTAGCAGGTGCATATCACACAAACCTGGAATTCGTTGAGAGAAGACAGGAGAAAAAAACTGAATAGTAGCTAGAATTGGCAATTTTAAGATAAGGGAAAGCAATAAATGTTTGAAGGCACAAGGGAAGGAGAATATAGAAAATGAAATACTGATGATGCTTGAGAAGGAGCTAGGTAGGTCCCAAAAAAACACATCCAGAGGTGAGATCCAGAACTCAGGGAGAGTAATTAGCTTTAGGGAAGAACGCCACTTTCTCTGAGACCAGAAACACATGTTAGATAATATGTGGGGAGAGTGATTTGCTAGGCTATGAGGAACAACTCTAACTTACCTCAGATATGTTACCAAACAATTGGGTTGCTTCTTCCATTGGCTTCCATTGTTCTCACTCACCTAAAGAGGTTTCTGTAGGAAATTCTCTCTTCAACAGCCATGGTTCTTCCCTTTGTTGTAGGTAAATGATCACATCAGGCTTGGAAACTGGCAGCCCTACTCATAAGGAAAGGCATGTGACCTGGCAGTTAGTAGTACACATAATAAGATCTGAAACTGTTTATTATTTCATCACATAAGAATACAGGGAGTCTTGGAAGGAGGCTCACGAGACTTCTTTTGAAGGCAGCAAAGAGAGGAAAGGGAAAGCGAGTCGGCATTATGTTCATAGGAAGGGGACCATGGTAAGGAGGTCATTCCGACATGGGAAGATTCATTTATTATTTGTCTTGCTACTGAGAGAGGGCTCTCTCACCCCATCAACCCTGCTCCCTGGAGAGAATCCTTAAGGGCAGCCAAAGACATGGCAGCCCCACTGCCTATTTCCAACTCTAACAGTAGACATTCCCTTGGGAATGAGTAGCAGAAACACTATTGCTAAACCTAAGGAACATGTGCAGTTTGTGATGCATGACCCCAAATCACCGCTTAAGTAAGCCCTTTCCACACAGCTATTAACAGCCCAATTTGCTCTACTGGATCAATGCTGAATCTCAAGGGAAAACTGTGATTTCCAGCGGAGACCAGATTTCTGTAGTTCTCCAGCATCACATCTCTGTATAAATCCCTCTGAATGGAGTCCAGGCACCACCACTCTTCCTGAGTAAAACACACAGCCACAGCTCAAAAAGTCACGGATTCCTAAAAAACAGACAAATACTTGTTCGCCAGACGTTTTAGGAGAATGAACAGAATGAGGGCAAGTGGTTAGTGGAGCTTAAGGCTCTGAGTGCCTGAAGTCAATCAAGTATATTTTGGATACCTGCTCTATGCTAAGAATTTTGCCAGGATAAAGAAGTATCAAATACCGTCTGTGTGCCCTCAAGAAACTTAATACATTTGCTTATACACATTAAAGGATGGATAACTAGAAATAAACTTGGTCTGTTTATAAGGGAAAGTTTGTCAAAATAGTCCGACACTGGGTGAGGCTCTCTTGAAAAGCAGCAAATCCCCCTCCCTTGATGTGTTCGAGCATAGCCTGGGTGGTTATTTGGTAGGATGTTAGAAAAAGGACTCAGTCATTGAAAAGGTGATAGGGTTAGATCTGTTGTTCTCAACAGGGACAGTATAATACCCCAGAAGGCATTCTGGAATGGGTTGAGCAGTTCTTAGTTGTCACTATGATTAAAAGATATAATGGAATTTAGTGAGCAGGGACCAGATATGCCAGATATTCTGCAATGTACTGCTCGACAGTCCCACACAGTAAAAAATTGTGCATTCGTATACGTGAAAAATTAGTTTTTAATTATCTGAATATAAACCTAAGTCCATTTTTTTAATAAACATGCAGTACTTTTTGTGTGATTTTAACAACGTCTGAATTTTCCAAAGATGCAGCTGCCAGATGAATCAAGATAAAAGAGGACTTTGTTTTGATCAGATATTTGCCAAGAGTTGTTCATTGATACAATGCCATTCATGGTATTTGAGTTGTCGATACAAGAGGACGAGACACTTGTCCTTTGTCTACATTTGTAACTGTACATTCATGGATATTCTACATATATATTAATATACTTATTTAGCCCTTATTTGAATACATAAAATATTTTTAAAAATTCTAGATGCTATTCAATTCAATATTGTCTTCCTTGTCTTAAAGCCAAGCTTGTTCCTCATTTTTAGGTGCAAGCATTTGGCACCTTCATTATGTGGTCCAGGGCAGTCATGCCTGAGCATTTACAAGTTGACATACATATTATTTTATATAAATTGCTCTCCTTTTGTTTTTTCTTCATGTTACAATTAGAGCATTATATTGATTTTTAAAATGAAGTGTGTATATAGTTTTAATTATCTATGAAATTTCAAGAAGGTAAAGGAAGCATTATGAAATATTTATTATAAAAAGGGTTCACTGGCTTTGATTGGGTTGAATATTTATGCTTCAGATGAATTCTAATGCATCTTCCAACACTGACGTTTTTTGGGATTTTTTTGAGGAAGATTAGCCCTGAGCTAACATCTGCTGCCAACCTTCCTTCCTTTTTTTGCTGAGGAAGACTGGCCCTGAGCTAACATTCTTGCCAATTTTCTTCTATTTAACGTGGGATGCTTGCCACAGCATTGCTTGACAAGCAGTGCTTAGGTCTGCACATGGGATCCGAACCAACAAACCCCTGGTCCGCCAAAGCAGAACGTGCGAACTTAACCACTGCACCACCGGGCTGGCCCCCAATACTGTGTTTTGACAAACATTTAGAAAAAAAAAAAAGAATACATAGAATAATTATATTTTGTGTATGATAAAAGCTGAGTTTTTATCTGAGAAAAATTTCCCCCAAAATCTGAGTTTTAATGGAGAAAAAATTCAAAACACAGAGGTCAAGATTCATTCAGTAAATATTTGTCCAACTCCTACTGTGTGCCAAGCACCAGGTGCCTGGCATAAAGTCATAAACGACACAGAACAATCCCTGTGTTCATAGAGCTTACTTTCTAGTGTGTGCAGTGATAAAAATAAAATTAATAAACCACATATTATAAGATGCTTTATTTCACAAACAGGAGGAGTAGGTACAATATGGGGGAGGGGGGTGGATGAGGGTAGCGATTTTAAATAAGGTGGTCAAGGCAAGTATCACTGAGAGGGTGAATCCTATGCAAAGACGGAGTAGGTAAGGAAGCAAGGCTGCAGATACATAGGAATAATATTCCAGAGAAAAGAAATGGCAAGTACAAGAGTGGGTTTGAGGTTTATCAAGGAAGTCAGTATGGCTGAATCAAAATGAGTGAGAAGGAGAGTGGTAAGAAATAAGAGGCCTAATAAGTGAATGTAAGGACTTTGGCTTTCACTCTTGAGTGAGACGGGAAGTCACTGGAGGCTTCTGAGCAGCAAGTGCTGTGATGAAATTTAAATGTCTGAGAAGACAGCACAGAAGCAGTACATAACATCAGACACCAGGAAGGAAGGAGCAACACTAACAGATGTTACCATCACTGCCCTCTAGGTTTCCCTTCTTACTCTGTGCTAGCCCCAGTTTCTGGAGCCTGCATAGCTACTCCTGTGAGGACATTCCAAGAGTACAGAGAGTACCAATCCACCATGACAACCCTCTTTCCTTCATTTTATATAAGGTGAGGGTGGCATTTTAAAGATGGGCTTCTACTTAAGAATAAAAATATAAGATTGGAAGTGGGCAAGTTTAGGGAGTACATATCTCTCATCCTACATGATGCCACTCACTTCTGCCCTACAGGAACTTGAACTTCTCTCTGTGGATATAGACAGAAGCTAGCTTGGCCATCAAATTGGTGGGATTCTCAGTCCTTCTTGGGGTCGGGGTGATAGAAGCCATGAAGCAGACTGAGCAACATATTCACAGTTCAGTTAATATCCTAAGGACAAAGGGAGGTCTTTGGGGGAAACCATGAGAAATTATCTTCTAATTTATCTAGGAGGTGAGAACTGGAGAGTGCAAAGTATCTTGAGGTCAGAAGGGTGACCTGGAGGGCCCTATTTGAGAGAAAAAAACAAACAGTAGCTTCCAAGAAAGACTGAAAATCCCACCAAACTGGTGGCAGAACCAGCCTTTAATATACTAGTCTACTTATTGTGCTAATTGTCTCTCCTCCTCCCATTAGTTGCATATTCCATGAGAACAGAAATTTTTGCTCATTTATGCATATTGAATAGAACTGAGTAAATAGTAGATACTTACTAAATACATAATGAATGGATGAATGCCTTTCCTTTAATTCGATTTTTCTGACAGCTTGGTCTGTCTGATGATTACATACCAGTCAGTTACTCAGCTGATTTTATCTTTCAAAGTAGACTATTTCACCATATGTCTAAGTTTCAATAAATTTCACAGTTGAAATCTTGAATATAATATATTCTAACCACAGCAGAACCAAATTTGTAATCAGTAACAATATGGTATCCAGAAAAGCCTGAAATATTTGGAAATTTAAAAAAACATTTCTAAGTAACTCATGAGTCAAAAGAAAAATCACCAGGGGAATTAGAAAATATTTCAAATTAAATGATAGTAAAAGTACAACCTAGCAAAATTCATGAGATATAGCTAAAAGGGATTGCCTAGAGGGAAATTTGTAATTTTATATGCACTAGGGTAAGCTTGGAGCCTGGGACCACAGGAGTCAGCCTGTAACCAGCGGCCTTAGGGGCCAGCCTGGAGGTTGCGTCTGCAGGGGCCAGTCTGGCACTGGGGCAGGGTAGGAGCCTGGGTGTGTAAGAGCCAGTCTCAAGGCTAGGACCATGTGGGCTGGCCTAATGTTGGGGCACTTGAGAGCCCGGGGCCATGGGACCCAGCCTGGTACCAGGGTAGATCAGAATCTGGTACTGCAGTAACTAGCCTTGTGCTTGGCCTGCCTGGGAACCTGGGTTCATAGGTGCTCACTTGGCACCTGGGTTCACGGGGAGTGATTGGGTGCCTGAGGCCACAGGAGCCTCCAGGGGCCATAGGAGCCAGCAGGTGCCAAGGCAGATTGGGGGCCTGTGTTCATGAGAGCCCACCTGGTGCTTGGTGCTATAGAAGCTACCTGGGGCTGCTGGAGCCAGCCAGCACCTGGGTGGGCTGAGGAAATTGGCTAATGAGGGCCTCCTGGGAGTCTGGAACAGAGGAGGCCACCTGGAGCCACAGGAGCCACCTGGGGCCCCTGGAGCTGTCAGGCTCTGGGGTGAACCTAGGGCTTGGATTCAAAGAAGACTGCCAGGAGCCTGGTGCCACGGAGGATGCCTGAGGCCACTGGAGCCAGCAGGCACTGGGGTGAGCCAGGGGCGTGGATTTATGGGATCCAGCAGAAAGCCACTTAGGACTGTGGAAGTCAGCTTGGTGCTGGGGCCGCTGGCTCTGGGGTTTGTGGTGAAGTCAGGCACTCACTTCACTCTCCTTCTTCTGTGAAGAGGCTGTTTCTCTCTGTGCTGGGCTCCTGGGGCTTATTGGAGGGGTGATGGGAGTAGTGTAAATCTAGCTTTCTGATCCTCCTCAATGCATCTTTTCTTACTTCTGCGCTTCACTCAGGTGCTATAATCCCTCAAGTAGAATCCTTGGCTCTTTGAAGGTATTTTTGTGCATGGATAGTTGTTCAAACTGATGTTGGGGGAGGGGGAGGAATGAGCGTTAGAAATTCCTATGCCCCTATTTTACTGACATCACTTGCCCCCACTAGAATGGTTAAAATTAAAAAGATTGTTGGTTAAGGATGTGGAGTAACTAGATCTATCATATATTGCTAAGGGGAATGTAAATGGAAAATTGTTCAGCAGTTCTACATAAAGTTAAATATACAACTACCTTATGACCCCAAAACTCCCCTCCTAGGTATTGACCCACAAGAAAGTAAAATATATGTACACAAAAGACTTGTACAAGAATGTTTATAACAGCTTTATTCCTAATTGCCAAAAACTGGAAAAAACTTGACTGTCCATCAAAAAGTAAATGAACAAATAAACTGTGGTCTATTCACACAATAAATACTACTCAGCAATAAATAGGAATGCAATACTGATACACCCAGGATATGGATAAATCTGAAAAACATTATGTTGAGGGAAAACAGCAGACACAATAGAGAACATAATAATAGGATTCCATGTACATTAAGTTCAAGAACAGGCAAAATCTATTGAGATAAAAATCAGAACAGTGGTTGCTTACAGGGAGTGGGGTGGGAACTGATTGGGAGAATGAAGAAACTTTGTGGGTTAATAGAAATATTCTATATCTTGATTAAGGTGGTTATTAAATGGGTATAAGCATTTATTAAAATTTATCAAATTTAAACATATCATCTGTGCATTTCACTGTATATAATCTTATCTCAAAAAAGAACTGTAAACAAATGTCAAACTCTAGTTAGTAGGTTTTCTATTACAGTTGTATGGATTAGGAAATCTGAAAATAATGCCTGTGTATTCTAGGCTTGAGCAAATGACTAAATAAGTGGAGGCAAATGGGAGACAGGTTTAGAAAAGTGAGTAATAATTACGGAAAGACAGCAGAATACAATGAACTCTTTATTGATGGACTGAAATTGGAGTTATCAGTAAAAACTCATGGCTTTATATCTATCTACAGATGATACAAAAATAGATGTGTGTATATATATGTAAATGGGGTGGGGAGGACTTATTTGTTAGCTCTGTTACTGACAGGGCCTAGAGGCAATGACACCCCAGAAGAAGAGTGGCACTTAGTGTCCCAACCTTCATGTCTAAATTTCATGCTCCACTAAAATGGAGCTCTGTAGAGTAATAGCTGATTTGAAGACTGGCTGGGTCAGGGAAAGAACAAGATAAGCCCCAAATATCTTGTGCCAAAAAACAAGGAACTGCTCCAAAAATAATGAGGACGTGTTAAAAGAACACAGAAGCCAGACTGTAGGGACTGCCATTGGCCAAATCTGAGATGCTTTAAGCATTAAAATAAATAATGATAATAATGGATTATATCTCATTGACTAAAATAAGAATCCATAAGGCTATACTGATATAAATAAATAAATGAATATAAGTGAAGGGAGAGTTCTTCCCTACAGGAGAATGCCAACTAATAAATGTAGAAGGAATGACGGAATTTAAAAATCATCAATGGATAATAACACTAATGGGTGAAAGGTTGATGAAGTATAGGATATTTACATACTGTCAAAGTGTCTCACCACAAATTGCTTACGAACTACTAAGGGAAAAAATAATTTAACAGTGGTGAAAACTGTTAAGTGATCAAGGTTAATATCACCAATATTGGGACAAATAGATATCATGTGAACCCTGATATCATGCATGGTGAAGGACACCACACCACACTGTTATTCCTGCACAAACTGCGAGACCTAAATCTATTCATGAGGAAATATCAGGAAGATCCAAATTGAGGGACAGTCTACAAAATTACTGGCCTGTGCTCTTCAAACATGTTAAAACAAGAAAGACAAAGAAGCTAAGTAACCTAAGGAACTATTCCAAAGGAGCCTAAATACATGGCAACTTAATACAAGTGAGTCCAGCCTGGATCCTGGACAAGGGGAAAAGGTAGCTATATAGGACATTAGTGGTACAACCAAGGAGAAATTTGAATATGGATTGTGGATTAAATAATTATATTGTATCAATGTTAATTTTCCACATTTTGATATTATACTATGACTGTAAGAGAATATCCTTGTTTTTAGGAAATACATAGAAGTATATGGGAGTGAAAAAAAGCATCGGGCTGGCAACATGCTTAGATATGATTCAGAAAAAAATTATACACACACAGAATTATAAAGCAAATGATGCAAAATGTAAACAATTGCTGAATCTAGATGAAGAGCATATGGGAGTTCCTCGCATTATTATTGCAAATTTTTAATAGGTTTGAAACATTAAAATAAAAAGAACAAAAGAAAAAAAAGACAGACAGGGAAAGATAAGAATTCTTACCCCGGCCCACCTTTGAACATTGTTATGAGAGGACATGGGGCTTGAATCTGTGGCACGCATCTTGCAACTAAGAGGAGAAAGCTAAGAGAATCATAGAGAAGCCATTCCAGAACTTTCCACATTTAGTGGCTGAATTAATCAACGCTGTAACTACCTCTGGATTTCTTGTGTATGATTTAAAAATTCCTGCTAAAGATACCTCTCATTAGTATTCAGTTACTAGCATATGAAAGCACCCAAACTGGTACTTTTGTTTCTTTCTACACATCGCTTCACCTGTTTTCCTCCAACCCCAGAGATTAAGCATCCCTCCTGCCCCAGGCTAATCTTATCTTCTGCACCTCTGACCTCATCTCGTCTCCTTTGGAATCTCACTCCAGCAGTCAGTCTCTTCTTTGCATCCTCAACTCTCTCATCTCAATGGCTCTTTCTCCTTGTCCTTTAAAAATATTCAGGTCATTTCTCAACCTAAAATTCCCTTTCTTTAACCCATATCTTTCTTCTGGTTAATATTTATTCAGTCTTTTTTTTCCCCTTTCTTACACTGTTTGACTTCCTTACTTTCAACTTCAGTCTGACTTCTGCTCTCAAAGTCTAAAAGACTGCGGCAAAGACTAAAGTCAGCAGCGGCCACTCAATTGCCAAATATTGTGGGCATCTTTTGTCCTTATCTTATAGAATCTCTGCTTGGTTGCTCCTCTTTCTTTTAACTCTCCACTTCCTTGTCTTCCTCAACAATTCTCACTTCTACTTCTTCTTGTAGCTGAAGGACTACTCTTCCTATATCTCCTCTGTGTGTTCCTTTTCCTCTCCTCACCCCTTAAACACTGGAAATATGACCTACTGGATCTTAGGGAAAGAGAACTATCATCACTTGTGTATTCTATGCAGTAATATTTCTCAGTGTCTCATGGTTTGGGCCAATGAAAAGTTAAGGGCACTGATGGGCACTTCTTAGAAGTTTTGCTCCTTAATAAAAGGAAAAAAATCACTTTAGGAGAAAATGGCCATCTGCCACATATCTCTTGCCTTTTCTTCCTGCATTAAACACTGTAGAATGATGGTTGGAGCTGTGGCAGCCATCTTGCAACAATAAGAAATAAGGAAGAGATATGCAGGGATAATAATTTCCTTATATTATTGAACCAGTGAATCAACCTTGAATCTGTCTATCTTTAGACTTCTGGTTGAGTAGGCACTAAATGTTCCTCTAGTCTAGACCAGCGGTGGCAAATGTCTTCTGTAAAGGAAAAGACAGTAGATAATTTAGGCTTTACAGGCCATCCAGTCTATGTCCCAATTACTCAATTCTGCCATTATAGTGCTCTAGCAGCCACAGACAATATGTAAACAAATGGCATGGCTGTGTTCCATTAAAATTTTATTTACGTAAACAGGCCAGATTTGGCCTATAGGCCCTAGTTTGCCATACTCTGCTGTAGACTATAGTTTAAGCTATAGTTTAAATGTTCTGTTATTTGTAGCCAAAAGCATTCTCAATTGATATATTGACTTGATAAAAATAAATAAATAAAAGTTCTCTCAGACCATCTTCAATATATCCCTCACTGCTGTTAGACAACACTACTATTTGTATTACATGGACTCCCTAGGTTATTCTCTTCTCTGATGGGTATCATTCAGATTTTTCTTCAATCTCCTCCACACTCCACCCTCACTGTGAGTAAATGATCTCATTAACCACATAAATAAGCTTGGGACCAACTAGCAAAAGCCCCAATTATACTTTAGTCTCTCCTTCTATACACTACAGCCTGCTAGGATTTCTTTTCTTGAAGACTGAAAAATTCCTTCCTTGTGGAACTGCAAATCTTTAGTTTTCCCAGGCTATTTCTGAGATTCAGCCTTTGAGATAACAATTACTCCCTTTGCTACACCTAAACCCACTATCTTTGTCCACTACCTTTGTCCTCATTCTTTTCAGTTTTTCTGCTGGATTTGATGACATCCTTCATGTCATGAAACTCACTCCTTGTCCATACATTCCCCTTCCTTTTATTCTGGCTCTTCTATCTCTCTGATCTTTCATGGTACCTTCTACCTTTTATGCTTTTTATGGGAGTATTTTTCAAAGCTCAGGCCTTGGGCATGGCAATTCTCTCTATATTCTTTTTGTTTCAGCTATTAGCACTGTTCCTCTAAATAAAGAACCGACACCTCAAGCTTTAGTTCTGAATCTTCAGTTACCCATAAACCATGTTCACTTCATGTTCTTATCATCTCAAAAGCAATATCTTCAGAACTAACTCAATCCTAAATATGTCCCTTCTTCCTCAGGACTCCATTTCTCAAGGATACCAGCATACCATTTTCAATTCTTCACTTTCCTTTACCTCATATATCCATTTGGTTATAATTTCATTCTCAAACATTACATTCACTATGGCCTATTTCTTTTAAAAAATACTCCATTGGCTCTAGTTTATATGCAAGATAAATTACAAATTACTCAGCTGGCCCATTGGTGCTTCTTTTGTCACAATCTAGACTACCATATAATTTAGTCTTATTTTCTTCTATTTTCTAGCACAACTGCTTTATTTCTACCAGCTGAACTTCTCATTTATCAGCTGAACTAGTCTCATTTCTTAGCATTTGATTGTATTATTCACTTTGTTGGAAATATACTTTCATTAATTAAGACTCAGTTCACTTATAACTAACCAAAACCTCAAAATAACAGTGACTTAACCAGGGACCACACAAAAAGTCTAGGTAGGTGGTGAGGGCTGCCGTGGCATTCCAAAGCATCAGGGACCCAGGCTCTTCTATCTTGTTGGTCCATCATGTATGAACTTGACTTCATAATCCAAGATGGCTGCAGAAGGGCAGAAGGGAAAAGAAGGGCACATATCAGCCATTTTTTCAGAAAGTTTCCCAGAAGCTGTCACCTGACACTTTTGCATACATCAACTAGAAGTTAGTCACATGAAACAGGGGCAAAAGAAGCAGGAAAAGCATGGCATTTATTCTTTCTGGCCATGTGGCTAGCTAAAATTTAGGGGTTCTGTTACTGAGAAGAGGAATATGGATACTGGGAGACAACCACAGTCTCCATCATAGTGTTTCTCACACTTCCCAGATTTTTCAAATTCTATGCATCCTTCACATCTCAACATAGATTCCACCTCTTACTTGAAATTTTCCTGATCCTTGCAGTCCATACCTTCTATCTTAAAATTCCTAGAGCACTTCTTTTCTGTACCACTCCTTTCAAAAATACTAGTCATTTACTACCTAAGACTGCTACAATGGTATTACTTGTATGTTGACTTCCTCACTCAGATGCCAAGCTCCTTGAAGGTAGAAATTCTATTTCCTACTTCTCTAGCATCCCCAAGAAAACACATAGTGAATACTTAATAAGCACTGCTTGAATTAATTACTAAGTTTTCCATAAATGTATGGTAGGCAGAATTCTAGGTGTCTCCTAGTTTTCTACTCCCATTGTACTCACTCTGTATAATCTTTTCTCTTTGAGTGTGAGCAGCTCCTGTGACTACAATTGGATAATCATTCCCTTCATTAGGTTACATTATATAAGACTGTATGGCAGCAGACTGGACAGATTCTCCTGCTGACTTTGAAGAAGCAAGCTGCCATGTGGTGAAAGGGCCACATGTCTAAGACCTGAGGACAGCCTCTAGTTGTGAGAACAATGCCCAGAAAACAACCAGAAAGAAAATGGGACTTTAGTCCTACAAACAAGGAACTGAATTCTGCCAAACAAACTAAGTGAGTTTATTTAAAAGAGGATTGCAAGCCTCAGATGTGATCGTGACTTCAGCTGACACCCTGATTTCAGCTTATATGAAAACCTCAACAGAGAACTTAGATGAGCCCTGCTCTGACTTCTGACCTACAAAAATGTGAGATAATAAATGGGTGTTGTTTTCAGCTGCGAAATCTGTGGTAATTTGTTATGCAGCAATAGGAAACTAATATAAAATGTTTACTGGATGCATAAATAAATGCATGGCTTGAGGAGCTAATTACTAAAGAATGGTACTGTTGAGAGAGCTTTCTCTACAGAACCTACCATTTACCACAATAAGCCAAATAACATTTGATTTCAGAATTCTCATATGAGAACATAAATTTCAAGGTGAGAGAGTAAAACGTGTTAATGCTGTGAACACTTGAATGTCATTTCTGTTGGGAACAAACTCTTACTTACCTGGTGCCTTGCAGTCAGAAGCATGGTAGCCAGACTCTCTCCTTTGTGCACCATTGTGAGGGGAGGGAGAATCCTACGAAGATAGAGATGTCAGAAGAACATGGAGTCCAAAGACAAATTACTGGTCAATAAGCCCACCAGAACAACAGATGTGACCCCTACCTGCTCTACAAAGAAAGCTATCAAAGAAAGCAAAAGGATAGATGTAATTTCCAGTTCCCAAGATTCAGAGAAAAGAATTCCTATCTCTGTTATCAAAGTGGGTTGCAGGCAACAGTTATCTGGATGCTCTTACGGGCAGAAACTGAAAGGGGATCATGAGGACATAGGCTGCCTGGACAGGGGAACACTAGGAGGTAGAAATAGGTACAAAAAGGAAGATGAGAGTACTAAGGAGAAACTCCACTTCATTAAGGTGCTCAAGCAGTGTAAATTGTTATGACCTCTTTGGAAAGCAATTTGGCCCCTCATATCACAGAATTGTTCAGTATTTCTTTGCAGTAATAGTACTGTTAGCAATTACTTATAAAGAAATCATTTAAAAAAAAAACAGGGGCCAGCCCAGTGGCCTAGTATTTATGTTTGGCACACTCTGCTCCGGCGGCCTGGGTTTGGTTCCTGGGCGTGGACCTACACCACTCATCAGCAGCCATTCTGTGGTGGCAACCCACATACAAAATAGAGGAAGATTGGCAGAGATGTTAGCTCAGGGTGAATCTTCCTTAGCAGAAAACAAAACAAAACAAAAACAGAAAAATACCACACGCTAAAAGATGAGTCCTGCATCACGAAAACATCAGAAATTCCAAACAATGCAAATATCCCATAAAAAGAAACAAAATTTACAAAGTATCGAAATGGCATCTTGAGGGAATAACACACCACTGTCAAAGTAATTATGAAAACTACACAGCCAATGCATAAAATGCTTGTGATAGAATGAAAAGTCTGAAACAATTATTGTTTCTACTCCACAATTATAACTGAGTAAAAAGTATGCATTTATATAGGCAAGGACAGGAAGGACACATGGAAAATACACTTGATGTGTTATGGAAATGAGATTCTGGCTGATTTCTTCCCCTTTCCATTACTGTTACAAAGCTTGTGCAATAATAAAAAATAAAATTACCTAGGATTGACCCTATGCCTAAAGAAAGGTAAGGAAAAATTATGTTTCCTACTTTCACTTTGCCGACTGCCTTCTTCTGAGTCTAGTCCATTAGTGTATGCTTTCTGTAAGTCATACTTATCTCCTCATTTGGGTTAAATCTTCCAGAGACACAGAGTTTTCATTATTTTCAGACGAATTTTAGATTCCTTGCTCAAGAGGGTCTGGAATTGCTTCAGCACAAGTAATTCCCCATCTCTCTGATCTTGCCAGTGCCAATGCTCTGAGGACCTCTAAGTCAGCTTTGTCCTATTTGTCTGTTGACTGATCCAGCACTACCAGCTTTTCCTCCAAACAGCCGTTCAGAAGATGTCTGAAAGGAGCTGGAAGCTAAAGCTTCTCTTCAGACTACGACTTCTCTTCAGAGGTGCAATTTCCTTGGAGGCTCACCTCCATCCCTGGCATTTGAGCTGTACTTTTAACCTCCAAACTGAGGCCTCTATCCAGAGAACCTGTGGGCAGAAGCACAATTGTGAACATTTACTGAACAGTACTCTGTAGAGGACCTAGAATTCCAAACGTAAAAGATGTTACACTATTAGGAGGAAGGTAGATGGAGATCTTTATAATGTATAAATCAGATTGATGACACCTGAACCCACTGATCATTAACAGTGAAACATTAAGCCATCACATGCCTCCTGAGGTATTGAAATAAGAAGAACAAAGCCCCAGATATATGGATTCTTGTCAGAAAACTGAAACTGAATCTAATACAGTCTTTAGCTATAACCTCCAGTTTATAGAAATTACAGCAGACAAATGAATCATTGAATGACATTACTATCATGTAATTATCAAAATCCAGACTATAGGAAATTCTACGTGACAAATGACCTGTTTCTTCAACAACAAGCAAATGACATGGGGGAAAAAGAAAGGAGACTGTTATAAATTAAGAGACTTGAAAATGGCAGAGAAAATGGCAGAGTAAGGAACTCCAAAAGTCCCCCCTCCAAAAAGCAACCAAAGCAATTCTAGCAAAAACTTTTTTTTTAAAGATTGGCACCTGAGCTAACATCTGTTGCCACTCTCCTTTTTTTTTTTTTTTGCCTTCTTCTTCTCCCCAAAGCACCCCCAGTACACAGTTGTATATTCTAGTTGTAGATCCTTCTGGTTGTGCTATGTGGGATGCCACCTCAGCATGGCCTGATGAGCGGTGCCATGTCTGCACCCAGGATCCAAACCAGCAAAACCCTGGGTCACTGAAGTGGAGCACATGAACTTAACCACTCCGCCATGAGGTGGCCCCACAAAAACTGCTTTTGAATTCTAGAATCAACATTTTTGAAATTTTGGAAATTAACCAAAAGCTTGCAGCAACCAGTGGAATGCTTAATCAAAGAAAAGTAGCTGAATCTTAGTAAGAACAGCAAGCTTTGTGGCATTTAACTTTGTGGCATTTTAACTGGTCCCATTCTACGCTCCCCAGTTCAGCAGTGGCCTTGAAGATAATGGCTCCTATTTGCAGCCTAGGTACTAGAGGGAGCAGAACAAACCTCATCCACAAAGAACTGTGGGTAGTTGTTTTGACCTGTCTAGTGGCTTGATGGACGAATGACTCAAAGAAAATATAAGAAGAGGAAACACTTCCTAATTTATTTTATGAGGCCAATATTACCCTAATATCAAAGCTAGACAAAAGATGCCACCAAAATAATATGAAGACTAGCTAATATCTCCTATCAATACAGATGACAAAATCCTCAACAAAACACGAGTAAACTGATTCCAGCAGCATATTGAAAGTATTATATACCATGGCTAAATGGATTTATAGCAGGAATGCAGGATGATTCAACACAAAAATATCAATCTAATGCACCTTATTAATAGAATGAAGGGGAAAAAAAGACACTTGATCATCTCAACAGATGCAGAAAAAGCTTTGACAAAATCTAACACCCTTTCACAATTAAAAGAATATACAAAAACCACTCAACAAACTAGGAAAAGAAGGGAACTTCCTCAACCAGCTTAAGGGCATCTATGCAAAAATGCACAGCTGACACCATACTTAACAGTAAAAGACTGAAAGCTTTCTCCCTAAGATCAGGAACAAGACAAGAATGTCCATTCTTGCCACTTCTATTCAACACTGTACTGGAAGCTTTAGCCAAGGAAATTTAGAAGAATAAATAAATAAATAAATAAATAAAAGCCATGCAGATTTAAAAGGCACAAGTAAAACTATCTCTATTCATGATGACATGATCTTGTATCTTGAAAGCCTTAAAGAATAAACGCACACAAACTATTAAAGCTAATAAACGAGTTCAGCAAAGTTACAGGATACAAGATCAATATTCAAAAATCAGTTGTATTTCTTCATACTAACAATGAATAATCCAAAATGATATTTAAAAAAATTCCATTTTCCATGAAAAAGAAAAAATTCTTAGGAATAACTTTAGCCAAATAAGTGCAAAAATTGTACAATGAAAGCTATAAAACATTGTTGAAGGAAATTAAAGAAGACCAAAATAAATGGAAAGATACTCAATGTTTATGGAGTAGAAAACTTAATATTGTTAAAATGTCAATACTCCCAAAATGATCTACAGATTCAATGATTAAAAGTCTTAGCTGCCTTCTTTGCAGAAATGGACAAGCTGATCCTAAAATTCATATGGAATTTCAAGAGATACCAAATAGTAAAAACAATCTTGAAAAAGAACAAAATAAGAAGATGCACAGTGCCTGATTTCACCACAGCTACACTAATCAAAATAGTATGATATGGGCATAAGGATAGACATGCAGATCAATGGAACATAATTCAGGGTCCAGATATAAACCCATGTGTCCATGGTCAATTGATTTTTGACAAGAGCTCCAAGACCAATCAATGGGGAAAGAATTATCTTTTCAACAAATGGTGCTGGGATAATAGGATATCCACATGCAGAAGAATGAATTTGGACGCCTACACACACCATATAGAGAAATTAATTCCAGGTGGATCAAAGACCTAAATGTAAGACCTAAAACTGTAGAATTCTTAAAAGGAAGCATATGAATAAATCTCCAAGACCTTAAGTTAGGCAACAGCGTCTTAAATATGGCACCAAAAGCACAAGCGACAAAAGAAAAAATAGATAAATTGGATTTCATCAAAATTAAAAACTTTTGTGGATAAAAGGACACTATCAAAAGAGTGAAATGATAACCCACATAATGGGTGAAAATATTTGAAAATAATATATCTGACAAGGGTCTAGTATACAGAATAAATAAAGGACTCTTACAACTCAGCAACAAAAAGACAGCCCAATTTAAAAAAACAGGCAAAGGATCTGAATAGTCATTTCTCCAAAGAAGATATACAAATGAGTAATAAGCACATAAAATATGCTCAATGCCATTAGTCATTAGGAAAATGCAAATCAAAACCACAAGATACCATTTGACATTCACTAGGATAACTATAATCAAAACAATGAAAAACAATGAATGTTGGCAAGGATGTGGAGAAACTGGAACCCTCATGCATTAATGGTTAGAAAGTAAAATGGTCCAGCTGCTGTGGAAAACTTTGGCAGTTCCTTGTAAATTTAGATGTCATTTTACCATATGATCCAGCAATTCTACTCCTAGGCATAAACCCAAGAAAATTGAAAACATATTCACATAAAATCTTGTACATGAATTTTCATAGCAGCATTATTCATAATAGCCAAAAAGTGGAAACAATCCAAATGTCCATCAGCAGATTAATGGATAAACATGTGGTATATATATATATACAATGGAATGTTATTCAGCCGTAAAAAGGAATAAAGTACTGATAGATGGTACAACATGTGTGAACCTTGAAAACATTATGCTAAGTGAAAGAAGCCAAACACAAAAGGCCACCTATTGTATGATTCTATTCATATGAAACATCCAGAATATGCAAATCCATAGAGACAAAATAGATTAGTGCATGGCAGGGTTGGGGAAGAGAGAAATAGGGAGTAATTGCTCAATGGACCCCACCTTTCTTTTGGGATGATAGAAATGTTCTGGAATTAGATAGTTGTGATGATTGCACAACATTGTAAATATACTTAAAACTACTGAATTATACACTTTAAAATGGTTAAAATGGTGAATTTTATGTTAGGTGAATTTTATCTCAACAAAACAAGAGAAGCTTAATCTACACAAAAACTTGCATGCAAATGTTTACAGCTGCTTTATGCATAATCTTCAAAAATTCAAAGCAATCAAGATGTTCTTCAACAGGTAAATGGATAAATAAACTGTGATACACTCATACAATAGGATACTATCCAAAAATATAAAGGAATGAGCTATTAATTTACACAACAGTATGGATGAATCTTAAGTGCATTTTGTTAAATGAAAGAAAAGCCTACATATTACATGATTCCATTCATATAACATTCTAGAAAGACAAGATTATATGGATGGGAAACAGATCGGGGTTGCCAGTAGTTTGGGGAGGGGAAGGCATTTGACTAGGGGAGGCATAGAAGATTTTTTAGGCTGATGGAACTAATCTGTATCATACTGTCCTTTGAAAACAACACTATGCATTTTTCAAAATCAACAACTTTACAATATAAATATTGAACCTTAATAAATTAGAATTTAAAAAAACTCCAATCAGGAGGTTGAGGATCTTAGATCCTATAGAATGCAAGCTGTGAAAAAAGATTCTAACTGTATTACAAATGTATGACATAACCTCACTAAGGGAGATGGGGACTAAAGGACATGACTTAAGTAACTTCTGAAATGACTGAGAACTATAAAAGTAAAGACAAAAACCATACATAAGCAATGTACCCTAGCTGGTAAATTTGTTTCTCATGGGAATATGTGGATAGAAATTCTGAAATAGATATACATGTAGCCTGGAGTTGATATAATAAGTAAATGGATGGTAGACTGTGAATGCCAGGTTTCTCAGTGTTGGAGAGGGAAGTTACACATAAGCCAGAGAACAGGCAAAAGTGATACCTGTGGTACTGGATTAGAGTCAGAGATGCCAACATGAATTCATGTTTAGCTTAATATAGATATGGATGGATACAGAAATAATTATAGATATGCATACATGGGTAAACACATATAAATATATATTCTAATACTGTCAGCTGAGAGGGCCTAGAAGCAGTGGCACTCCAGTAACAATGAGCACACCCAGCACCTAGATCTTAGTTTCTAAAACCATTCACCAATAAAAGGAATCTGGGCCTCTTGAAGAAATGTTTGACTCTAGGATTGGGACAGAGAAAATACAAGATGGGACTGGAGAATCTTGTAGTGACAGCAAGTAAAGAAATGCTTTAAAAAAATAATGAGAAGGGGCCAGCCCTGTGGTGTAGTGGTTAAAGTAAGTGCATTTCACTTTGGGGGCCCAGGTCCATGAGTTTGGATCCTGGGCACAGATCTACACCACTCATCAGCCATGCTGTGGTGGCGACCCACATATACAGTAGAGGAAGACTGGCATAGATGTTAGTTCAGGGCTAATCTTCCTCAGTGAAAAAGAAAAAGAGGATATGGGGAGAGGAGATGTCAAAGAGACATAGGAGCCAACCTAAAAGAGCTCACAATGGCCAAAGTTAAAATAATTTGAGCAATAACGTAATATACCATTGTATTATAACACAAAGTATAAAATAAATATCTATGAATTGATATTGATATAAATAAATGATTGAATAAATAAAAGGAGAAAAAAAGACAAATCTCCCTTACAGAGAAGTCCAAATTATTTATGCAGTCACTCTCCCCTCCAGGATGGGGAAGTGAATTTCCCTCCTTCCCACTCATTGTGTGTGGGCTATGCTTAGCAACTTGCTTCAAAGAATGGAGTATAGAGGGAGGGGTAACTTTACAGTTGGAACAGCTGGTAAATAGTACCTCAGCCAAGTGATCAAAAATAATATCATCAGTGACAAGTCATGTTACTAGCACGTATCCTTGAGATGATGTGATGAGAATGGGACTTCACCTCTGTGGTCTTCATACCCTAAACCTATAATCCCAGTCTAACCATGAGAAAAAAATCAGAAAAGTCCTAATTAAGGAATATTTTACAAAAACATTTGACCAGTATGTTGATGTCAAGGTCATCAAAAACATGGAAAGTCTGAGGAAATGTCATAAATCAGAGGAGGCTAAAGAGACATGGCATCTAAATGTAAAGTGCTATCCTGGATAGAATCCTGGAACAGAAAAAAAAAAAAACATGAAGCAAAAATAGTGAAATCCTAATGAAGTGTAGAATTTAGTTGATAGTAATGTACCAATGTTGGTTTCCTAGTTGTGACAAACATACCACAGTAACATAAGATGTTAACAATAGGGGAAACTAGGTCAGGGGTGTACAGGACCTCTCTGTACTATCTTTGCAATGTTCCTGTAAATCTAAAACTATTTTACAATAAAAAAGTTTACTTTTAAAAAGAGAGAGAGACTTAAGCACAATGTATGGACCCCAACTGGCTCTAACTCAAACAAACCAACTGAAAAAAAAGGCCCCCTTGAAGAAATAACTGATCCAACTCTCAGGCAAGGGATATATAAAGTAAGCAGAAAACCAGTTATGCCAGAAAACAAGGTCTCAAAGACTGACGGAGATATAGCAAAAAGTCACAGAAGCAAACTTGAAGGGCCTCCCATTAGCAAAATTTTAGATAATTTGAGAATCAAAAAGGATGACAGTAATGGTGTATAACATGTTGAATTATTTAAAAGAACCCTTGAGTATGTAAAAATAGTGATCAAAGGGGAGAGATATAACTTAACATATTACACAGACACCATATTAACCTAAGTGAACAATCAATCAATAGTGGGACAAACTGACATCATGTGCCTTCTGATGTGATATTTTGGGAAGAACACATTACCTATGTGGTACTTCTGCCAAAACTGCTTAATCAGAATCTAATTTTATGGAAATAATTAGCCAAATCTTGACTGCGAACTTTCTACCAGACAACTGACCTTGATTCTTCAAAAATTTTAATGTCATAAAACAAAAATTAGATGCAGTATTCTATGCCACAATTTATTTATCTATTCTACTTTTTTGGACATTCAAATTATTTTCAGTTTTTGACTACTATGAATTATTCACCTATGAACATTCATTTACATGGCTTAGGGCACTTGTCCATGCATCACTGTTGAGAATTTATCCAGGAATGGAATTATGAGGTCATAACATATATGTTCAACTTAGTTAATACCAAACTCATTCTCAAAGCCGTACCAATTTAAAATCTCATCAGAGTTATGGTTGTTTCACATCATTGCCAATAGTAGTTAGTCTTTTTACTTTTAGCCGTTCCAGTGGATGTGTAGTAGTGTCTCATTGTGGTTTTAATTTGTATTTCTTTAATTGCTAGCCAGTTTTAAGCATCCTTTCATAAGTTTATTAACTACTTGCATGTCTCTTCTAATAGAGCACCTATTTAAGTCTCTGGCCCAGTTTTCTACTGGATTATCTTATTGATTTGTTTGACTCCTTTAAATATTCTGGGCATAGGAATTTTCTTAGTCTTGTGTATTACAAAATCATTTTCAATTTCATCCTTTTAATGGTGTCTTTTGACACCAGTTCTTAATTTTAATGCAGTCCAATTTAACTATTAGTGATTTCTTTGGTATCAAGAAATTTTTCTCTATAGCAAGGTCATAAAGATATTCTCCTACATTATGTACTAGAAGCTTCATTGTTTTACCTCTCATATTTAGCGTGTTAATCCACTTGAAATTGATTTTTGTATTCAATGTGAAATGGGGATAAATTTTCCCTCTTTTTTCATTCATACAGCTAATTGTCCCAAACCATGAAAAGAATATCCTTTTTCCTCTGCTCTGCAGTATCACCTTGGTCATAGATCAAGCATCTAAATGTACATTGGTTTGTTTCTGGGCTCTATATTCTATACTTTTTGTCTGTCCTTGTGCCAATACAACACTGTCTTAATTACTGTAGTTTTATAATAAACCTTGATGGATGGTAGGGCAAGCTCTCCTTCTTTTCTTCATCTTCCAGAGAATCTTGACTATTGTGGATTTTTGCATTTCTATACGAATTTTATTATCAGCTCGACAGTTTCTACAAAGCAGCAGCAAGAATCAAACTGAATCTTTAGATCACTTGGGGGAGAAATTGTATTTTTACAATACTGAAACATCAAGTCATGAATATAACCTTCTATTTATTTAAATCTTCTTTAATGACTCACAATAATGTTCTATGGTTCTCTGAATAGAGATCTTTAACGTTTTTTATTAGGTTTATTCCCAGGTATTTGTTATATTTCTATTATAAATGGTATCTTTCTTATTTCATCTTGTAAGTGCTTGCTGCTGGTCCAGACAAATGCAATTCATTTTTGTACACTGATGAAGCATCCAGAAATCTTGCTAAACTCGCTTATTAATTCTAATAACTTGTTTGTTGATCCTTTTGGATTTTCTATGTATACAACCATATGTGAATAATCATTTTTATGCCTTCTTATCTTTATACTTTTTCTTCCCTTTCTGTTACTAGCTAAGACCACCAGTACAATGTTGATAGAAGTGATGCTAGAGGAAACATTCTTGTCTTGTTCCTGAACTCAAAGGGAAATTTTTCTCCATTTTGAGGTTAAGGTATGATATTTACTATGGGTTTTTTTTATAAATACCCATTATCTAATTAAGTATATTCCCTTGTAATCCTACTTTATTAAGCATTCTTGTCATGAATGGATATTAAATTTTATCAAAAATGTTTTCTGTAACTTCTGGGTTTGGAGAACAAGGGCAGTAACCAAATTCCAAATCTCCTCCTTACTCTCCCGAAACAACCGTAAAGTCAACAAAGAGAAGAAAGAAAACATTCAGGACCTATGCCTTCAGCATTACACAGCAACTTTCAAATAAGTAGAGGAGGAAGAAAAGAAACAAATTCCAACAGAGCTCCGGAAGTCCATCCACTGCCACTAAAGCCAGTGGGTGCAGAAAGGAGGGTGAGCAAGGCTGAAAAGACTTCATGAAAGAGCAAAGGGCTTACAGTTAGCACAGAAAAGATCACCCCCAGAAAGAAAAAGTGAAACCATAAATGCCAAAACACTGAACACAGATCAGGACTTGGCAGTTAACAGCCCTGGCTATGGGAAATGGGCTGAAAATATGCAGTATAATGTTACTGAACCAGGTTTGTTTTTGCCCACTGCCCAGAAAGCCAAACACCGAGCAGAGAGTTTACTCACAAGGAAGCCACATGAGGGAGCGAGAGCGTGAGTCTCAAATTCGCTTCCCTGAAAATAGGGACTCAGGGATATTTACGGGATAGGTGGCAAGGTGGTCTGAAATGCGGAGAGAGGTGATTGGAGGTGAGAGGTGAGGTAACTGATGATCTGCGCAAGCGTAGTCAGACTCCATGGCTCTTCAGAGGACCCATGTTCACAAAACGGTGGCATTAGCATGATCTGAGGGTGGAGTTTTTAGTCTTGACATCAAAAGGTCTCCTATCGGACATCTGCATGGGTCCAGTTGATGAGTTGGTGGTCTCAACCGGCCTGAAGTGGACAAGGAGTTCTAATTCGTGAAAAACAGCTCACCCACCCATTACCATGGTGACCCAGGCTCCAGGGAGATATTATCTACAGGAACCTAGTGGGAGTCAGCATAGTGCCTAAACAGCACAGTTAACAATGGGTGGGTTAAACAGCTAAAAGCTATAATCAGTAATTGCAAAAAGGAAAAAAAACTTTAGTTCCTAGCTACTTAATCATCAATGGCTAACTCTCTGCCAGTTTCAGTAAGAAGTGACAGCCTCTGCGAAGCAGACACTGAGAGAAAATCTGCTATGTAGAGAGAAGATGCAGTACCTCTTGGAGACAAGGCAGTGAAGGGAAAGAAGGAAATAAGAGGAAAAAATTAAGGATTCTGTAGAAATTAAGGAAAAACAAGACACACTGAGTCTCCCCCATCTAAAAAAAAAATATGAATAGAAAAAAAAAACCCAGACCACACCCACGCAAAACTACTGCAAAAAGTCAGAAAATGTGATTAAAAGCTTTTCTGCTAATGAAAAACCTCCCAAAAAGCCAATCATGAAGCTGAGGAAAACTAAACTACATTAGATATCCTCCAACAAGCATTTTGGTGATATGAAAGAATTCCTTGAATTAGAAATACAAAACCTAAGACCAGAAACGAAACACAAAACAAGAAATAGACACAAAACCGGAAGAAAAATAAAGACTTCACTAAACTTGAATACAGGGGGAAAAGAACAAATTTCCTATCCCTTAAATAAAGTGACTGATAAAATATGACACAAGCATGAATATAGGATATATGATCCACAGAAAGAAGATAGGAAGATTCTGAAGACCTCTATTATATTTTCATCTCTGTTCCTATGACTTCAGGCTATCTCTTTGAAATGAGAGATGATGTCTTAATTTCCTTCTGTATGCCTCATCTACCTCTCAAAACACCTCTGAGGACAGAAAATATATGATCAACAGCAGAAAGCTGTTGTTTGTTGAAGCTGACCGATTGGTATTAAGGGGTTAATTGTACAAAGCTCTATACTTTTGTGTGGTTGGGTCTTTCCATAATTGTTTTAAATATGAGTAATAAGGAGGATAATTTCTTCCTCTTAAGCAGATATACTACAAAAAAAAAAAAAAAAAGAAGGAAAAAGAGGGAAAGAAGAAGGGAGAAAAATAATCCTGCAAATTATATATGATTATCTCCAAGATTCTTTTCCTAAATTGTTTTCCCTCTCCTGGTTCGGTGGCTGGCTGACACATAACAGCTGAGAAAGAAATAAAGTGTGATACATTCTTACTGATACAAGTGTAGGAGAGGAGGACATTTCCTCTCCCCAAATGTGGGTTCGTCTGGCCGGAGAACGAATTAAATTCACATGAGACAGAATAGCAAGAGAAAATTAAACAAAGCTTTATGAGGAACCATGGCCCGGGGCCTTTCGCCCCGAAGGAAGAAAGGGCACCGAAGAAGTGGGGTGCACAGAGTGGTTATATACCCCCAAACGGGGTGTTTCACATGTGATTGAAATGTCCCTCCCACAACAGTCACAAGATTGCCCTGTCAGCACAGGGCTTGATGGACACAGCAGGTAGTGGTCGGCTATCTTGGTGGGCGTAGCAGGAGGCTAGTTGATTGTCTGGAGCTGGGCGGTCACAGGTGAGCGCAGCAATCAGTTCCTAGCCTAAGGAAAGATGCTTAATCCTTAAGAAATGCCAACGTTGGGAGGGGGAGGGAAGTCAGTTACAGGAGGTTACCAGACTAGCACAATAAAATGCAGATTTTAAGTCCTTGCCTTTGGTATTGATTAAGAGTTTTTAGAGAGAAGGTCATCTCCTTTCTTCTTCCTGGTACAGTGAGGGAGGCACCTTTACAGATAGAGATTTACCTTACAAATGTAAATGTGTCCTAACAAAGGGCAAGTTCCATTCCTCAGAGCCTCCTTCCCTGTCCCAGTTTATCAAAAGCAATCAGCCTCAAATAATCCTGATGCCAAAGAGACATATCTTGGGGTGGCCAATTCCAGGTCCCCACACAAGGCAATAGTATCTATCTTCAATCCTAAGAATAGGGTTACTTTTCTTTCCTTAAATCTCCATTTGAGAATCCCTCCACCTCTACCACAATACCTGAAATGGCTGTATTTTACTCATTCCGAGAACACCAACCCCCTTCCCTCATTTATTTATTCTCATCTTTTCCCCTCAAGCATTTCAGTTTATCATCTACTAATGAAATATTTTTTTTCCATTCAGAAATACATGTTACTTTGCAACCTACTACAAACTTGCCTTTGTATGTATATGGTGTGTGTTTAACTGGACCAAATTTCACAATACAATTATTATACTGTATATGTTTGCTCTTACTCTTATGTGTATTAGCTACTCCGATATACATATTTGCTATTCTACTACTTCTTTTTTTTTTTTTAAACATTGTTTGCAAGCCACTGAATTGATTTCATGACTCACAATGGTCCAAAGTTTGAAAAACACTAGTCAATAGTCTTCCCTGATCCCCGGATATTGTGCCCCCATCCAAATGCTAATCTTTGCTGGTAGGCTATTCAGAGCATTCCTTAGCACCAGTGGACTTTGTCCATCTGACAATTTCAAGAATCAAAGCTCTCCTTTATAGACCCAGGTCATCTCCTGAAGTCTGACAAAGGGAGTTCTCTGGGTCTCCTGTGTCTCCGCCTGAATGTCATACATTTCACTGGAAGCATCACCAGTGTCTTTCAACTTTTGACCACACAGTAAGAAATGTTTTACAACCCAGTACACACAGATTACACAAAAGCTTCACAAAACAAAAACTTGCCCTTTCTGTATGTGTTGCACTCTGATATTTCCTATTCTATTTTGGGGGAAAAAAAAGTTTTCTATGCGTTCAATTTGAAAAAGTATTTTATTTCTGTGATTCTGGGATCTGGAGATTCAAAGAAACAATGAGAACTGCCCCACTCAGAAAATGAATGTAGATAGGACCTTCACTGCACAGTTTGAGAAAGCATACCCCGACCTTCATCCCCAAGTCTGTCTTACTTCAGGATGTCACGAGAATGGTCGAACCATTTTTATCAAGTCCATTTTAAGGATGTAAAGCAGGTGCATGGTGTCGTTATTAAAGAAAAAGCATAAGTCTCTGAAACCATTTAGGCAGAAAGTCACAACGAGTGTGTCCCAAACGGTCCTCTGAAAAGGATGCGACGCAGATCCCACAATGGGGAAACCTATCAGGGAGAAGAGAACGGAAAAGGCAGAAAGGTGCTAAAGAAAGACTTTCATGCACACACTCCACACAAGCCAACCCCGAAATTGGCTAAAGGACCTGAGAGGTTACACAGAGGTCGGGCGGTTGCCAGGATGCGCCGCGACGCATCCAGACGTTCTGGCGACTCGGTCCGGAGCGTTGTGGGACCACAACCTTCCGACCGACCATGGGGCATTCTCCAAAGAAAGCTCTAGGGAAAAGCGTACTGTCAACTAGTATTCCGGGAGACAGCATTCAAACTCCACTATACACTCACCCCTACAGCTAAGGCGGGCTAGGGCTACCGCGCCCGGGGCTGGTGACCGGAAATGACGCAACAAAGGCGCCAAGAATGGTGCGCCAGTCAACAGCAGGCCGTTTCCATGACAACAGCTACCTCCGCAGTTTAGATTGGGCCCAGAGCTAACTGCAGCGGCTTTTGATCTGGACCTAAGAACCCAGGGACTCGCTGGGGGCGCTAAGTGTGCATGTCTGCTTGGTCGCAGTGGGGGTCTTGGTTGATCCTCCCACGCCTTCAGCTTCTCAGCAGAGAATAACACCTGCGTTAGACGAAGAGTCTCAGGTTCCATTTATGTTGCTTAGGAAAATAACCTGGGTACCCTCCCCAAGGCATATTTAACATCCAGAGCGGATAATTTTTAAACTTTCGTCTTCTGTACAAGAAAAATTATTTTCAGTAATACACCGTAATCCTGAAATGGAATGAATAATAATAACGGCCAGTTAAATATTTTTTACTGAACTTCGTATATAATTATGCCAGTAAAAAAATTTTTAAGCCAAAACGTTTTTAAATAATAGGTTGCTATTTTTAATTATGTTAATGTATTTTGGGGAAAAGATGAAAAAACTTTTACCTACATATTACTGTGTTGCAGTAATGAATAACATCATAGTTTCTGTTTTTGAGTCTTCTGCAAATTTCTCAATGATTAACAAAACTTATCCTGGTTGCATATTCACCTTCAGCAGAGTTTGTCAATCTGTCATCCCTCATAGTTGATTGAAGAATGCTTTCTTAAATTCAATTTCAAAAGTTCTTTTACGTGAAGCAATAAATATACAAAAGGGAGAAACTTAAAGGTAAGTTTGGTGGAGATTCATAAAAGTACCATTTCAAAATTCACAGGAATTGTTTGCAAATGGCTTTCATATTTCTCTGCAGTGAAAAAACTGTAAACACAAAAATCCCAAGAGGTCAGACAGAAAGACGGAAGTATGTACAGCATTTCTTCTGTTTTTAAGATTTAGAAAACAATCTTTCCTTGTCCCTCTTTTTCCATACATTTTCTGTCCTTTTATTGCTCAAGCTCCTTATATCCAGGAGACCCCAGCCCCCTTAAAAAACACAAGATTTAATTCTAGTCTTGTCTCTGGCTGTGTCATTTCACTCTTCATCCCACAATTTGTAAAAGGAAATGACAGTGGTGTCATAGAAGATGGGTGAGTAGGAATGTCCAGGTATCTGTCCCTCCATGGAAATTACCATTGAGCTGGCAGGACTGTATGAAGTGACTCTTGGAATTCTGGACCCAGTTAAACACTTGCAGAGTCCAGAGGCGAGATTGATGGAGAGGTTGGTAAATTTTGGTGAATATCACTGTTTCATGTAGTGGCTACCATCCCCCATAACCCAAAACTATGGCAGGCAGCCAAAGGGGACTTAATTCTAATTACATAAAGTAATTATAAATAATTATAATTCTATGTTAGTGGGCATATAGTGAATAAAGAGGTAATCTGTAAATTAAGAACCAAAACAGGAAAGACAGGGATATATAGGAGCACAGTGTCTGTATACTATTAAAACTAAGCTGGTATTCAAACTAGGTTGTTAGTTTAAGATGTTAGTTGTAATCCTCATGGCAATCACTAAGAAAATAACTAAAAAATATGCTGAAAAGGAAAGAAGGGAATCACAACCATACACCACCAAAAAATCAAGACAGAAAAGGCAGTAATGGAGGAAATAAGGAAAAAAATATATGACATATGGAAAACAATACATAAATGACAGAGTAAAAGCTTCTTTATCAGTAATCACATTTAATGTAACTAAATTAACTCTCCTATTGAAGACAAAGATTGTCAGATTGGATAAATAAGATCCACCAATATGTCTACAAGAGACACAATTGAGATATAAGGACATAAAAAGGTTGAAAGTCAAAGGATGGAAAAAGACATTCCATACAAATAGTAACCAAAAAAGACCTGAAGTACCTATATTAATGTTGGAAAAAATTGACTTTAAATCAAATAAGGTTACAAGAGACAAAGAGGAAACTTATATACTGGTAAAAAGTTCAACACAGGAAGAAGATATAGCAATTATAAACATGTGCACATAACCACAGAGCTTCAAAATATATGAAGCAAAAATTGACAGAATTGAAAAGAGAAATAGAAAATTCCACAATAATTAAAACTTCAATACCCCACTTTCAGTAATGGATAGAACAACCAGACAGAAAATCAGTAAGGAAATAGAAGATTTGAGCAACAATATAAACCAATTGGACCTAACAAAATAAATATAGAACACTTCACCCAACAACAGCAGAATATGCCTTCTCAAGTGCGCATGGAACATTCTCCAGGATAGAGCATATGTTAGGCCACAATAAAAGTGTTAAAAACTTTAAAAGATTGATATAATGCACATATCTATTCTAATCAAAATGAATGAAACCAGAAATCATAACATAAGGAAAACTAGAAAATTCACAAGTATGTGGAAATTAAATAAAACAGCCTCAACTAATGGATCAAAGAAGAAATCATTAAAAAAATTAGAAAATAACCTGAGAAGAATGAAAACAAAAGTAAGACACACCAAAATGTGTGGGGTGAAGCAAAGGCAGTGCTAATAGGGAAATTTATAGCTGTATGTGCAAACATTAAAAAAGAAGGATCTCAAAGCAATAACTTAATTATACTCTTCTGGAACTAAGAAAAAAAGAGCAAACTAAAGCCAAAGGTACTAGAAGAAAGGAAATAATAAAGGTCCGAGCAAAGATAAGTAAAATAGAGAATAGAAAAATAGAGAAAATCAACAAAACCAAAAGTTGGTTCTTTGAAAAGATCAGCAAAACTAACTCATTATCTAGATTGACTAAGCCAAAAAAAGAGAGAGACTCAAATTACTAAAGACTCAAATTACTAAAATCAGAAATGAAAGGGGGACAGTACTACTGATTTTACAGAAACAAAAATAATTTTTAGAGAATACAATGAAATTGGATAACCTGGATGAAATGGACAAATTCCTATAAATACAAAATCTACTAAAACTTACTAAAGAAGAAATAGACAATCTAAATAGATCTATAATTTATAAGGAGATTGAATCAGTAATCAAAAGTCTCCTAACAAAACAAGGTCAAGGACTGGATGGCTTTACTAATAAATTCTACTAAATATTTAAAGAATTAACATAAATTCTCCTGAAACTCTTCCAAAACATTGAAGAGGAGGGAACACTTCACAATTCATTATATGAAGCCAGCATTACCCTGATACCAAAGTCAGACAACAACAAAAAAGAAAACTACATACCAATATCCCTTATGAATAAAGGTGGAAAAATCCTCGAGAAAATGCTAGCAAACCCACCTCAGTAGCATATTAAAAAAGATGGTACATCTTGACCAAATGGCATGCAAATATGATTGAACATACAAAGTCAACCAATGCAATAGATTACACATGAATTTCCACATTTTTAGAAGGAATTAAACCACAGGATCTTCTTAATTGATGCAGAAAAAGCATTTGAGAAAATTCAATATCCTTTCATGATAACAATACTCAATAAACTAGGAATAGAAGGAAATTCGTCAACATCATAAAAGCCATGTGTGAAAAAACCCATAGCTAACATTATCCTCAATGGTAAAACACTGAAAAACTTCCCCCTAAGATCAGGAACAAAGGATGCCCACTCTTCCCACTTCTATTCATTATAGTACTATAGTTCTAGCTGGAGCAATTAAACAAGAAAAAAAAATAAAATGGCATCCAATTGGAAAAGAAGCAGTAAAGTTATCTATGTTCACAGATGACATGATCTTATACGTAGAAAACCCTAAAGAATCTACAAAAATATTGTTACAGATAATAAATGAATATAAAATCAACATGCAAAACTCAGCTGTATTTCTATACATTTGCTATGAACAATCTGAAAAGGAAAGTAAAGAATTCTACTTGCAATAGCATCAAAAAGAATAAAATACTTATGAATAAATTTAACCAAGGAGGCAAAAGACTTTTAGAAATCATTGCAACTGAAAACTACAAAACATTGCTGAAAGAAATTATAAAGACCTAAATAAATGGAAAGACATACCATGTTCATGGGTTGGAAGACAATATTGTTAAGATGACAATACTACTCAAATCAGATTCAATGTATTCTTTATCAAACTTCCAACAATGTTTTTCTTACAGAAATAGAAAAATCCCTCCTAAAATTCATATGGAATGTCAAGGGACCTCAAAAGATCAAAACAATCTTGATAAAGGAGAACAAGTTGGAAAATTCATGCCTCCTAATTTCAAAATTTACCACAAAGCTACAGTATTAATCTAAATGGTGTAGTACTGGAATAGGGATAGACATATGGACCAATGGAATAGATAAGAGAGCCTAGAAAAAAACCTTCACATATACGTCAGTTGATTTTCAACTAGTGCTGAGACCATTCAATTGGGAAAGGACAGTCTTTTCAACAAATGGCAATGGGAAACTGGATATCCATATGCAAAATAATGAAGTTGTATCCTTACTTTACACCAAATACAAAAATTAACTCAAAATGTATAAAATCTAAATTTAAGAGTAAAACTATAAAATTCTTAGGGTAAAACATAGGTAAAAATCTTCATGGTGATGGATTAGACAATAATTTCTTAAATATGACACAAAACACAGGCATCAAAAAGAAAATAGGGGGACCAGATTCGTGGCCAAGTGGTTAAGTTCGTGCACTCCACTTCAGCGGCCCAGGGTTTCATCAGTTCAGATCCTGGGCATGGAGATGGCACTGCTCATCAGGCCATGTTGAGGTGGCATCACATATGCCACAACTAAAAGGACCCACAACTACAATACACAACTATGTACTGGGGGGAGTTGGGGAGAAGGGGAGAAAAAGCAAAAAAAAAAAAAAAAGATTGGCAAGTGTTGTTAGCTCAGGTGCCAATCTTTTAAAAAATATAGATAAACTGGACCTCATCAAAATTAGAAACATTTTGTACAGTATGGTGGCTATAGCTAATAACACTGTATTGTATATTTCCAAGTTGCTAGGAGAGTAGATCTTAAAAGTTCTCATCACAAGAAAAAAATGTATTGATGTGTGGTGATGGACGTTAACTAGATTTATTGTGGTGATCATTTTGCAGTATATACAAATATTGAATCATTATGTGTACCCTGAAAATAACATAATGTTATATGTCAGTGATATCTCAATTTAAAAATTTAAAAACTTTTGTGCATCAAAGGACACTATCAAAAGAATGAAAAGACAACATTCAGAATGGGAGAAAATATCTGCAAATCATATATCTGAAAAGAGATTAATATCCATAATATATAAATACTCTTACAATTCAACAGCAAAAAAACAAACAACCCAATTCAAAAATGGACAAAGGATATGAATAGACATTTCTTCAAAGAAGATATACAAATAAGCACATGACAAGATGCTCAGCATCACTAGCCATTAGTGAAATGCAAATCCGAACCACAAGATACCATTTCATACCCATTAGGATGGCTATAATAAAAAACAAAACAAAACAAACCTCAAAACAGAAAATAGGTGTTAGCAAAGATGTTGAGAAACTGGAACCCTCATGCATTCCTGATTGGAATGCAAAATGGTGCAGCCACTGTGGAAAACAGTTTGGCAATGCCTCAAATAGTTGAACATAGAATTACCATGTGATCCAGAAATTCCACTCTTAGGTACATACCCCAAAGAATTGAAAATAAGGACTCAGTCACTTATAACCAATGTTTATAGCAGCAGTATTCACAACAGCCAAAAGGTGAAAACAACCAAGTGTCCAACAGGAGATAAATGGATCATGCTATAACATGGATGAACCTTGAAAACATTATGCTAACTGAAATAAACCAGACACTAAAGGACAAATACTGTATCATTCCATTTATATGTGGTGTCTAGAATATGCAAATTCATATAGACATAAAGTAAAATGGAGGTTCCTAGAGGCTGGATGGAGAGGGTAATGAGGAGTGACTGTTCAATGTGCCTATGGTGTCTTTTGAGGTGATGAAATGTCCTGAAATTAGATGGTGTTTGCACAAATTCTGACGATACTAAAAACTTTATTGTGCACTCTAAAATGATTAAAATGGTAACATTTGTGTTCTGTATATTTTACTATGATTCGAAAACTTAATAAAAAATGCAATGGACATAATAAAATTAGATGGTCTCCAGGTCCCTACTAGCTTTATGATTTGGATCTAGCACCACCATACTTACTTCATGCTTCAGTAAACCTGCATTATTCCATTGTACTTGCACACAGCTGTCCTATGACAAATCCACAGTCTTACACGTGCTATCCACTGTTCTAGCCATCAATTCTTTTTAAGGTTGCCTCCTGCTATACTTTCCATTAAATCTTTCCTAAACCAAACCACTCCAATGTCCCTCATCCCATAGATTCTCTCCCCTCTGAACTCCCAGAACAAACTACCGCTTTTGGTGCAAGTACACTATCTTGTATTAAAATTGTCTGTAGAAATGTGTGTGTGTTTTAATCTACAAGCTTAAGGTAGGGTCCTGATTTTATTTATCTTTATGTCTCCTGGTGGAATTTGAGAGGTTTCCTGTATTTAATTGCATTTAAGTACGTAGGCTGTGCAAAGAAGCCTGTGTCACCAGAGATGGTCTACGGACCACACGCATCAGAATTATCTGGGATGCCCGTTGAAAACGCAGTGTTTCTGGGATTCTCGTCAGACAATGAGTCAATCTGAGTGCGAAACCTGGGACTCTGTATTTTAACCGGCTCTCCAGGTAGGCTATTTAAATCTATTTATAAAACACTGGTCTAGGTTATACACTGTAGCATGTATTAGGGTCTTCAGGAGCTCTGGAAGACCCGCTTTCTCAGGCCTCTAGCACTAACTTTTCAACCTCACACACACACTCGGGGAGGGTCTCTGCAAAGACCTCCAGGAAAGCGAGTCTGAGCAGAGGGTGGCGGTCCCGTGATCCCCAGCGCAGGCGCAGAGCGGCTCCCGCTAGTACTTTGCCCATTCTTTCTTATCGTCTCTGTTCTCTAACGGGTCGTCTGGGCCAGGAGAATCAGGTCCTGGCCGTTGATCGAGCAATGACTGGCCCCCTGTACCGAGCAGGACATGATCAGGGGTCAGAGTGGAGGAGTGTCTGTGATCCCGGGAAACTTGGTGAGCGCTGGAGCAGCGGGTTGACGCAAGGGTTTCCCATTAATGCTTCCGGCTTCCCTAAGTCCGGCGCACTCAAGTTCCGTCCAAGTGCGGTCCGGCCCAGGGTGTGTCCCGGCGTTCGGCCGGAGGCGGCCGGTGAGTGGGGCGCTCAGGGCCCCAGAGCCGGGGCCTGGACGGGTGGCCCTGGAGGCTCTGGGAAGCGGTCGTGCGGAAACACTCGGCTCCTTTGGGGGAGATAGGCGAGAGAGCCGCGGGTGGTCTGGCCGCAGATCCGGCCCGAGGCGCCTCCGCGGCTGGGACGCGGCGCCGGTCTCTGCCTGGCGCCCAGCGCTGCCCTCCCGGCTGGGCTCAGCCCGGCCCCTCCGCCGCCATGACTGTGGGCCGTGGTCTCCGCTTCGCATCCGCCCCGGGGGGATGGAAAAGATCAGAGTTCCGTTCCGCTCCCCTCTAGCTAGGCAAGGGAGGGCTTCTGTACCTGGGGTGTTTCCCAGGTGCTTACTGTGTGCCAGGTACTGTTCCAGGAGTTAACTCTCCCAAAATTAACTGTCCCTAAAATTAACTCATTTTATCCTTGCATTAACCCATGAGATGTAGTATTGTTATCCCCATGTTACAGATAAGGAAGTTGAGGCACTCAGAGATGAAGAACCTTCCTGGAAGTGACAGAGCTTGTGAGTAGTAGCCTTTGTTCTATGGTTCTGATGATGAGGGTTGGCACTTGAATATAGCTGGTGTTAATTATTTGTTGGTGGAGGTATTGACAAGTTCTGTATATCAAATTCTGTGAATTTGTTATTTTGAGCCAATTTCCATGAACACTGATGCTGGAAGACCATCTTTTAGTAGGTCTGGGAACTTGATTATCTGCTTTAGGGTTGAACTGAGGCTGCCTCCTCCGTCCTCCTGCTGATTCCTTTGGGCATTGGCAAAGGCCCCAGGAAGCAGTCAGCCCAATACCAGAAAGCACAGCACCTGGAGAAGAGCTATTCCAGAACATTCAGAACTCGCTTCTTTCTGAATGAGATAATTTCTTAAATTGAAGGGAATACATGGGAGAATTCTTGCTGGATCAGAAACTGATTATAAGAGGAAGCGGTATGGGCAAAAGCATTTCAGATGGTTAGGGGAACAGGAGGTGGCCAGTGCTGTGAGGGCTGGAAAGTTAGTCACAGAAAGAGCAGACTGGGTTTGCTGGTGCTGCAGCACTTTGTGACCAGTGTACTTGAGAGAATAAGGATTTGGTAGGGATACAGTATCCACAGAGCAGTAAGATGATCCAAATAACTGAAGTATGAGGAAGAAAGGAGGAAAAGGCAACAGGAGAGGCAACTTTCCACACCATGGTAGAGGAATGCCTTGGATGGAACCTGGGTAAGGATATGACCCTAACCTCGAGGAGGTAGTGACCTCCTAGCCTCTCTGGAATATATCTGGGGGCTCCTCCAGGTATAAGACTTTTGTCACATCCACCAGCCCTCCCTTTCCCATTTCTTGTGCATCCTGCAAAGCCAGGAAAATGACCGCAGCTAGAGCAGCAGCTGCTGCAGGGAGCCTCACAGATCCTCCGGGAGCATCTTTCCTTAAATGTACACCATCACAATTTTAAAATTAATTGATTCGAGGTAAGCACAGCAATAATATAATCTCCTTATGTTGTATATGATATTCTTTATTGTAAATGCTTTGCCATCTTTTAACTTGTAGCATTCACAAAAGCTTTGTGAGAAAAGACAAGTACTAGTAATGCCATTTTACAGATGGGGGGACCAGATTTTAAGAAAGGTGAGTGACTTGCCCAGGAATGTGCAGCCCTATGGTGGTGGAGCCGCATCAGCTGCCTTCTGTTTTGACCCTCAGGAGGAAGTAAGGGACTACTGCCGTACTCCATTTGAACTCATACCCATGTGGAGAAGTTGTCAGAGAGGCTGGATTATATGCCTCAGATCACCTAGAGATCTGGACTTAGCCCAGATCCATCCCTTTTACCTGTTATCATTAAAGAACGAGAGACTTAAGCCCAGACATAAATGTCTATTGTCCTTTTCTTTGTATCTTGGAGGAGGTGAGATTACTTCTAGGCATATGTTTTACCCCTTAACCTATAGGGTTGCATTCAACTGGCCAGATGTAGACATTACTAGACCAGTGATTCTGGATGCCTTAGGATAAGACCTTTTCTCAACTTTGCTTTTGACCAAAAAGAAAGGCAAGAGGAGGCAGAAGAGGAAAAGACAACTGTCTACCTCACTATAAGATGAAGTCTCATGTAGGTTAAGGATTCTTCCTTCTTTTCTGAAAGTCTGTATCATCTTGCCAAGCAGAGACACATTTATTTCTCTTTTCATAGACCTTTCCTTCTTGGGTGAGTCTGCCACATTTTTCCCAGGGTGGGACTGTTCCCTGTTTGCCTACTGACTGCCCTTAATGTCTTCCTCACACTCATTTACTCTGTTTCATCATTGGGTTATGGAAGATCCCAGTGTTATTGGCCTGTTTCTTGAATGATTTCCTCTGAAACATGGACCTTAACCTCTCACATGTTTCTTGTGATTTGAAAAAGAGTAGGTTTATTTTAGTCTTATTCCCTTAGTTTAGGTAGATAGGTATATGCCTCAGAGTTTGGGACCTAAAATTAAACTTCAGGGATCAGATAGTTTTGGACCAAACAATCAAGTCCAACATCTTCATTTTACAGATGAGGAGACTATAAACCAGATAAATGAATCAATATTCATAAAATGCTTAGACTAGGCAGACCCAAAAGACCTAAAGAATCTCCAAGTTAGGTTCCTTTTACAGGTTCCTTTTTTTTTTTAATGTAGAAACTTTCCCCAATGGTTTCTATGTATCTATCAGTTGTGTCACATACGCAAACACATAATGCATAATACAGTTATACATGTAAAGAGCTTATCTGAATGCAAAAACAACATTTGGGATACTTGTACTACATGGTATATACACATTAGTTGAATTGTAGATAATCTTATATCAAAGTGGCATAGTTTGCCAGTCATCAAGATATTAATGAGCATGACAGCGAATCCTAAACTTCAAATTGGCCAACTCCTTCGAACTCTGTCCTAGTTCTCTCTATTTAGGATATTCTGCCTACTTTTAGGTAGCCTATGTTTTAATGGTTCTAGTGAGATAATTTACAAAGATTTTCAAATTTCAGATCTTCATGGTTTCCCCTTACTTCCAGAAACCTAAACATTTTCTCAACACTGTCTCTTCTCCAGAATGGAATATAACATGTAATAATATTCTACTATATATAAAATTCCCATTAGTTACCACATCACCTTTATGGCAGTGTGGGTGCTCTTAGATCTTCGAGGACTTCTGTTGGGGACAAAAACTTTTGCTTTAGAGGCTTTGTAATCTACCTACGGAGAGATGTACAATTCATCTATTGTGTAACTGTCAATACTTTAGTTCTATTTCACTAGAGAAGTATTTCTCCACCTTTCAGACCTACCATCCCCCTTTATACTATCCTGAAATAAAATTTATAGATAGTATTAATTACCCACATGGAATTTCCAAAATACCAATATATTATCTTAACTGTAATATAAAGGGGAAAGACAAGAAAAGTAATTTATAATAGAATAATATGTATTTCATCATGTAAAGACTGGATGAAACAGATGCCTGCACTTATTCATAAAATCACTGTGAACATCTACAAATGCAGACTAATATCTGAATGTCATATTTGTGAATCTAATACCATAAGTGGTTGGATTTTCCTGAAATGGTGAATAATTCTTAATAACATTCAAAGCAAAAGAATTATATTTCCTTGATTTTCCAATATATATCAAAGCTGTGCAAAATACTTTGTATCTACATGTAAAGTGGTGTTAGGTTCTAGCCTCAGGTCACTGTTAACAGCATTTTTGAAAGTCAGGCAGGATAAGGGACATTCTCTGTTTTGCAGGAATGCCCATTATCCCTGGCCCCCATTAAATTTCAATAGCACCATCCAATCAACATGACAACCAAAAAAACCCTCACAAATTCCCAAAACTCTCCCTAGGAGGTGGTACCGCTTACTTAAGGATTACTGTAATAAAAGAGAGAAATAACAGTGAACTGCCAACAAAAGAATCATGGAGTAGCATAAGGATCAGGACTGCAAGAATATAGGCCAGCCAACCTAGCAGTAAGGAAAATTCCTATTAGGGAGTATTGGCAATATAAAGTATGCAATTAGATTTTATTGCAAAGATCTTAATAAATTAGAACTTCTGAGTCTCATTCAACCCAGGTAGGCCTTTTGTGTTCCCTGTTTCCAGTTGATAGGCATGTTTTTGACAAAGCTGGAAATGGGCAGCAGCATTGTATTGCATCTGAGGTTCTCCAAGCATGGCTTCTTGGTGGATATCCTCCAAGGTTCACCTCCATATCTGAAAGGTTCCCAGTCTATGAGAAGGGAAAGACTTGTAACTGGATCAGCTCCTAATCCAGTGGATCTCAAATCGTGCTGTGAGCAGAAACATTAGGGGAACCGTTATACAGTTTGTTGCCTACTGTCATGCACAAAGCTCTGGATGAATTCAAAGGAGAATGGGTTAAAGAAAAAGCTTTAATGGGGAAACTTAAGAGTCCAGAGATGGGCAAGAAGATAAAACACAGATTCCCATACCCTTCCATTTTCCCAACAGAAAGGTTGCTGAAGCCATGATACTCTGCTGAACACTCAGCGTAAGTCAGTTTTCCAGGAGAGGGCCTTGCTGCTCTTCCTTCTAAGGCAAGTATAAGAACAGCCTTGTCAGTGGGGAGATAAACAGACTACTTACTTGGTGCCAGACAGTCTGAATATGGGGTGCCAGCTTTTTAACGGGAGTCACCTGAGAAAGCTAGCTGCCTAAAACCTGAGAACCTTGAAATCCTTGGGAAGTGCTGGCTCCACTGGCAAAAGGAAAAAGACACCTGTCTTATGGGAAGCTGAGTTTCTGTTTTAGACCCTCCTGCTGTGAGAAGAATGTTGGGCAGGGAGGCTGGTTCCAGCTAAAACATTTTTCAGGCAACCTAGACTGTGTTTCTATGGTTCTTTTTGGACAATTCAACTTGTCAAGTCATATGAAATTATTGAATACAAATATCTGGTTCCCATCATACTTACTAGGTCTGAGGCAAAGCCCAGGTGTCTGAATTAACAAGTTCCATAAGTGATTCTTATCTGGATGTGTATAACCTTTCTTTCAGAACCCAATTTTAGTCCCTTTCAGATACCCATTTTCTCCAGCCCCTCCAGCCACAGCCTCTGTGAAAGTTCACACTATCTTTTTTTATAGATTCAAAGCATTAAGATTGAGCTATGAATAGCCCTCTGTCTCCAGCACCCATAGCCTTGTATTAAATCATGTCCAATCAGCAGCAATCCCAGGATGCAAACTGAACATGATCACACAGTTGGAGGGAGAACAACCATAGATACTGGATCTTCAGGGAGCTGAAGAGGGAGTCACCAAAAATACCTGTCTCGGTGAGTGGTATCATGAAAAGACCACCAACTTGATATTTAGGAGACATGATTTCTAGTCTAAGCTCTTAAAATTTGCTGGATGACTTAAGTTACCCAGTCTGTTTTCTATTTGTCAAATAAGTGAATTGGCCTAGTTGAACTCTAAGTTAAGCTCTGTTAAGATGAGCTCTGTTAAATCTCTGATAGTCTATGACTGTAGACTTGTTTAGAGGAATACCTAAACTAGTTGGAAGAAGGGTTGGGGGACAAATGAGGGTAGCAGTGTGGTAGTTAGCATTTCTGAAATTTTGTTCTCTCTCAATGCCAAGAAAATGGTTATACCTAAGCTTGATAAGTCATCTTTACTTTTTGCTTTTTCAGGGGTATCTTTTCTACACTTGAGGGTCTATTCTTCTCATCCCTTTCCTTTCTGTCATTTACCATGATTAATGGGCTACAGTAACTAATAGCTCATTTTACTTTCTAATCCCCTACTCTTTGCTCATCAGCTGGTATGTGCTTATTTCCATTTTCTTTGGCTTAGCCCCAATCACCCTTCCCCTATTTTTTGACGTCTCTGTGCTCACCATGCCCCCTGTGAAAAGGCTGCCTGTTATCTCTTCTGGCCTTGTTCACTTTTCTTCCACTGTGCCTTTTTATTTTCTCCCCATATAAAGTTGCAAGTGTGCATGAATTGCAAATTAGTTGTCTTCTGTTCTGCCAGTTTATTTTCTTTGCTCTCTACACTAGACACAGGTGACATTTGCACTTTAAATGTCTTTCAGATAGGGAGAGTTGAACCGAACCAAAGCATCAACACCAATCAGGCTATTTCTGAAGAACTAGAGTTTTCAGGGTCAGCAATGGAAAGTCTCAGAGGGAATACTGCCCAAGGTCCTACAAATGAAGAAGGCTGTAAAAGTGAGGACCAGTTATCAAGGCAGACAAAATGTAATGTACAGAAGAAATCTTCTTTTGAGAAAAGAACAATCAGAAAAGTGTCAATGACCCTCAAGGAAATTTTCACTAGGGAGAGAGGCCCTGAATCCAGTGAATTTAGTCTAACCTCCAAACTTCATACACAGCAGAAAATTCTAAAGGGAACTAGATCCCTCATATCTAGGAAAAACTCCAAAGTTAATTCAAACTTAATTAAACACCAAAAACTCTTCTCACAAAAGAAACTTTGTAAATGCAACGAATGTGGGAAAGCTTTTAGTTACCAATCAAACCTTATTGTCCACAGTAGAATTCATGATGGAGAAAAGCCTTTTGAATGCAATGAATGTGGGAAAACTTTTAGCCGAAGTACACACCTTATTGAACATCAAAGAACTCACACTGGAGAGAAACCTTATGAATGCAGTGAATGTGGAAAAGCTTTTAGCCGGAGTACTCACCTTAGTCTACATCAGAGGATCCATACTGGAGAAAAACCATATGAGTGTCGTGAATGTGGAAAAGCCTTTAGCCGAAGTACTAACCTTAGTCAACATCAGCGAACTCATACTCAAGAAAAACCTTACAAATGTAATGACTGTGGGAAAGCCTTCAGTGACCGTTCAACTATAATTCAGCATCAACGAATACACACTGGAGAGAACCCCTATGAATGCAGTGAATGTGGAAAAGCTTTCAGTTGGATCTCATCTCTTATTGAACATCAGAGAATTCACACTGGAGAGAACCCCTATGAGTGCAGTGACTGTGGGAAAGTGTTCAGTCGAAGCTCATCCCTTATTGAACATCAGAGAATCCACACTGGAGAAAAGCCCCATGAGTGTAGAGAGTGTGGAAAGGGCTTTAGTCGGAGCTCATCCCTTATTATCCACCAGAGAACTCATACCGGAGAGAAGCCTTACAAATGTAATGACTGTGGGAAAGCCTTCAGTCAGAGTTCAACTCTCATCAGACATCAGCAACTTCACAGTAAAGAGTAAAATGTGAGCTTTCATTAATGTTAGTACAAAAGCACATGGCATAACCTCCTGCAGCTGAAAAGAAAAATGTATACTTGTTTGAGTTTTCCTTCCCTGACTAGCTATAAGCTAGTTTTAACCTAGCCTTCTTTTCTTTTTGTAAACTAAATGCTCAAATGAGTGATCGATACAATAAGGGGTTGACTTTAAAAACCTAATATATTCAATCTGATATTCTGGAGGGCTCCACCCTTAAGAGTATACAGCTACCTGACACCTGGCATTTCCTCACCTTATCTATGGGGCTTGGGTTCTGGAACAACAAGTGAACCCTCTGTTTCCCTACTATATCAGCCCCTTCACTTAAAGAGAAAATCCCGTGTGTGTGTGTATTGTCAATGCTTGCTGGCTCCAGTAGCAGAAGAGAAGGAGCTAGCTTCAGAACAGGACAAAAAACTTCTCACCAATTTGGGAATAATAATGTTGAGGCAAATTCAGTCTCGGGACTTAAAAGGACAGATTTTTCTCTTCCTTCCACTCTCACCATTTTTTTCTGTAGCATATTTTCCTCAGAGTATAACCCATAGTTCCACTAATGTGCCTAACTAATCCTAGTGTTATTTTATCTCATCCTTAGCAAGAATGTCCTAAACCTTAAAGACATTTAGTTCCTCCATTATCTTGAAAAAAAAAAAGCCCTATTTTTTAAACTTTTCTTTTGTTTACAGACTTCATGAAACTTCATTAAACTCTCTGGCTCTGACTGTCACCAATCTTGTAAAGCTGATGTCTCGAGGACAAACTCAGTGCCTATGTCTCAGTCCTTTTCCTACTTGACATTTGCAGAATTGGCACTTTTGGCTACTCTTATGCCTTAAAATTTGAGTTTCTGGGATCCATGATTCTGTGCTGATCCACACTTTTCCTACCTCCCAGCACTCCTCTGATTAAAAATGATCAGCTCGGTGACTTTGGGCAAGAGTTGGACCAAAATAATCTCAGTTTGTCAGGTTATAAAACTTGAGGTTATTCATTAGATTGTAAGCTTCTTGAACACAGAAATCTTGTTTTACTTTCCTATTAAACATCACAAAGTCCTGTGTAGTCACTTAATGCCCTGTAATTAATTGCTTACTGACTCCTCTTTATCCCAGGTAATCAGTCTGCTAGACTTTATTTGAAATGGCTTAACAGTTGATTTCTTTCTCTCTATTCCTACTGCTGTTGCCAAGTCCTCAGTAGTTTGAGCCTAGATTACTAGAGTAAACACATCGTTGTTGCCCTTGTCTTCCTGTCTATCTAGCTTCCTGACTAAACTACCACTTTGCTCAAAAAGAGTCCACAGTTTCCCACTGTCCCCAGGAAAAAGTTCAAACTTAAACTCCAAGACCTTCCACAGTTGGATCTCTTTACTTATTTTCCATTACTCCCCAATGTATGTGGGCAGGCCTATCCTTTGTCTCTGCTACACCCTCTTCTCACACCTAGCTTCTTTTCAAACTATTCCATGGCACCGTTTTACATGTCCTGCTTTCTTCCTTGTACCTCCAGAAATCCTATCCATACTTTTAAGGCCCTGCTCAAGTCCTGCCTCTTTGAGACTTGAAGTGCCCCACTTTCTTAGAAGTCCTTTGCAGGGACGGTTTGCATTGTTCTCATGCATTACACCCTTTCTTATTCTGTTCTCTGGTTCTTTCAGGTGATTTTTTCCATAAGCTTTTTTGAAGTTAGAAATTGTCTTAAATCTCTTAGAAGCCCCATCTAATACATAGTGCAATGCAGGCCTGGACGCTAGATTTAATCTAAACCAGGAAGGTTTAATTTAATAGTGCAATCTCTTTAGTCTTTTGAATGGTGAGATAATTTCATAAATATTTTGGCACTTTATGTCCTCCCTTGAATCATGTCCATTAACTCTTGGGAATGACTCTCCTTTAGATCTCCTGGGATGCTGGCCTCTTAGCTTTCCACTTTGTAAGGAGTAAGTGAGTTTATTCATGAAAACAGTGCCTGACATATAGTAAGTACTCAATAAATGCTAATTGTTATGATTCTACTGTGTCACATCTTCCTGTAGCCTTTCATTTCCTCCCCTGCAGCATCTGTAACTCCGTTACCAGAAATGAAAAACTAGGATCACAAGCAAATAAGTTAGAAGGTATTTCTTCTAACTGTCATAATAGGCAATAGCCATCTGTTTTATTATAACTCTATCATATGTCAAAAATGACTCAAGACAGCTTACAAGATATGATAAAATAGAAAACCAAAAGCATATACAAATCAGCAGTAGAGAAAAGAGAAAGTGCCTAAAAGATCCAGGTCAGGACAAGTTATGGTATGCCATACAGGCAGTCAGAGATGCAAACTGAGCATTCTAGCAACCAAAATGAGATGATCATTTACTTACATGGTATTTGGAAGGCGGGGGGAAAAGTCTATTCTTCAAGGAAAGCAAAGCTTTTCTGATAGATTTAAGATGAATTTCTCCATTAGCCTTCATGTAATTATACAATGCATTTGATAGCAAAAAAATAAATAAATCAAATAATATATCCTCCACAACACCTACCATATAGTAGGTTCTCCAGTGAATAAATATGTAGTTAATAGTAGAAGGCTAAGAAAGGCAGGGGTGGAGACTGTTCTTGGGGTGGAGTGGGGTTAGCAGGAGCAGGGCGGAGACTATGTTAGATAATCAAGTAATTAATGGGTGCCAGAAGAAAATCTCTTTTTCACACATTTGAGTCATTTAATTCACCACATTATGGAGTGAAGAAATGGAAGTTTATGGATGTTAAATAACTTACCCAACGACGAGGATTTGACCCCAGTTCTGCTTACCAGTACTGGACCTCTTAAGCTGGACCCTGGAAAGATCTGGAAAAGAAAGAACTGTGTAAGTCAATGCACAGAGGTGGGAAAATGCCCACGGTTTGTTCCAGTAAATGAATAACTCTCTGTCTATGGCAGGGAGTTCAGTGAAGAAAAAAATGGAAAGTTGATTTGGAATTGGATAACTAGATGATGGCAGCCTTGAGTACTAGATTGTGTTTGCGTTTAATCTTTTAGGCAATGAGGGAATTACAGTTTTTTGATCATGGTAATTAAGCTTGGTTTCAGGGGTAAGATTAATCTGGTAGAGGAGACAGGATGGTTTGGAAATGAGAGAGACAGTAGGCAGAAAGTAGCTGAGAAGCTGGAGACACAGAACAGTGGTATTGGGAAATAGAGAAGAAACTGTAAAGGAAAGATCCGGTGAAACTGGTGACTAGATATGGGCAAGAAAGAAGAGGGACCAGAGGCTACGTTCCTTAATTGCTGTTGTTAAATTTTATTAATTTCATTAAATTTCGTGTAAACTACTAGGGCATGGAGGGAGGGATTTCTGATATACAGTTAGCAGTTAGTCATGAACACAAAACATAAAAAAGTTGAATGTCTGGTAAGATTAACTTGCCTCTTAAAAAGAAGTCAGTGTGGAACCAGAAACTTGGGATTTCCAGTGGAGAAGTTGGGTCAGAAGATAAGAGTGATTGGGAGAGGTCAGCTAAGTTTATTTTAAGGAGAAACGGAGGGCCTTCCGATGCAGCCAGAAGTCACTGTGGTGGCTCACATTGAAGAACATCCTCAAAATAATCTGCCTTACACGGAGCCCAAAACCAGGCGCTCAGGGTGGGCCCTTACTTTTCTGCGAGACCTGCAGGTCGAGAGGAAGAAGGGTTCCCGCGGAGGCCAGCTGCCTTCCCTCTTGCTCGCCAAGGCCCCTAAGCCATTCGGGGCATCCAAGTAGAGAACGAGGCGAGCGAGCTGGAACACCACCACGTGGCTAAGAGCCTCTGGGCTCCGCGCTTTGGACGTGCATCTGGCCCTTCACGGCCCCCGTAGGCTGGCGGCGACAGGCGTGTGCAGCCGTTCTCCCCAACATGGCGCGAAGGCCGCTCCTAGAAGGCCCTCGATGGGGGCCAGCGACCGCCCCAACTCCATTTTCCCGCTTCTTGGCGGTGCACTCTGAAGCAAGAGCCTCCAAAGAGCCAGGAGGGCGTCGCGTGCGGCCCCGGCCCAGCATCTCCTGGCAAGCGTGGTCGGCTGGAGTGTTGCGCGCGGGGCCCGCCGCCCGTCCGCCGCCCGTCCGCCGCCCGCAGCACAGCCGAGCGCGGGCGTGGCCGGGGCCGCAGCCGGCGAGGGAAGCCCCGAGGCCGGGCCGGCCGGGATGCCTTGCCCCTCCACTGGACCCGGTTTTGTGTTTTCATTTTCTTATTAAAACAATAGTTTACCTACTTTTTCTTTAAGACAGTATAGAACTAGAAGTGAGCACGTGTGGATTCTGGTTCTCGATTTTCCTCCTGAGAAAGGATGTGAGCGTGGCTTATTGCGTGAACGCAAGGAGGGCTGGCGGTAAAGCAAGATCCGACGAGTTCGCAGCCTTATCCTGAGAAGGAAGAAATGTTTCGTTACATACAGAGTGTGCGAATGGTAGGTGAGTTGTCCAGTTTTCTTTTACAAAAGGGTGTTGCTTCAGATTTGCTGACTTCTGTAGTGAAATGTATTTGTTAGCGGTACAAAGAACTTGACTATGCTTCTTATTATTTTTAACGTTGTTTTAATGCTTTTTGGTACAGCAATTTGGACTCTAAATTCAATTTATTTTAATACTTGGTTTTAATGAAAAAGTGCTTTTTTGGCTATGCTTACTAAATCAGTATACTGATTTTTTAATCCCATTTTTATGCTAAGGTTTGTGATGGAATTCTGCTAGTGATTTTCTATCTTTCCTGGTATGAATTAGGTTTTTTGCAAAAGAATCAGAAGGTCTTGTGTTTTAATATTTTTGACAGTTAAAGATAGAAAAAGGACTGTTGGCGATTTTGAAACCTGGGTGTCAGAAATATTGTCGGTATAGACTTTGAAGTTGCCCTTTGCCCTCATTCCTAGTTGATGGCCCTTTATTTAGTTTTGAGGATGGAGGCAGCAGCTGGTGACAAATTTAACTTTTACATCCCATCAAAGCCATTTCTGTCTTTTCATATCACCTTTCACCTTTTGTCTCCCAACACATGATATCTTTTATAATTTGGCTGTGAAAGGAAATGAAGGAGATAGGAAGGACAATCACAGGATGATAAAATTTAAGAAAAAGGCCTGGAGGGGAATCAAGACACCAAGTCCATACCTTTTATGATTTTTTTTTGAAGTTTGAGTTTTTCTCTCAAACATCATAAAACCAGACAAATCCATTTTAAACTGGTTCTCTAGGAAATAAATTGATAAAATGTAACATTCACTTATAAAAATTTGACAGATTTTAAACATACACAAAATTAGAGAGAATGGTACCGTGAATTCCCATATGCCTATTGCCCAAATTCAACAGTTATTAAAATTTTGCCACATTTGCTTTATGTGTCCATTTTTTCTTCCTTTGTCTTATTCTTTTGCTGAGATATTTTCAATAAAGCTAAGACATCATGTAATTTCATCCCTACATATTTCATTGTGCGTTTCTAAAAACAATGGACAATTGTTTACATAACCTCAATGCTATTATCATACCTAACAAAATTAACAGTAATTCCTTGAATACCCTTCATTTTATAGATTTAACGCAACCTGAGCCACATCTGTTTTGGAAAATGAGAAACTAAGGTAGCCCCAGGTCTGGATGGGGATCCATGCTAAATCTAAGAGTTGAGACAGGACATTTCTTCTCACCTTTTATTCCACCCCAACTTCCTGGACTATAACGGTGTTAACTGAGCCTGTTGGATCCTTCAGAATATTGGCTTCCTCCTGAGGACCTGGAGATTTGAGTCCTTGAGAACGGTTTTCTAATATTTTTCTTTGCTTTTCATCTTCTCTGATAAGCCTTCTTTCCATGGTTAACCATTTCCTTACAACTTCATAGTCTAAAATGACTCTTTTACAGTGAACATGTGGAAACTGAAATTAAAAACACATCCCGTATCCAATCCATCAGCAAATCCTATTGGCTCTACTTCAGAATTGTTGCAGAATCAAACTACTTCCCACCATTTCTACCCTGACCCAAGCTGTCTTCATATCTTTCTTAGATTAGTGCCTTGTAATGGTCCCCTTGTTTTCATCCTTGTCCCTCATCTCCATCCCTAGCACATCCAGTCTCTTGTGAACACAGCACCAAGAGGGATCCTTTTCAAATTTTGTTAAATCATGTCACTCCCACTTAGAACTTAAATCACGTCAGTTCCCACTCAGAACACTTCTTATCTCACTCATAGTAAAAGCCAAAGGCCCTAGAGTGGTCTGCAAGAACCCACATAGTCTGGCTCTTCATGACCTCTTGAATCTACCCTCCTATTGCTCTGGTTCTCATTCCCTTTACTTGTAGCCACAATGACCTCCCAGTTGTTCTTAAACATGTGAGGCCACTCTTGCCGCAGGACTTTCATATTTGTTGTTCCCTCTGCTTGGATTCCCTTCTGCCCAGATATACGCTGGCTCTCTTTCTCTTGTCCTGTGCCATCTTCTCAATGAGGCTATTTCTTGTCTCCCTACTTAAAATTGCAATACATACCCCGCTGTTATTTTCTATATCCATGTCTGTCTTTATTTTTTCTCAAAATATATACTCTGTACTTTACTTTTTAAAATTTTTATTGTCTATCCCTCCTACTAGAATGTAAGCTTCATCAGAGGAAGGATTTTTATTTATTTTATTTACTGCTGTATTCTCACTGTCTGGAAGAGTAAGCACTTAAAGAATGAACATAGAGGGGCCGACCCCGTGGCCGAGTGGTTAACGTTCCACATGCTCTGCTTCAGCAACCTGGGTTCACAGGTTTGGATCCCCAGTGCAGACCTACACCACTCATCAGCCATGCTGTGGAGGCATCCCACATGCAAAAAGTAGGGAGAGATTAGCACAGATGTTAGCTCAGGGCTAATCTTTCTCAAGCAACAAGAGAGGAGGATTGGCAACAAATGTTAGCTCAGGGCAAATCTTCCTCAGGAAAAAAAAAATAGTTAGCATTAAAAAAAAGAATGAACATAGAGAAGAACTGGTCTTTGTATTTTTGTTTGTTTCAGATTCAGAGATGAGAACTTAGGCCAAGTTGGCAGTTTCTTTCAGAGCAAAGCATTACTGAATAAGTAGTACGAGAGCACATCAGAGAGAGACACGTTGAGAACCTTCCTCAACACCCTTTGTATGAAGAATCACATGCAGGTGAGAGGAGAGTAGCAAAGCTTAGAAGATATTATGTAGGAACACATCACAAGAAATGCCTTTCGGAGGAAAGGGGCTTTGAGAAAAATATTAGTCACTTACTCAGAAAACCCCACTGCGGAGCATGGGTATGAATATAATAGATTTAGCAGAAGCTAAGGCAGTGTTCACTGAACAACAGACTTCTTACAGGAAGAAGATCCCATAAGTGTAATATATGTGAGAAAAGCTTCAGATGGAATTGAAAGCTAATAAAACATCAGATTGTTTTTACTGGAGAGAAACCACGCTGTTGTAATGACTATAGGAAAGACTTTCATCACCATTCCAATCTTATTTGACATAAAAAAAATTCAAATAAAAGTCATTATTTGTCATCAGAGAAGCCATAAGGAGAGGGGTCTTATACATATGATGAATATGGGAAATCCTTTACTCTGCATGCTGTCCTGGATCAGTGTCAGGTAACACCTACAGGAAGGAGGCCTTAAAAACGCACTGTCTATTGATGGGGCTCAGGGCAGGCCACCCCCAGGTGCGCCACTCTGGTATGTGGATTATTTCAAGATGAAGACAATAAAGGCTCAGAAGAATCAGGAAGGACATTTGGCCTTCCCCCAAATTGCCTAAAAGAATTTTAGATAGAAGGCCTGATCCAGGAAGGAACTAATGCAAGATAACTATAGCATAATGTAAAATAGGTGTGATAGGAAAGGCACCAGAGCCCATCTTATCAAAATTCTGTCTCTCGGGCCACATTCTCTATAGGTGACCCAGTAAACAGTTGTCTAACAAACATTTGTTTTCCATCTCCATATGAATTGTCTTCCTCCCCTTTGAAGTCCCAAACCACTACCCCCAACACCCTTCTTTGTCTTTAGCTGAGAGAGATTTAAGGGGGCAGCTTTGGCCATTGTGGTGAGTTGCTCAGTTTTCCTGTGTTTCTTCCGTGTATACGTGTTATTAAACTTTATTTTATTTTCTTCTGCTCACCTGCCTTTCTAATTATTTGACCAGCTATAAGAACCTTAATGGAAGCGGCAGGGGAGGGACTATCCCTCTTCCACTTCAGTGTAAAAAGGCATTTCGTTGCAGTACTTCACTTATTGTGCAAGATAGAATTCATATACATTCAGTGAATCTGGGAAACTTTTTCAATAGATGTCTTTCTCCCTCCCTCACCATCTTTCCCTTCCCATGTCCCTTTCTCCCTCCCTCTCTTCTTCCTTCGCTCTTTTATCACTCCTTTATCAGAACTCATACTGGGGAAAAACCCTATAAATTCAGTAAACGAAGGAACACCTTTAGTCAGAGTTCATATCTTATTCAACATCAGTGAGTGTGGGAGCTCTTAAAACCAAAATGCACAGGTTATTTCTCACATAATATATTTAATACTGGAGAAAAACCAAACAAATGTAATAAATACAGAAGGCCTTCAGTTGCTCTGCACACCTTATCAAACATCAAATCACTGATATTGGGAAAGACTGTACAAATATTGTAAATGGGAAGAGCCCTTTAAGCATAACTTATCTCTCAATAGCAATTAACATATACAGGAGAAAAACCTTATTTATCTAATCAGTGTGGGAAATCTTTTGGTCTTGTTTAATCTCTTAACATCAAAGAACAAATATTAAAAGCCCTACTAATATACCACATGTGGAAGGATCTTCACTCAGAACTTATCTCTTTCACGGTATCAGTGAATTCTTAGAGAAAAATCTGCTTTCACAAAGCATCAAAACTTCATAATAGATAATACAAACTTCTGGTTTCCAGTCCAATCTGTAAAGAGCTTGGACGTCCTCACTCCCATCTTCACAAGAAAAAAGCTGAACAAACTGAAAATCAACAACTCTTTTTAAAACTGTCAGAGAATTGAGGTCACGGGGCAAATACCGTCTTAAAAACTAGAGAGACAGACAGGTAGATATAGAGAATCACAACTTACCTAGAGCAGAAACCAAGGCTGCAGCCAAATACTGATAGGGTCAATTAAAAGGTAATTGATTAACTGTTGGAGACTAAGTGTGGTTAACTTGAGAGTTAAAATCTCCTGGGGGTCCAACCTTAATGGAGCCCCCACATTTTTAGGAGGTTTACCTCCAGGAGCCCTACCAGGTTCTCACTCTGAAGATCTGAGAAAAATCCTCTGCCTGCTGGAAGTAACCATTTTGGAATAGGCCCAGAGCTGTTCCATTCTCCTTAACAAATACCTCAAGGAAAACTATTTTACTAGAGCCTAACTAGATGGAAGAAGGGAAATACCCAACTCTAGCCTCCTCTAGCCTTCCTGTCTCACCCAAAAGGGAGGAGGAGTACTGAGAAGTACTTGTGAAGGTCCCGCCCAGGGTCACAGACTCACCAATAGACTGAGGCATAATTGTAGGTTTATAGAACACGTCCCCCACCCCATCCCTGATACCTTTACCACCACATTGATATAGTTTCTGTATAGTAATGGAGGATCACACATGAAACAGCTGTAAGACTCAGAATTTTCAGAGTCTAGGGAAACCCAAGGACAACAGAGGAGACATAAACAAAGACATGAGGAAATTTTAGCCTCTGACACCTGCAGCTCCAGAAAACAGTAAACACAATCTAACTCCTAGCCAGACAAACATAAAAACTCACACTAAAAGCCCATTTACCTCAGTTCCTTTTACCTGATACATCATGTCTGGATTTTAGCAAACAATTATAAATCATACTAAAAGGTACAAAACACAATCTGAAGAGACAGGCTGGGAGAAGGGATGCTCACATTCAAACCCAGGACAGCAAGCACTCCTGCTTGCCCCATCCCGAGATGAATGGACTCAGGTGTGTGCACATGAGAAGCGAACTCTCATATAGCAGAGATTTTGGAATTATCAGATCAAGAATTTAAAGTAATTATTATGGATATGCTAAGGGCTTTAATGGAAAAAGTGGGCAACATGCAAGAATAGATGGATAACGTAAGCAGAGAGGTGAGAACTAAGAACGAATCAAATGGTAATGCTAGAATTCAAAAGCAATGTAACAGAAATGAAGCATAGCTTTCAGGGGTTCATCGGTAGACTGGACACACCCAAGCAAAGACTCAGCTTGAAGAATGTCAATAGAAACTTCCCAAACTGAAAAGCAAAGAGAAAAAAGAATGAAAAAGTCAGAACAGACTATCCAAGAACTGTAAGACAATTGCAAAAATTGTAACATGTCTAATGGGAATACCAGAAGGAGAAGAAAGAGAAAGGAGCACAAGAAATATTTGGGGAAATAATGGCTGAGAATTTTTCAAAATAAATGATAGATAATGCATAACCATGGGAAAGAAATAGATGTGGGAACAAAACAATGTCAGTCATATTTATCATTTTATGAAACACTTAAGAATCAAAATGTATCTGAGACCTCTTCGCTCCCCAGAGAAAACATTAGCTACACAAAGGCCAACCTATGTGCATTTAACTTTCCTAGGCCAGGGTTTATGCACCCAGGCCTCTTAAATATTTTAACTGCCTCCTCCTGCATTTATTTTTCTTCTTCGTGTGCTCTTTGGGAGTTGCTGAGGGTAACTTTTGAATAGATTATTTCTGTTTTCCTAACCCCAGAAGTACTGAGTTAGGGAAGCTGTTACAAAGAAAGAGATTTGGAGGCCTTTGGAGTAAATCACACCATCCTGCTGTATCAGCCAAGGAAACACTCCCCCTGCAAAACTCCCCAGTTCTTAAAACCAAGAGAAGTAAAAGAAGCAATTCAGGAAGAGACTAATGTGGAGGCTGAAGCCCAAGAGAACAGATGCATCTAACAGCCAGTTTATGAGCAAATATCATGAATATTCCATTTGGTCCTGCATTCTGCATCCCCTGACACATTACTCCTCAGTTCCTCTATCCTTCTCTTTTGTGTTTTTCTCACTGGCTGCCTCTGTGTGAACTTTCATTCCATCCATTTTACCCCTTGATACCCCTGATATCCGTTCCCCTACATTAAACCCAGCATATATGGGGTTAAAACCAAAACACTCATTCCCTGCTTACTCCCTGGCTTCCTGGCTCCAAAATTCACTATCCTCCCTGGAGACAGACACAGCCAAGGATAACCATGTGGATTCCTTATCTCCTCCCCCTCCTCCCTGTCAAGGAGCTACAGGCTGGTGGGAAAGCTGCTGGCCAGCAAGATCACAAGCTCCCTTCTCTCTGCAAGTAGTCTCAAGGCCAAACACAGGCTGGTGGAAAAGCGCTGACCAACAAGGCTATATGCTCCCCCTCCCCTACCTAAAACCCCAAATGAAAACCCTTCCTTTTAGTTTTTTGGGAAGTTTGGGATTTTAGCATTAGCTGCCCTTTCTCCTTGCTCAGTGCTGTGCAATAATAAAATTCCTACTTTCTTCCACTACACCTGGTGTCAGAGATTGGCTTGCTGCGCAACAGGTGAGTGAACCCACTTAAGGTTCGGGATATCACCCTCTCCTCCTCCTGTTTTTTCTCTACGCTTCTCAGTTACTGCCTTATGTTGAACAACTTTTTATGTATTGCTGAATTCTATTTGCTAATATTTTATGAAGGATTTTTGCATCAAAATTAATGAAGGATATTTGTAGTTTTCTTCCTTTTATTAATTTAACCTGGTGGGGTCCTGTCTTTGTCTGGTTTTGGTATCAGGGTAATACCGGCCTTATAAAATGAGTTGAAAGTGTTCCCCCTATTTTCTAGAAAAGTTTGTATAGAATTAGTGTTAATTTTTCTTTAAACATTTGGCAGAATTATCTGGTGAAACCATCTGGGCCCGGAGATTTCTTTGTAGAGAGTTTTTAAATTATGAATCCAGTTTTTTAATAGTTATGGGGCTATTTAAACTATTTCATATTGATTGAGTTATGGTAGTTAGTACTTTTCTAGGAATTGGTTCATTTCATCTAAGTTATTAAATTTATGCAGGGATGTATGCAAGGTTGGTAGCAATATTCCCTTTTTCATTTGTGATATTGGTTATTTGTGTCTTCTCTTTTTCTTTGTCTTGCTAGAGGTTTGCCAATTTTATTGATCTTTTCAAAGAGCTAACCTTGTTTCATTGACTTTTTCTATTTTTTTCTGTTTTCTATGTCATTGATTTTTGTTCTTTATTATTTCCTTCCTTTTGCTTGCTTTGGTTTTATTTTGTGTAGTTTCTTAAGGTGGGTGCTTAGAATATTGATTTGAGACTTTTCATCTTCCCTAAATTTCCCTTTCAGCACTGCTTTGGCTGTGTCCCACAAATTTTGTTATGTTGTATTTTCATGTTCATTGAGATCAATGTAATTTTTAATTCACTTTCAGACTTCCTCTTCATCTCGTGTGCATGTTTGTTGTTTAGTTTAGAAGTGTGTTGTTTAGTTTTCATGTGTTTAGGGATTTTCTTGTTACCTTTCTGTTAATTGATTTCTAGTTTGATTCCACTGTGATCAGAGAACATAATCTGTATGATATCAGTTCCTTTGAATTTTGTGAGGGTTTTTTTTTATGGCCCAGGATAGTCTCTATCTTGGTTTGTGTCCTGTGGGAACTTAAAAAGGGTGTGTATTTTTGTTGTATTATAATACAGCAATAATACAAAGGGTGTATTATTTTTGGGTGAAGCCTTCTACAAATGAAAGATCCTCTTGGTTGACATCGTTGAGTTCTCTATACTTGCTGGGTTTCTGGACAGTTGTTCTATTAATTGTTAAGAGTTAGGTCTTAGAGTCCTCAACTATAATTGTGAAGTTTTTCCTACTTTCTCTGTTTGAGGTGCTTGTAAGCTGTACCTTTGTACAAATATTCTCATCTTTTCTTTCCCTGCTTTGGTATTGTGTCAGGAGTCCCCAGGACCACTGCCAGGTTTGGCGATTCACTAGGAGGAATCCCAGCTCTCAGCATGTAGTCGTACTCATGGCTATGTTTTATTGTAGTGAAAGATACAAAGCAAAATCAGCAAACAGTACAGGCACATGGGGAAAAGTCCAGAGGAAACCAGATGCAAGTTTCCAAGAGTGCTCACCCAGGTGGAATCACACAGAATGTGTTTAATTCCTTCAGCAATGAGTTGTGACTGTCAGGAGTTCAGCTGAGCTGGGAGAGAAAGATCTGAACTGTCAGGTATCAAAGTAGCCAATTAAAGCAACAGTGAGCCAGAATGAGAGTACCAGTGTGGAGCCTTTAACCACTTACTGCAATAATATTAGCAAGCAGCTAAAACTGGAGAAAGTTCCAACTGCCCCCTGTTTCATTTCCCCTCCATGAAACTGCTTGCTGATTAAGGTCAGGTGGTTCAGCATAGATCTGGGGGTCCTCTCACTGTTGAGGGAGCCCCAAAGAAAAGACTCTGGCAGTGTTTTGGACCCTGGGGTTGCAGGGAGGGCTAGTTAAAGTACTGAGTCAGAGTGGGGAGAAGTGTCTTCAAGACTTCGCTTTCTTCCTCCCTATAAAGAAGCCCTGGAAGAGGCACCTGAAAAACCTTTGCTCAAGGCCTCAGATAAAGAGACCTAGGAATGAGGTGCCTGGGCTAGAAATGCAAATATGTGCAGAGCATGACTGGCCAGAAGGACCTGAGTCTCTGACTGCAATTCTCTTCAGAGACTGCAATGTATTGATTGTACACCAAGTGATATGGGGAGGGCAGCTTTCCCCCATGAGGCCTACTGGGTAAAGTCTTTGTAATTGCCTATGATGAGGCCTGAAAAATCACATATAGGTTTTTAACCAGGCGTCAGAGTCCTCAGTGATGACATTTGTGAAATCTTATCTACCAGGGAAGGTCATTAGGGACTCTGTGCCCAAGGCTTTTTATTAGGGGCTGGTTAAGTACGTACCCTCTGCCTAATGTGTACCACAATTTAGACTCCCAGAGGAAAGCAGGTGTTCAGCATAAACCACATTGTACATGGTTTAGACACAGTGAACCACTCTTATCAGTCATGGGAATTATGAGAACCCTCCCCAAATCTATGCTCCCAGATGCCAGCCAAGGGCCGACTTTGTAAGCAGGCTTTTCTAAGGATAGCAGTCTCAGGCCTGTTGTGTTAATTCTTCTGCACAGGTGTCTAAGAGTTGACTCTGCTTGCTTCAGGGGCATCATAGCTCTCACTCTCCATTGCAAAGTTTAGTCCCTTCACCTCACCCCAAATTCCATCATCTTTCAAAATTTTCTTCTACCATGAGCTTTCTTTTGCCACATAAGCATCAGAAAAGCTCTTTCTCTGTCTGCAAAACAAGGCTGCATCTGGAGTCCTACTTATTTTTCCCAGTGAGGATACAGATAGTCTGGGCTCATTGTCTTGCCTTCTATGCGGAGGCAGTAAAAGAATGGTTAAGACCATAAGTTTCAGAGCCTGCCTGCCTGCTTTTGAAGTCTGCCTCTGCCACTTGGTAGATATGTGATCTTGGGCAAGTAACTGAAACTGTGCTGTCTCCTCCCCTGTGAAATGGAGGGTAGTGGATAGTAATAGTATTCTGACTGCTATATGGAAAATGGAAGATAGGACAAGGTAAGATTGGAAGTAGAGAAACTAATTAGGAGACTCTTGCAGTAGTCCAGGTAGAAGATAATGAGGTGAACCGTGTTGGTCTCAGTGGCTTGGTGAGAAGGGATGTGATTCTACATATATTTCAAAGATAGCAGTCAAGAGGCTTTACTGATGGCTGAGGGATATGAGAGAAATTCCAAGGCTTTAAAATATGAGGACAGAGTAATAAACACAAATAAAAAACAAAATTGTATTTAGTGAAATGGGAAGACTAAGGAAGGATAATTTTTAAAAGGTAGGGTACCGGTAGAGAATCAGGTGTTTGGTTTGGGAAATTTGGGTTTGAAGCTACTGTGTTCCAGTGCTCTAGGCCTAATACTTTGGCCTATGAATCTAGCTCTGAAACCTATTTTTCCTAACCTTCAGCAGTACTTGAAAGCTCCTTTGTGAGCTAGTTGTCAGGCTTACAGCTATATCCTCCCCACCATCCCACACAGAGTAAATCCCCCACATTCCCCATAAGGGAACTCATTGACATAGCAGGTGCATAAGGATACTTACTATCATCAAAGTTCTAGCTTCTTTTTCTTCTCAGGAACTTTGCGGATGCTCACATGGGCTCATATGACACATCCACAGGGAGCTCACGGGGGCTCACAAACTCACAGAAATCCTCACAGACACAGTACACATACCCACACAGGCAGAGTTACACCCACACAGATGTCTGATGGACCCACTGAGACCCTAGAGGAGACTGAGCTGAGGAAGGTACAACCAGCATTCTCCCAAGCCAGACCTCTGCATTCATGTCTGAGGCATGAATCAGGTATTCCAGAGCAGAGACGAGGTGGTCAGTTTGTCAGGCAGTTGGTTGCTTAGATACTCAATTAGTTGAGTTTGGTCAGTTATTCCTACTCAGCAGTCACTGAGACATACTTGAATATGTAAGCAAACTGCTTATGAGTCAGCCAAGCCATGCAGTTTTTCAATTAATTAGGAGTCATTAGCCATCTAGGGTTAGTCAGTTGAGAGGTACATCCAATAATTTATTGTGCTTGTCCTGTCATGCAGTCAGTGGGTAGAATGTTAGGAGTCAGTGAGGCCAGCTGTTTGCCTGGTGGGTAATGGTCAGTGGAAACAAGCTACCTGGCCACAAGGAAGGTTCCTCCTGAGACAGGTGTGTTCCTGCCCTCACCTCCCCCCCGCCCCGTGACAGCGGGAAGATGCACTAGAGGATGGACAGAAAATGTTTTGTCTCCTGAGTCTCCATTGCTTCTATTTGTGGGGAAAAATATTGTGTGCCTGGTAAGGAAGGACAAATGCAGAGTCAAAGGATGATGCTTGTGGATGGCAAGGGATGATGGCAGAGGCAAGGGATGGTGCAGGACAATACCAGGCTAGAAGTGAATGACTCTGAGCCCCCTTCTCTATCCCAGAATAGACTGGAGGCTTGGAAAGGGAGACAGGGGAAAGTTTTTGTAAAGCACATCAGGGAATGGTATAGGGACCTGTTGTGACTGGGAGCCCCTGTCCTCTATGGAACGCATCTGTTGCCTGCTCATCTGATTGATGCTGGAGATATGGCTCTTACCTGTGATTATGGTTTTGGCAAATTCCCTCTGTGAGGCACAGGTGAGAGCGCCCAGTAAGCATCATGTCCTTGGTGGGCAGGAGCCTGGCCAATGATGATGTCGAGTAAATGCAGCTTTCAGTGGCCTTTCCTATTCTCCCAGATATACCCTTTGAAAAGAGTGGGATATAGAGAAAATACCTAAAACACATGGGCTCATGTTCCAGCTCTGCCTTATGACAATACGTGACCCTGGGCAAACCATTTAACCCCTCTAAGGCTCTGTTTACTGAAATGTAAAGTGGTGTTAAAAGCATCTTCCATGCCTACTTCACAGGGATATTTTGAGGGTAATGTGAGATGACAGGGAAAATCTGTAACAAGCTGTAACCATCTGTAATGATGTACCACGGGCTGGTACACTCACAATAAATCACAGATTATTGATAAGTTGGCCATAATTCATCTGCTCTATAATTGGTTTGGGAAAACCAAAGAGAAAAGGATTCTTACATAAATCCTGAGTTAGACATCGTCTTCATTTTTCTGATGAGTAAATGAGTGCTTAGTGAAGTTGTATGATACTCTTCCTATTTTTTCTTCCTATTAGTTATTATTATTTTTATGAATTTCAGAATTATTTTTCTGTTTCTGGAAAAGAGTGACACTATGGGATTTTTCAAGAAGAAATGTTTTCTCCAACTTGACTTTAATACTGAGTGAGTCTCAGCTCATGAGTTGCCAAGGTCTATATACTTTATGCATTAGAACCTTCCTTACTTCAGAAATCCTATTGCTTCCTTTGAAATGCAGGGGCTAAAAGAGCTGACCTGGGCCTCTCTTAGCACAGAAAATGAGGCAGGATAGTATAGTGGTTGAAAAAGTGGGCTCTGGCGTTTGAATCCTGGCTCCATCATACATTGACAGTGTAACCTCAGGCAGGTTATTTAATCTGTGTCTGTACTCGTTTGCTAGGGCTGCCATAACAAAGAACCACCAACTGGGTGGCTTAAACAACAGAAATCTATTCTCTCACGCTTCTAGAGGTCAGAAGTCTGAAATCGAGGTGTCAGTAGGGTTGGTTCCTACTTACTGAGGGCTGTGAGGGAGAATCTGTTGCAGGTCTCTCTCCTAGCTTCTAGTAGCTTCAGGTGTTCTTTGGCTTATAGATGGCATTCTCGATCTTCCCTCACAATTCCCTCCAAATTTTCCCTTATTATAAGGGCATCGTGTTGGATTAGGGGCCATCCATATGACCTCATCTTAACTTGATCATCTGCAAAGACCCTATTTCGAAATGAGGTCACCTTCACAGGTACTAGGGACTTCAGCATCCTTTGAGGGGACACAGTTCAACCCAGTGTCTTAGTTTCCTCATCTGTAAAATGAGGATGGTGATAACTGCCTGACTGGAGAATTGGGAGAATTTTGAGTTAATAAATGGCATATGCTTAGAATAATGTCTGGCACATAGTAATTACCCAAGAGCATAGAGGGTAAGGTTTGCTTGTGTAGGCCTAGGAGAATGAGTAAGCCCAAATTGAAACGCAGATCGTCTAGCTCTGATTTCTGTCACCAGGGCAGATTTGGCTCATCATCCTTCCTAGGGCTCATCCCTTTCTCCCTCATAGTCTTCTGTGAATCAAGTCCGTTTCCCACTCCTCTGGTGTCGTGAGTCCCTCCTGAATTTTTCCCTTGGTGAGAAGGGACGATGTCCTCCGGTCATGAGGACCTGCCTTTAGTTCTAGGTATGAAGATAAGTGTGTGTCTCTGTCTGACTCTCTTCTTCCCTCATTTCTTCCAGTGGTGGGACAGTGTTCAGAAGGCATAAGGTCCTTCAGATATTACTGGCATTCTAGAAGAGCCAAGTGTCAGCCCTGTGCAGTCACTACTGTGGTGTTTAACCCTGGGAAAGTTCTTTCTCCTCATCTGGGTCTCATTGACCTCTGATATAAAAGAAGGGTTTCGTTATTAACACTTATGTAACATTCATCTAGCATGGAATTTTCAAGGTGATTTTGTTATGAATTTGTCTTATTTAAGCCTCACAATATCCTGTTGGAATAGGGATTATTGTTATTCTATTTTATGATGGTATTCAGGTTCAAAGAGGTAAATTAGTTGAACCAGACAGCATGGCTAGAAAAATACCAAACGATCAAAATCTAGTCCCTTTAACTCTGAATTCAGTGCTTTTTGCATTATCCTGCTGTGTCTGAAGGATGCTTTTCCTGCCTTCATGTCTGCCTATCCAAGACTGAACCAGTGGAACATCCCTGTGTTAGAATGGGAAGACAAGCCATGCCTATCCCAGTCCTGGGGTTCATGAAGGAGTCAAATAGCCACACAAAGCCATGCACAGGATCACTGGCACAGACAAGATCTCTGGGAGTTGGGGACCATATTGGCTGTGGCTGGAGGGTCACTATGGAGTTGGCGGAGAGAGCTGCGGAACTTGTCTGCAGCAGAACTTGTCTGCAGCACAACAGTAAGTGACAGGCGCAGTCTAGTTTCTTCACTGCAGGGCCCGGCTACTTTGCATAGGCAGGGCTGCGTTTTTCTGGGTAAGAGCAGAGCACTACCCTGCTCAGAGGTGGGGAGAGATCTGTTCGTCCAGTGCATTCCCTGCTTTCTCATGGTTGAAGGTATAAGGATGAGATGAGGTGAACTTTTCAAATTTGTGATGCCCAGAGGGTGGGATACTTTGTTCAGTGGCCTGCCATCCTTGGCACATAGCCAGGGCATTGGGAAATTATTTCTCCCTGCAGAAAGTGTCCAGTTTGGATGATCACTTTTATTGGCTCAAACCTCATTTCTCCCCAGCTCAAACCTAAGGACTTTGTACCCATTTGAACATTTGCTCTAAAGTAAAATTTTAAAAGCTACCTCCCCTGAAATAGCACTTTGTAACATCTGATCAGAGGAAGTGGTGCTGGCTATTGTCCTTTGATTTAAAAAAAGAGCAGGAGGTATTACAAAGCTGCCTATCAGGATTCCTCTCTCCTCTTTACACCAGAGGAAACCAGTGAGACTTGAGCTCTGAGTTCTTCTCTGTGGAAGTGAGAGGGGTTCATCCACTCAGCATTTGCTTGGCGCCTTCTATGTGCTGGGCAGTGAACCAGATATGAGGATAAAGTGTGGAGGGCAAGCTCATGTGGGGCATGAGTAGAGAAAAGTGTTATTCTGGAAGAGTCCTGAAGAATTCCTGTGATTTAAGAGTAGGCTGTAAGAAGGAAGAGATTGCAACAGAAACAGAGAAGGGGTATCCAAAAGGTAGGAGGAAAGCTGGGAAGTCTGGGGCATCAGAGTATAGTTAGGAAGGTGTAGACCAAGCCTTTATATAGAAGGTGGCAAATAAGGAATTGAGAAAGAAAGCATGCCTTCCTGGCATGTCTGTTCCCAAAGAAAAGGTAGGAAGGAGTGGGTGGGGAGAAGAGGTTATTGATATATGCAAATATTTTCTCTACTCTCTAGTACCAAGAGTAGAACTGTTCAAATTCAGGACATTTGCTTCTATAAGGCCTCATTATGCATCTGCCACAGAGGACTTGAGTCTTCTAGAGCAAGTCAAGGAACCCCCAGAGTCAGAAATCTGCGTGTCTTTGTGTTGAACTTGAGAAGGATGAGGCTCTCCCCAGCAATGTTAAGGTTCAAAATCAGGTGGAGGGTTATAGGGATACCTTTGGGGCTGCCAAAGACAGGTTTGAAGGAGGGGTAGAAATGCCAGAAATTGGTGGGAGGAGAGATCTGGGGCATGGCAGATGTGTCAGAGGTGGCTGGGTGGTGTCAGTGACCACTGATGTAGGAGAGGCAGGGGTCAGCAGGATGAAAATAGCTGTGGGCTTTGAGTCTGAGGAGGTGCTTGGAAGGGGCTCTGACCATAAGGACCCAAGTGAGGCCTGCAGGCTGAATGACTTCAGAGGCAGATGTGCCACACTGGTTGCCTCTCCAGTAGATTGTGGAGATGTCCGTGCAGCAAGCTGGGTGATAGTTATGGAAGACTGAATATCAGGCCAGGTCTCAGTACCAGGTGTGGTCGCCTCAGTTTTATCCTCCCTGGCCTTGTTGATCTATTGGAGTATAACTTTCTTCCCCAAGGCCAGGTGCTCAGCGGGAACTGCATAACCAAGCTGCGGACACGTGGACAGCTGGTTCCCAGAGCTGAATGGGAACAGCAGATTCTTCTCATTTCGCTGGTCAGAACCACTAGATGCTCACATGGACTCTCTCTGTGGGGACTGCAGTGAGGCTTTTGAGAGTGTGGTTGATGACCTTCTTCCCTCCCTCTTGGCTGGCCGTTCCTCTGGCTGGGATGATGAATGGAACCCTTGCTCTTCTGTGGCACAAAGAAATCTTGAGTAGAGCTATAGGGGCTCCTCTTGGCAGTTCTTTTTCAGCTGGTCAAAGACTTCATAAAGAAGTGATGATGTCTCTTTTTCAGTTATGTAAGCACTGGGAATGGCGGCTTTCTCTTCAGTGACCCAGGCCTGAGCTCAAAGGCAGGGAGGACTCCTTTTGTTATCAGAGGCTTAAATGCTGATAGTCTGGTCCCCAGACTCCTTCTCCTCCTGTCTGCTCTCTCAGAGAATTATTGGCTCATCCATCTTCACTCTCCCTTTCTTGCCCTCTCTGAGGGTCCTCAGCACTGTCTCCTTTGGACATGGGTCTGGGGGCTTCTCTATGGGTGGGGGCCCCGCAGAGCTGATTACTTGTGCTGGGGATACAGAGGAGTGGCACTCTCCGTAGAAGAGGACTGAACTTGACAGTCACCTGGCTCCACATTGCTGGGTGGGCAGACCAAAGCTTCCTTTTGAAGTAAATTTCCCACCAATTGGAAAGAACGGGCTTCATAATGGAATTCTGGGATCTCTTCATGGGAAAGCACCTCCAAGCCTCAGGTGACAACCCACGTAGTGAGATTGGTGGGCTGTGTGTCCAGCAGTCTCCTGGTGAGTGTGCTTGGTGGGTGCAGAGGACGTGCAGAACGAGGGGGACACTGTGCAAGGCCTGGGGAGGCCGGGAGCTCACAGGCCTCTCAGGCAGGTCTCTGTGCTCCTGGGAGGCAGACAACAGTGGAAGTTGCCGGTAAGGGCCCCTGGGGAGCAGTGTGGCGGGTCTGGCCTTTGAGTCTGCTTTAGGCTCCCAAGGCTTCCGATATCTGTGGGCCGAGCTGGACAGAGAAGCTGGATCGGGGCGCTTGGCACACTTCAGCTCCAAGCCCTGGCAGAGTGCTCCATTAGTTATCTTGAGGTTGAAACAGGGAGGTCGGTGTTCTGTTCTTCCCACTATGAGCTGCAGCGGGCCGTGCAGGAAAAGAGGCAGGTTGGAGACCGGGTTTTCCACGTCGCCACCTCCTGGCCCCACCAGCCTGGCCGCCACGCAGCTGAAGCTGGCTCCCTCTCCTGCCGCTCAGGGGCACAGGCAAAGATCCGCACCCAGAGGGCCCTTGGAAGCTCCGGGGCATCAGTTGGGAAGTTGGTGACTCTACAGGTCAAGAACTGCAAAGCCTCATCCCGCTGGCCCAGGGCAGCGGGCGACGGAGCACCTGGAGGGGACGGAGAGCCGAAGATCCGGCTGCACGGCTTTCTCCTCAGAAAGGGTTTGAAGGAATTTTTTGTTCGCAGATGGTACTTACATGAGCTCACTCCTAAAGTCACATTCATTCACTACCACTTTTGTTATTAGAAGTACTCCTTTAGTGTATGTTTAAAAACTGTATGTATCTGAAATTCTCAGGATAGTAAAACTACCTGTTTCTTATTTAGTATAAATCTTTACCCACAAATTAAATTGTACCTTAAAATATTTTTATGGAAATTGATAATTTGGGTACATTAAAATATTTATATATAGATGAAAAATCTTTTTGCCATTGCACATGATTTTTATTTTAAATTTAAAGCATATCTGGAATAAAACATTGACTTTTATTACTAAATGATTACAGACAATTCAGTTCTCTTTAAAAATCTTATTTCATGTATCCATTGTTATAAAGCCATTGTATTTTCTACCAACTTTTTCCTTCAGTCTTTTAAAATTTAATTGTATATGTTGTGCTTTGTTGTATTTAACTTTTTGGTTAATTTCTATAGAGGCAAATAATTAACTGGATTTCATCTATTGGTAATGTCAACATTCCCTTGGAAAACAAATCAATATGAAGAATATGTTAAATAACTCATATTCAGTAAAAACAAGACAGCCATAGGATCTCAGCTGGTTCCCAGGTCATGAGGACAGTTTGGGGATGATAAATAACTTGGCTTTGAGGTGCCAATTGTCAGTGAGCCTGGCCTCCAGTCCCTAAATTGACACTTTCTGGGTAAGCCACTCAAAATGCTCTAGGCTGCAATTTTACCATCTGTAAAATGGGAATAGTAATATGTGCGTGTCTCACAGGACTGCTGTGTGGAGTCAAGTATTTAATTTATAAAGTAAAGCAAGTGACATATTACTCTGTGCTCAAGAAATGATGACAATTATTAACATCATTATTTCAAGATGATGAGAAGTTGTGGGCAGACTCAGGGTAACTTTATTCCCTGCCCTCCCTAAAAGCTCTACCCCGAGCAAGGCTACTGCTCAGGAACTCCAGCTAAGGTGGAAACAACAGCTAGCAAGCTTGTTTGAAAGGATCCGTCATGAACCTGCTGCTACTGCATCTCCCAGTGGGAAAGCTGAGGGTCGTGCGGGGTCACGGAGTTGGAGGATATCTGGTGAGGAGCCACTAGGGCAAGTTCCACCCAGGAGTGGGGTTAGGGTTGCGGCTGGCTGATCAGGAGTGCAGAGGTGGAGCTGCTAGCCACAGAGCCAGGGTTGGTCCAAGGCACCTGTAGAGGTGATGGAGATGGTGCCACCAATCCTGGGAGCCAGCCCGCTGGGGAGGGGGAGGTCTGGTCACGGAGCGTGGGAGGAGTGTTGTGACTTTAGCTTCTCGCTAATGTTTATTGAAATGTCCCTGTTAATACTTTTTTTTTTAAGGATTAGATTCATTATACTGATTATTCCTCTCCTTCCTCTTATCTCCCTAGAACACCATGGTCATCAATTTGGTGTGTCCTTCCAATAGCTTTTCTTCATATATGTATTTATTTTTAATGTATCTTACTGGTCTTTGTTACTTTAAAAATATTCATAAATATGATTACATTAAGATTTAAAACTTTGTGTATTAAAAATAAAAGTAAAAGATATATGAGGGGCCAACCTGGTGGCATAGTGGTTAAGTTCACATGCTCCATTTTGGTGGTCAGGGGTTTGCGTGTCCAGATCCTGGGCGCGGACCTACACACTGCTCATCAAGCTGTGCTGTAGTGGCTTCCTCTATCCAACATAGAGGAAGATTGGCACAAATGTTAGCTCAGGGCCAATCTTCCTCACCAAAAAAAGGATACATGCGTGACTGGGAGAAGTCTGACCCTTTACAGAAAAAAGTTTGCTGACCCCTGGTAAGTGAGTAGCTCCACCCTGGCGCCTACATGCACATGTCGATGTAGACCACACAGGCAAAACCTCAACCCACAGCTAATCTGAGCCTTGGCAGAGGCCTTGTGATCCTCCTGAACACAAGATGGAAGGCTGTGAGGAGCTGCCTTAAGGCTACCTCCTACACACCTCTCTATACTCCTGAGAAGCTGTCATGAGACAGTTCCTCATGGCTTCGCAGGTTCCCATGAGGGAGGAGGCTTTTCCCAGGGTTTAGCCGCAGACGAGAACGGCTTAGCTGAGTCTAGAATTGGCTCCTCAGCAACAGGGTAACCCCTCACTCCTGTTGCAGCCACCGAGCTCCTTTTGTTTTAGTGTCATCCTTTTGCAGTGTGTGAGACAATGACCTAGGGAGCGAGCACCTTTTCTTATACTCTTCCTTTTGCTGTCTATGTAAATAGTAAATTGTCTGAATCTAAAAGTGGCTCACTGTATCTTTACTGGCCAAATCAGTCAGGCCTTGGCTTTGTCTTGTGTACTTGGCAAATTTGGCACTCACATAGAGCTAGTAAAGTTACAGTGCCCTTTGAGAAGACATGAGGCCTCACCAGCATGGTGAGGGGCTAAAGATGCCTTCAGACCTGGTAGCACAGCACGAGCCAGCTTAGGGGATGAGATAAGATTCCTCAGGATCTGGCAGCCTATGCCCTCACCTAAGTAAGTGGCAGGTGAGGTCAAGGAGGAGTAGGGGTCCTTCCACTGTCCTACCTATTCAGTGGCTGTGTGGGCCAGGTTAGGCAATGTGAGAGGACTTCTAAGGATCCGATAGCATATGCTGCTGATAACGTTTCAAGGTCACAGGGCTAGAGCTGGGAATGAAGCCAACTCACAGTTTGGTGCCAAATTGTTAATAAAAGTTCATTTTTTGAAGCCAAGTGAACAGTTAAGAAGTACATAGCTATTTTTGCTGGTTCAAACAGCTCGGCACTCCCCTCTCCCCTATCTGTCCATCCTTCTTACCCCAGCCTTAGCTGCTATAAGGAAAGAAGCTTTCCTGCTGCTCCAGCCCACCCTGCGGGCTGGCCTCCTCCACACTGCCCTGTGTTTCTTGAGTTCCCAATTGAGGAGATAACATGGTCTCCTGAGACCTCCTGTTGTGACTATGTTAATTTTTTGTCTGTCTGTTTCTTCAAAAAGTATCTAATAGAGTATGAGCAATCTTGCAGTGAAGAAGTAAAACCTAACGTAACCTTGTGAGTGAGGTCTGGGTGGATTCATTATATGTACTGTTGTAAACATATGTAATTGGTATTGAAATGTGTTACATGTTTGAAGTGTGAATGTTCACAAAGTGTTAGAAAAAATTCCTCTAATGGCCAAAGTTTTTCTATATAAATGATGCCTTATAGGTTGCAAGTTAAAAAAAGTCTTAGTGTCAATAGCCTTGGCTGCCTGCCAGCAGGAGCAACTGATAAGCCTGAACAAATTTCAGGGCCAGTTTGCCAAGTAAAGTTTCTTGGAAACAATGTAAGTGGATTCACAACACTTGATCCCTCTGGCAGTCAAAGAAAAAACGCTGTCTTTCACAAAGTAAAGATAGTCTTCCTACAAAAGTTGTAATCCCTATTAAAGTTGGTCCTTTGGCTTGTGGTAAGAAGCCACATAACACAGGGCCTTGGCCTCAGACTCTTTACTCCCTCCTTCCAGAGGCTGATACAGTCACACTGCCTTTTTGGGGAAAAAACAAAACAAAACAACAAGTGAGACCCTAGTTGTGTGTGGAATAGGATCCTGATAGGCTGTAGTGTGGATCTAGTTTATTGACAAGAGGGACAAGCAGTCTTTAACTATCATCTCTGAGACCCCTGATGAGTTGCTTTGGTAGTTAGAGATTAAGGAAGATCCCACAGAGCTTAAAAAAATAAAGCATTCCATGGTTGTTGCTCATCCTTCTACACCACTGGGACCAACCACTTTTGTCCAATCTGAAGCCATACTTATACATAGAATAGTTCCTGGTGATCAAGGACAGCTAATTAGTCAGAGGTGTACTAAGGTTTGCTCGTACAACAAGAGAGAAATAAGGGAAGTTAGACATAGGTTTGGACAAAAGCCAAACAAGACTATAGAAATTTGGCTCCTCCGGCTAGCAGATTAAGAAGCCATGCAAGTTTTGCTGGATGAGAAGAAATGGAATTCTTTAGTAACCAAACAAGTGGCCCAGTTCTCCAACTCACCCAGGCCATGACCACCTTTTCTGATGACATGAGCATGGAGGAAGAAGATATAAAGACCCATCAGAGTTTGTTGCTGTGGGCCTTTATATCCATATTGAAATGGATCTAACAGATATGAGTTTCTGTCATCTGATAAGAACTCATGGGGAATGTAACCTCAACCTGGTTTACAATAGAAAATATGAGTGTGCAGATGATGAAATAGTCATCCAGGGTCAGACTGACTGGTTTTTTCAGCTGGCACAATCAGGCTTTTGGTGGCAATCAAGTTTCCTCTTGCACCCTGGAGATAGACTTCAGGAAACTATTAGCTACTGGGCAATATGCTCCCCAGAATGAAAGCCTGGACACAGGCCAAGGTAAATGTCCTTCAGGCTAAGGATGAAAAAAAATAATAATTGAAGGTCCAGACCGTAGAACCATAGTCAGATCATAAGATCTGGCTTTTACATCAGGGGTCTCCAAAGAGGAGATTGATGGCTTGCCCATGAGGGAAATGCTCTCTCATAATCAGGCCATGAGGGAGCCACAAAATTTAAAGATCCAGGCTGTAGCAGGGGAAAATCCCTGGCCAGCTTTGGTGTTTACTATGGACAAACAGAAGGGAAGACCAAAAGGATTTAGACCTCCTTTAGCTTGGACTAATGTTGATCTAACACCTTGAACACTACCTCTCTACCCAGACCTTACCCCCTTAAGGAACAAACAGAACTAGGGCAGAGGTTGAGGTTCCTCCATCCCTAAGGCAAACTGGAGGCCTTATGCACTGATCAAGGTATTAGAGAGACTGGATGGCAATCAAGGTTGCCAAACCTTTTCAGCTTTTTTAGATACTGGGCACAAGTCACTGTTGTGCTGAGAAAGCCCATCAGCCCAAAAAGTTACTTTAACTGAATTTGAATAACTCTCAGATTAGATGATGAACTAATGTAACTTTGTGGATGGGCTCTTGTGGGGCAATATACACTAAAGGGGTTGTAACTGATACTGCTGAATATATTGTGGGAATAGATGTATTAAGTATGTGTAATACTGTGTTGATTTAAGGGATGTTCCCAATAAGGAAATGCCATGATTAGAACAGTATAGTGGGACAAGTGCACAACTGGGAGTCCATCAGGCTTCCCCAACCTAGCATGTAGTTCACTAAGAAACAGTATAGGATATGGGAGTCTGAAAAGGAGGTCACTATACGGATCAAGGAACTAATGGAAGCAGAAGGTCTTTAAAAAGCTATATTGCCTTTTAATAGTCTTGTGTGGCTAGTGAAAAATGCCCGAGATACTTGACGCCTCACTGTGGCCTACCAGAAGCTCATGCAGCAGGAGTCTCCCTTGCACCTGCAGTTCCAGATATCATAACTATCACAGAGTCCACTGCGCAGACTGAAGGTGCCTGGTACACAATGGTGGACATTGCTAATGCCTTCTTTAGCATCCTACTGCATCCAGGTGATTGGAGGTACTTTGCTTTCACATGGCTTGGATTACAATATATTTTTACCATGCTAATGCAAGGCTACCTAAACTCTCCCACAATTTGTCACCAGTGGATAGATTAAGACCTAGAAAAGGCTGAAATCTCACCAGAGGTGTCATGGTACCATTACGTTCATGACATTAGTCTGATTGAAAGGCCTAAAGACAGCATCCAGAGTGCTTTAGATAAGACAACTCAATATATGAGTGACTAGGAGAGGTAGATTAACTCTGACAAAATACAGGGGTCAGACACTGAAACACAGTTCTTGGGGAGCATGCAAGCTGATGCCAGAAAAAATCTTTGAGCCTGTTAAAAAAAAAACAGTTGGGGGGCTGGCCCGGTGGCCGAGTGGTTAAGTTCGCACGCTCTGCTGCAGGTGGCCCAGTGTTTCGTTGGTTCGGATCCTGGGTGCGGACATGGCACTGCTCATCAAAAGCCATGCTGAGGCAGCGTCCCACATGCCACAACTAGAAGGACCCACAACGAAGAATATACAACTATGTACCGGGGGCTTTGGGGAGAAAAAGGAAAAAATAAAAAATCTTAAAAAAAAAAGAAAAACAGTTGGTCTTAAAATCTCCAGCAAACAAAAAGAAGGCAAGTATCTGATGGGCTTGTTTAGGTATTGGAGGCAATTTGTACCTCACATAGGGGTCCACTCAGCCCATTACATAAGATCACTCTAAAGGCAGCCACCTTTGAGTGGGGCCCTGACCAATAACAGACCCTAGAAATTATCCAACAATCTGTACAGGTGCTCTTCCACTCGGGTCAGCCAGCCCTAATGAGCCTTTTGAACTAGAAATGTCACTGATTGAGAATTATGCAGACTAGAGCATGTGGCAAAAAGATTCACTACCAGAAAACAGCACCCTCTGGGGTTTTGGATGCAGTGCTTGCCTGACAACACCACCTAGTATATCTGATTTGAGAGACAATATGGCTTGTTATTGGGTGCTAATGGACACTGAAAGACTAACAAATCAACAACCGGTGTTCTTATAATAAGCCCTGACATCCCCTTCATGGGATGGGTCATAAATGAGAATACCAACATAGTAGGCATTGCCCAACGAGCACCCATTATTCAACTGAAGTGGTATAACTAGGAAAGAAGTAAACTAGGCATTAATAGAGTCTCATATCTACATTGAAAAAACTAGCTAGTCACCTTGAAACATAGGTATCTCAGATATGGGAGCTGTGCCAGCACCTCAGGCTTCTTGATACACCAAGGAGCCTGAGGATGGCTGGACCTGGTTCATGGACAGATTTGCTAAGTCAAAGGCTGATGGGGTATACTAGGATGCTGCTGCTGTGCAACTCCAAAGAAATCTTCTTAAAACTGTGCATGGAAAAAGGAACTCTGGTCATTGGGTGGAGTTGTGGGCTGTGGTGCTTGCCCTGAAAAACACCCCCAAAAATGCACCTTGTTAGATTTTCACTGACTCATAAGCAGTAGCCTACAGTCTGGCAATGTGGTCTGGTGCCTGGCAGTAGGATGATTGGATGAACAACTCTTGGCCTCTGTGGGGACAAACATTGTGGCAGCAGATTAGACCTACACCCCTGTTCATGACCCATCTAGCTGCCCATGGGGAAAAAAAAACCTTCCAGGATGAACACCAATGGAATCAGAAGCTAAGCAGACCTGTGCTGCCCATGTAAGGACCATACCCACCTGGATACACCATCACACAGGGTATCCATCTACAGTCTATGACTGGGCCAAAAACAAATCTTGGTGATTCCAGCACATGAGGCCAAAGAAGCCTGACAAATGTGTCCAGACTGCCAGCTAAGGAGCCAAGCAGTAAAAGGAACTCAGGGGCACATTGTCAGGGGTACCAGACTTGGCCAGTCATAGGAAATAGACTATATAGGCTCCATAAACTCATTTAAGGGTACCAATGAGCATAGACTGCAGTAGACACCTTTTCAAGGGTATGGAACTGCCCTCCTTGCCCACACAGCAGATGCAGGCCATACTATTCAAAGACTCTTTAATGGACTATGTTAGGTATTTAGATTCTCTGTATACATCCAATCAGCCACTTTTATAGCAATAAGTACCCAGAAATGGGCAGGTACCTGGGATATTCTCTGGACCTTTCATGTCCCATATCATCCCCATGCAGCAGATGGTATTAAAAGATGGAATGGACTCAAAAACTGAAAAAGATAACTGAACAACTGAGGCTCAATTCTCAGTACAACACACACACACACACACACACACACTCACACTGTATGCAGTTTGGGCCTAAATGTGGCAGTTCCCCAAAAGGGGTACTTCTTATTTTAAAGAATGTTTAACTATGAGTTGAAGGGGGGGGGTGGGGGGGAAGCCCAGTCTGTCTGTGTGAGACCCAAATCACATAATTAATCGTTCTCACGGTATTTTTTTTTTCCTCCAGCACCTACCTCTAAGAAACCAGGCCACTAGAATTACGAGTATCAGAAAAGAGCCAGGATAGGGCAAATCAAGCCTGGTGCCTCTTTTGCTGCCCAGCTCTGCTTGTTGGATTTGGGCTTGGATATTGGTGATAATGATAATGAATATGCTCTGACAGCTCCTAAGGTAGTCGTGGCATGGCTCACGACATCAGAGAGTGGGAAATGTTCTAAGATGGGACAAGGAATATAAGGAAGAAATTGCCAAGCCAGTTAGGGGTGAGTTGGGGCATATGGTTTGGGAAGGGTTGGGAAAAGGATGAAGTGGCCACTGCAGAGACTGCAGCTGTAGTCTCCCACAAGCCCAGCTGGTAGGAAGCGAACACCTTAACCCTGGGAGGTCAGGGTGGAGGGAGGGACCATTAATCTCTCCCAGCTCTTGTCTTCAAGAAATCTGGCCAAATTAACCCAGACTGAGGGGCCAGCCCCATGGCCGAGTGGTTAAGTTCGCGCGCTCTGCTTCCGGTGGCCAGGATCTGGGCACGGACATGGCACCGCTCGTTAGGCCATGTTGAGGTGGCGTCCCACATGCCACAGCTAGAAGGACCCGCAGCTAAAATATACAACTATGTACTGGGGGGATTTGGGAAGAAAAAAAAAAAAGATTGGCAACAGTTGTTAGCTCAGGTGCCAATCTTTAGGGAAAAAAAAAACAAAACCCAGACTGCCACCACCACCATCAATTTGACTGATGGCCAGTGAACTGTCAATCTAAGAACTCTCAGAAACCTGCCAGCAGCCACTGACTCTGGGAATGAACAGCTTCCACTTGAGCTTCCACTGGAGAAAAAGATTGCCTTTCTGGATACTGCTGTGATTCCCTTTAGCTTCATCCTGTTATCATATGTGGGCAAAAGCCTTTATTATGGCTTCTGTGGAAAAGAACAGGTGAGGACATGTAGGCAGGCTTAGCATTGGCTAGTTTGAATTTTTTCAGCGGGCTCTGACATATAGGGGCTGTGCTGAGTTGTCTGGTACCTGGCCCTGAAATGACTAGGACAGGGAAATAGTGGCCTAGAGAGTAGAGCCAAAGAGAGGAGGTAGGGAGGCATGTTATGGGCTCTGTATTGGTGAGTTTGCCTATGAAAGATATGCTGCAGGGGGCAACTTGTTTGATACCTCTAGGAATTAGCTAATCCTGGAAAAGGAGTGTCTCCCCAGTCAGCAAGGCCCCAGATGCCAGAGTATCAAGAATACAGAAAATAAGAAAATATGGCTAATACAACATATTAAATAGTCTTTCTCACCCATCAGCTCTCAGCTCAAGCGTCACTTCCTTATGGAGCTTTCTATTGATGAGAATCGAGGCTGCCCCAGGGAGAGAAGCATCCTGGCCTACGTACTGATCTATATGATCCTCCAGGAAGTATAGGTCATCCTGACTTGATTCAACCTGACTTCTATCCAAAGTTTTATGACCACCCGGTAACCAGACCCCACCTACACTGATACAATTTTAACGACTTTTTCACATGATCTTTCCTTTGTCTAGTAAAGAAATAACTCACATACCTATGCCTTATAAATTTAGCCCTATCCTCAACCCATTACTGCTCTTCACTGCCCATGGGTCCTGTCCCCATGCTGCATCTCTTCACTGCCCATGGGTCCTGTCCCCATGCTGCATCTCTTCACTGCCCATGGGTCCTGTCCCCGTGCCTGCAGCTCTTCACTGCCCATAGGTCCTGTCCTCATGCTATTCTCTGAATAAAAGAGCACTACTACCAGACCTTGAGAGTCCAAGAAATCTTTCTTTCGACTCCTCAGCTCACTGAGCCCGCATCACCATGACTTCCTAGACTAGGTCATTTTGCACTTACAGTTCCTTCACAATTTCTAGCTAATATGATTATTTGATTGAAGTCTATCTTCCTAACCAAACTTCCAAACCGAACTTCCCTAACCAAATCAAACACGAGGGCAGGTAATTTGTCTTTTTTGTCCACCTTTGTTCCCCAGCTACAAAATAGTACTTGGCACACAGTATTGTTCAAGAAATACCTATCAAATATATAAATCATTGAATATTTCTGGGTCCTGGTCACTGCCACACAAAAATGAGAAAACTACAAGAATCTCTCTTTTATCTACAAGTTAAGTTCCAAAAGTCAGCAACTTAGAAACTATTTTCCAAGGAAATAATGCTTGGAAGCTAGGATGGTACGTCAAATCCTAAAAGCTTATGCCATAATGTGTTTGACTCACAAACCATCATAACAACGTGGGAAAAATGTATTCTGAGTTATGGAGATCAGAACCCAACACTTTCTTGTCAGTGCAGTTGGCTTCTGTAGCTGCCATTCTCAAGCCAGCAAGGATTTGGAATGAAGCTCCATCTGGTGCGAAGGGAGATGATACCAGGCAATTTGCTAATACTTTACCTTTCCATAGAGATGCCTGTCCATAATCCCATGCATGTATAAATGAGAATAAATCATAATAAATTTAATTGTCTCCTTAGATGTTTTGAAACATGCAAAGATCAACTTAGACTCAAATTCTCTCCAGCACATGCAAAGGTCAAATAGTTTCTGTTTATAGATTGAGGACTGCCTGAATTCCCAACCCGTTACTTGACTCTAAGGTGTGTACAGAATCATTCTGCAGGAGGTTTGACAAAGCTTCATAGATACAAGCTAGAAGAATTTTACTGGGGACATTATGTATTGGTGGTCAAAAGAATTATCCATTAGATGAGGCTTTGGGCCCCAACAATACCACCTACTCCCTGAACACAAGTCAGTCATTTAGCATGAGCCTCAGTTTCCCCTTTATTTCCACTCATCTCACAAGACTGCTCTGATAAAAAAGAATTTAAAACACATGAAAGTGCTTTAAGAGCAAAATGCTCAGATCTTCTTATTTAATAACTTATAAAACTTACCTGATAACATATAAACTAATAACACAAAGTGATGACTAACATTGAGTGCTTATCTATAAGCCACTGTTCTAAAGCTTTACATGAATTAATTCGTTGAATCTTTAAAAAACCCTAGAAAATACATCCATGATAACATTCGTATTTGAAACGTGAGGAAACTGAAGCAGAAATGAGTAGTTTAACCAAGGTCTTGCAAGTAAATTGCCGAGCTAGGGCGTGAACCCAAGCAGTCTGGGTCAGGGGACCATATTCCTCTATCTTACCGTGACTCTCTACAAGAGAACACACTTTGGGAAGCCGGCTCCCTAAAAGGGTTTGGTAATTTCATTGTCCCCTCCCCTGAACCGTGGGAGGAGGCAACGCAAGCATTTTCTTAGGAATTTCAGACACCATGCTGGCACACATAGCGGAGTCTAACGGAGAGAAGTGGTCTGGATGATCGGGTGTGAGGGTGACATTATAGAGGTCCCACACATTCCGCTAACTCCCCACCCTGAAGCAAGAGAAACTACTTTTTCCCAGCCCTTTTTAAGAGTTCTCTTCCGAGATGTCTGTTTTTCGCTTTTCCAGCCTTTGGGGATTGATTTCTCCCCTTGAATCTCATCTTTCTATTACCCATATCTTTCTCTGAGGCTTTGAAACAAACCAACCAGCCCACCACTCACCACCTCTTTGGTATTCACAGAGGATTTCGCGGTTTTATCTTAATTCTAAATTTCCCTGGTAAAGCAATCAAAGATGGCTTCAATCTCAGAAGCTTTAGGATATATTCCTCATGTTCCTTTCCTGCTTCTTCCCAAGATCTCCGGCTGAAAAATTCCAGGTCAGGTTTGTTTTTCCTGGTAAAGACTCCTGTTTCCCAGAGTACCAGGCACGCGATTGTCTCAGCCTCTCGGTCCTACCCCATCCCTGCTGTGTTGCCCAGACCCACGCACTGGGCTGTATTTGTTCTTGTTGTCAAACAAAGGGCTCCAAACTTAGTTTCAGACAGTCCCACACGCAGGAGCTCTCGTACACCAGGACTTTTCTTTGTGTACGGCACTAGGGTATACACAGCCTTCTTACCCGCCATCCAAATTCTGTTGCTGCGGTTATGGAGCTTATAATCGACACACGGACTGGGTCCCTCACCCCCTCTAACAGCAGGCGAGAGCGCGCGGAGCCTCAGACCCCTCCTCCCAAAGCAGAGGTGGCCTTGGGAGAACACAGCAGAGCGAACTCCTAGCAACCACACGTCCCTCCTTGCATGGCCTGAGTCTACGTCTGAGAACTACAGTTCCCAGAAATCTCCGAGACTGGCGGGCGTCAGAGCTCTCAAGACTCCATTTCTCAGAAGTCTTATAGGACAAAGTCCCACCTACACCGAAAACCCTGTGTGACGTCATCGTCTTCCTGTTGAAGATTCTAAAGGCTGTTGGGGTGGCGGCGGCGTGCAGTGCTGTAGAGATACCGGTGGGCGTCGTTTTGGGAGGGTAAACTAGTCTGACTCTTTGCCACTCCTTTTTCTGACAGTGATAAACCAGTGAAACTTTCACTCTATTTCGTTAGATTTTATTCATTTAACGTGTATTTTCCGCGCCTACTATGTATCCAGCTGCATTTCTGATTTGTGGACTGAGATTAAAGATGAGTCACTTTCTTCGCAGAACATTAATTCGGCCCCATCAAAGAGGCCACGATCCCTCCCCTGACCATCTCCCTGCCGCCCTACCCCCACCCCAACGCACACCCCCCCCTGAAAAGCATAAAGGGATGAAAAGCAAAAATAAACTCTTGTTCTATCATTCAGATAATTAATCATATTAGTAAATGTTCTTTCAGCCTTTTTTTCTTCTGATACGTATAGTTTATATCTATATATCCTAGATATGGAAAGAGATTGTGTATATATGTTGATATATAACAAAAAAGGTTTAATTTATATGTAACACAATGTTTACTATATACATTCATCTTGAACTTTCCCCATGTTAGCTAATATTTTACAATATAATTTTTAAATTTAATCAAAGAACTAACTAATCCTGTCCCTGTATCAGCATTTCTTTTCAGCTTCCTAAACACCAGTGTTTTTATTTAGAGCCCCTAGCAAATGCTTCAGTCTGCTGCTGTCAAAGCAACTTTATAAAATTATTGTTAACTTTATTAGTTGTGATAATGGCATTATGCTTATGCCTAAAAGGAAGAGAAAGTCCTTATTGGTTAAGAGATACATACAAGTCAAATGATAAGATGTCTGGGTCTTACTTAAAAGTACTCCGGGAATAAATAAGAGGGGGGAAGTGCTAAATAAGACTGGCAAAATATCGATCTTTGTTGAAGCTGGGTGGAGGATATGCTGGAGTTCACTACTCTATTCTATTTTGTGTCTATTTGAAATTTTATGTAATAAAATTTTTAAAAATGTGTACTAGCATTCCTCTTGAAACAAGAAGTTATCTAATTCCTTCTGTTAGCGAAGCAGGTTTGTTTTTGCCCGGCCCCCAGAAAGCCAAACACCGAGACGTCGAGATTGCATCAGAGAGAGAGTTTACTCACAAGGCAGCCATGCAAGGAAGCGAGAGCATGAGTCTCAAATTCAATTCCCTGAAAATAGGGACTCAGGGATATTTATGGGATAGGGGGCAAGGTGGTCTGAAATGTGGAGGTAGGTGATTGGAGATGAGGAGAGGTGAGATAATTGATGATCTGTGCAAGCGTGGTCAGACTCCATGCCCGTGTTCGCAAAATGGTGGTGTTAGCATGATCTGAGGGTGGAGTTTTTAGTCTCTTGACATCAAAAGATCGCCTATCGGACATCTGCACAGCCCCAGTTGATGAGTTGGTGGTCTCAACCGACCTGAAGGGGACAAGGAGTTCTAATTCCTGAAAAACAGCTCACCCACCCATTACCATGGTGACCCAGGCTCCAGGAAGATGTTATCTATAGGAGGTAGTGGGAGTCGGACAGCATATTGCCTAAACAGCACAGTTGACAATGGGTGGGTTAAATAGCTATAAGCTAGAATCAGTAATTGCGAAAAGGAAAAAAACCTTTAGTTCCTAGCTGCTTAATCATTAATGGCTAACTCTCTGCTAGTTTTACTTCCAGCCTCATGTTCAAGTAATCCTTTGATCACTGCCCAAACGAACAATTTTCACCTCCACTGTCATCTCCGTGATGCCCAGTGATTCCTTTTCCTGGGACCCAACTTCCTACTAGTGTTGCCACAGTACTTCTGAAACTAAAGTAAATCTCAGCTTTCCCAGAACACCCCTTTTACAACTTCATGCTCTCCCACATTTCAGTCTCCTCCTGATCTCTCATACTTACTTGACTTTTGCATCTAGCTTATAGCCTCCTGCTCTATTTCATGTCTCATTTCATTCTGAGTGACATCAGTGTGCCTGATAGAGTGAAAGCTCTGTAAATATTTTTTGAGTCAATCACTGTTTATGTTGATAAATCATCCAACAAACATTCGGCCTTTTATCTGGAACCCTGGGGTCTTGGCAGGCAGGGATCCCCACGCCTGTGGGTAATGTAGCATCTGCTTCCTGTGCTTTTTCTCTCCCACCAGTGAATCTAATCTCTGTTTTTAATTCTTGTTCCAAAAGTTCTCCTCCTCCTCTGCCTTTAAAAGGTGCCTGCCATCTGCTCCCCACCCACAGCCTTCTGTCCTTCACACTTTGCACACCCACCACTTAGCTCCTATCCATCCCAAATAGACCGTTTCTTTCTGCCTCTGTCACTTGACTCTCACGCTTTTGAATTTTCAGCCTCTCCTTTTCTTGTAACTCATTTCATTATCACTTTAAACAAGTCTGGTAGGTCTCTCCTGTTTTAAAACATCTTCATTCAACCCACATGCTGCTTTAGCCACTAAGCTAATTTTCTGCTAATATGGCTAGATTTCCCTTTGGACTACTACCTATTTCTTCATTCTCCACCTTAAGTTTGACCTATACCCTTGAAATTCAACTATATGTGCACATAAAGAAAAGAAAATTAAAACTACACTGAAATATCATTTTCACCAGATTGGCAAAAATTCCCAGATTGACCCACAAAAGGTCAGGGTCAAAAATTACACATCTCCAAAATTACATGTTAGAGATCGTGTTCATTGCCCCCTCATTTGGTGACAAACTGAATATCACTAATTTGCGTCTACTTCATCACATTCATCATGTAGGTCCTGGGCAGAGGCAGGAGGTCGTTGGAGAATCAGCCTGGTCTAAGGCAGGATTTCTTGACTTGGCTGCAAGTTCCTCCTCTCTTCTGTGAGCTGGCAGCCTGGACTTGTGCCACTCTTGGTGCTTATTTGCCCTCTGTCTTACAGGGCACCATGCCCATGTTTATCTTTTCCAGATTGTGCTGTAAGCATCTCATTGGCTGAGATCACATCAATCAGCAGATCTCTGGTACTTGGCACACTCAACCTGAGGGTTTAATCAATGTTTGTGAAGTAAATGAGTGAATGATTCCTGACGATAGATTGCCTCAGTGACACTCCCACTAAGTGCTTCATTTGCTCACATGCCCAGCTGCAGCTATGCACTGGTTCTCCTCTGTTTGCCCCTCCAAGTGCATTCCTTACTTAACTCATTTGAGCCCCAGCAAGAGGCTGATCTCGTTGGACTGCACAGGGTGGAAGAAGAGAGAGGTCAGAATATTATTCCTCCACTGGGTCTGGTTACAGACAGAATTCTTCCTTGTGGTAAGCTGAGTAATGGCCTCCTCAAAAATAACCAGGTCCCAATCCCTGGAACCTATGAATGTTATCATATATGCAAAACAGGACTTTGCAGACATGATTAAATTAAGGATCTTGAGATAAGGAGATTATCCTGATTATCAGAGTGTACCTTAAATGCAATCACATGTATCTTTATAAGAGGAAAGCAGAGGGAGATTTGATGACAGACACAGAAGAGGAGGAGGCAATGGAGGCAGATATTGGAGTGACGTAGCCACAAGCCAAAGTATGTCGGCAGCCACCACAAGCTAGAAGAGGCAAGGAATTGTTTCTCTCTTAGAGATTCCAAAAGGCGTGTGGCCCTACGAACATCTTGATTTTGGCCCAGTGAAACTGATTTCAGACTTCTGGACTCCAGAACTGTGAAAATAAATCTGTTGTTTTAAACCACCAAATTCATGTTAGTTTGTTACAGCAGCCATAGGAAATGAATACACTCTTCTTTTGTCCTTGCTCTTTCAGACTCAGTGGTGGTAATGTTTTTTCTGCAATTGCTAGATGCTGCTGTTCCACTGTAATTTGTTGATTCCCTCTCTTGGTTAACTTTTCTTCAATTAAACTGCTTGAGTGTGCCATCAGTTTCTTTCTGGGACTCTTCCTAGAGGTGGAGTGAAGAAAATAAGGGAGAAAGCAAGAAGAGGCCCCTAAAAATACCTTCCTTCTCCAATACTCCCACTCTTCGTTTCCTGTTCTTCTTGGGCAGTGCTGGGGCCATCAGCTCCTCAGAATCGTGGTTCCAGATTTCTCTTGGCCCTGTAGTATTCCGCTCAGAACTTCATTTCTCAGAGGCCTCAGTAATGGTATATTACTTGATGCTTTCTTGCTGGTCCAAGATCGAGATGAATCCCCCTACCCCTCAGGGTGGGTTCATCCATGGTCTAGGCACCTGGAAGCCCATCTGAGATAGAGGATGTGTCCAAGACAGGGTCTAGAATACAGATCCCATGCCATTGTGAGGTCTTCATATTGGCCCCCCTTTCCCTCCCTCTCCACACCATCTTCACAGGGACAAATCTAGAGAAAGGTATACTTCTCTGACTTTCTCTTGTTGTATCAAACTTTTTCCTGGGAACCTATCTCTACCATTAGCTGGACAGAGATATGCCACCACTAAATTTAATAATTGCAGTTTACAGAGGAAAAAGTTAATGGATTGTTTTTTTTCTCAACATTAACTTGTTCTGCCATATTTCTTAAATGCTTAGCAACTTGCCAACACTCTCCAGCACTGATAGACCACAAAATGAAAGAACAGGGAGCAAAGTAATTATGTGGGGTTTAACAGTATGTCTTGTTCCAATCCAGCAAGCAGGCGTAATTTTAATTTTACAGTGTGTTTTTGTAGTAGAGCTAGAATTTTTGCAGGGAAACAATTTGATTCCTAACAACTATGCATGAAGATCGCCAGTGGAAACCTGAGCTGTGTTCATGCAAGGACTCAGACTGGGGTGGTCATATGGTCACCCCACTGAGGCAGGATGGATCTCCTCCATCCAAATTTGGTTCAGATGTCAAGATTGATGACTCTACATATGCACCAAAAGGGTATAAAAAGGTTTATTATCCATATAATGAGACTTTCTGGAGAGAGCACAGCAGGCTCCCTAAATGGTCTGAAAATAGCTTGAGAGAAAACAGGGAGGGGTTCTTAGCTTGGGGTTTTATGGTGGATAGGGAGTGGGACTGGGATGAGGGTTCCCGCATGTGAGCCAGGGATTGTGTGGTTTGCACACCCTCCACACAGGGCACCAAAGCAGAGAACACTGGGACTTGCTTATTAGCTTGCCCAGGTATCAGGCAGAAGGAGAAGAAAGGTATCTTGAAAGCTGTCAGCAGTCAGTCATCAAAAATAGAAACTGACTCTTAGTTAAGGGTGATTTCTTCATGAAGGGTCAAGAACCTTATGGGAAAGAACTCTTCCTAAGGGAAGTGAAGGTGGATATGTATCAGAAGTCAAGGACCAAGGGCTGTAGCTGAGTAAAGGATGATTTTGACTACCAGATGCTTTCTGATGTTTATACAATCCTCTTTCTCAACTACTTGAAGTGTAAGAGAAAGAGCAATAATAAGGTTAATAATCCTCTGTAAAGATCAAGTAAATTTTTTAAAGAGCTCTTTCTCCAAAAATCTCTATTAGTCCTGGAAGGTAAAGGGTGTGTTCTTGTTTTGTAGCACATGTAACAAAGGATCAATAACGGGGATGACAGGAAGTTTCTGGCATGGAAGGAGAGGCTAGAGGGAGAAGGGTCTTCTTTGTGGCTTCTGCTTGGAAAGCTCTTTCTCTCAGATCTTTCTGTGGTTACCTCTTCTGATCCTTCAGGATTGTGGGAGATTCTATTTTCTAAAAATGGCCACAGCAATATTTTCAGACCCAAACATTCTTCCAGAACCTTGCCACTCTCCATCAAGAGGCAGAGCCTATTCTCCCACCCAACCTCCCAACCTGGGTGAGACTGTCACTGCCTTCATGAACAGTATTGGGCAGAAGTGCCAATGGGTGACTTTCAGGGCTGGGTCATAAAAGGTGAGATACCATTTGATACTCAGCTCTCTCTCAGGATGCTTACCTTTGGAACCCAGCCACGATACTGTGAGAAAGCCCAGGCTACCTGGAGAGGCATCCTATGGACGTTTTATTCTATAGCAATACTGAAGTCTCTGCAGACAGCCAGCATCAACTGCCAGATACGTAAGCAAGTGAACCTACAGATGATTTCAACCTCAGCCTTCAAGTCTTCCACTGAGCCCCGGACAGACATCATGGAATGGAGACAAGCTATCCCTTTATGCCCTCTCCAAATTCCTGACCCACAAATCCACAAGCATAATACATCCTTGTTATAAGCCACTGAGTTTAGGATAATTTGTTATACAGCCATAGTAACTGGAAATCAGTTCAGATATCACCTTAGAGAGGCCTTTCCTGACCTCCTCACCAAAATCACACACTCCAAGTCATTCTCCATCATATTACCCTATTTTATTTTTTTTATAATTTTTTCATTGTGTTAACGTTTACATAACATAAAATTTCCTGTTTTAGCCATTTTCAAGTGTATAATTCCGTGGCATTAAGTACATTTTCAATGTTTACAATAATCACCACTGTTCATTTCCAGAACTTTTTCATCATCCCAAATAGAAACTCTATACCCATTAAACAGGAACAACCCATTCCTTGCTCCTCCCAGCCACTGGTAACCTCTAATCTACTTTCTATCTCTATAAATTTGCCTATTCTATGTACCTCATGTAAGTGGAATCATACAATATTTCTCCTTTTGTGTCAGGCTTATTTCACTTAGCATAATGTTTTCAAGGTTCATTCATGTTGTAGGATGTGTAAGAATTCCTTGCTTTTTAAGGCTGAATAATATCCCATTGTATGTATATACTACATTTTGTTTATCCATTCATCTGTTGATGGACATTTGAGTTGCTTCCATCTTTTGGCTATTGTGAATAATGCTGCTATGAATATTGGTATACAAATTTCTGTCTGAGTAACTCATTTCAGTTTTTTTAGGTATACGCCCAGAAGTAGAATTGTTGGATAACATGGTAATTCTATGTTTAACTTTCTGAGGAACTGTCAAACTGTTTTCTACATTGGCTGTACCATTTTACGTTCCCACCAGCAATACGTGAAGATTCTGATGTCTCTAAATCCTAACCAATACTTATTATTTTCCTGGTTTTTTGATGGTATTCATCCTAATGGGTATGAAGTTGTATCTCGTTGTTTTAATTTGCATTTCCCTAATGACAAGTGATGCTGAGCATCCTGTCATATGCTAATTGGCCATTTGTATACCCTGTTTGGAGAAATGCCTATTCAAGTCATTTGCCCATTTTCAAACATGGTTGTTTTTTGTTGTCGAGCTACAGGTGTTCTTTATATATTCTGGATATAAATTTCTTACCGGACATATGATTTGCAAATGTTTTCTCCCATTCTGCAGGTTGTCTTTTCACTCTCGAAATAGTGTTCTTTGATGCACAAAAATTTTTAATTTTGGTGAGGTCAAAATTATCCATTTTTTGTTTTCAGTGCTTTTGGTGTCATCCCCAAATCCAATGTCATAGAGATTTTCCCCTGGAGTTTCTTCTTAGAATTTTATAGTTTTAGCTCTCACCTTTAGGTTGTTGATTCATTTTGCGTTAATTTTTGTATATGATGTAAGGTAAAGGTCCAACTTCATTGTTTTGCATGTGGATCTCCAGTTCTCCCACAATCTTTGTTGAAAAGATTGTCCTTTACTCATTTAATGTCTTGGCACCCTTGTGAAATAGCAATTGACCATATATATGAGGGTTTGTTTCTGTGTTCTTTATTCTATTCCACTGGTCTATATGTCTATCTTTATGCCAGTATCATACTCTGTTGATTATTGTAGCTTTGTAGTAAGTTTTGAAATCAGGAAGTCTTCCAAATTCATTTTCTTTTTAAAGATTGTTTTGGTTTTTCACAGTCCCTTGAGATACCACAATGAATTTAGGATGGATTTTTCCTATTTCTGAAGAGAAATGCCATTGGCATTTTGATAGGGATTGCACTGAATCTGTAGATCACTTTGGGTAGAATTGTCCTTTTAATAATATTAAGTCTTCTAATCCATGGACATGAGATGACTTTCCATTTATTTATGTCTTAATTCTTTCAGAAATATTTTGTAGTTTTCAGTGTACAAGTCTTTCATCTCCTTGAAATTTAACCTCCTTGGTTAAATTTATTCCTGTTTAATCATTTTTGATGTTATTGTCAATGGAATTATTTTCTTAATTTCCTTTTTAGGTTGTTCATTATTAGTGTATAGCAATGCAACTGATTTTTGTGTGTTGATTTTGTATTCTGCAACTTTACTCAATTCATTTATTAGCTCTAACAGGTTTTTTTGTGGAGTCCTTAGACTTTTCTACATGTAAAACCATGTCATCTGTGAACAGAGATAATTTTACTTCTCATTCCAATTTGGATGCCTTTTGTTTCTTCTTCTTGACTAACTGCACTGGTTAGAACTTTCAGTACTATGTTGAATAGATAGTAGGTGAAAGCAGGCATCCTTGTCTTGTTCCTAATCTTAGGGGAAAAGCTTTTAGTCTTTCACCATTGAGTATGAGGATATCTGTGGATTTTTCATATATGACCTTTATCATGTCAAGGAAGTTTCCTTCTATTCCTAGTTCATTGAGTGTTTTCCTTTGTAAATCATGAAAGCATATTGAATTCTGTCAAATGCTTTTCCTGAATCAACCAAGATGACCATGTAGTTTTTTTCCTTCATTCTATTAAAGCAGTGTATTTCACTGATTGACTTTCATTGAACCATTGTGTACTGTTGAACCATTGTGCACTCTGGGAATAAATCCCACTTGGTCATGGTACATGATCCTTTTATATATTGCTGCATTCAATTTGCTAGTATTTTGTTGATCTTCATAATTTTTATTGGTATGTGTAATTGTCTTATTTATATGTTTTTCTCACACAAGGATGTACGCTCCATGGATGGCAGGAATTCTGTTTTCTTTGCTACACTTAAGATGCTACCCAGCTCAATACATTTTTGTTGACTAATTTATGGCAATTTAACAATGAAATAAGAATAGGAGAACAGGAAAAAGGCATTTGAGGAACTGAGAGGCTGCGTTAGGAAGCACAAATAAAACTCTCCCTATGGAATCTCAGAGTTAGGAGGAATTTGAGAAGGTCAGTTGCCACAAAGTAGGTAGAAACAGGACTACATAAATATTCTGTCTGGGATCCTGTTTAATCTCCATGTTGTTGTTGCCTGGTGAAATATAATATACGTCAATAATCATAGTGAACCATTGTGGTAGGAAGAATTCTAAGATGAGTCCAGTGATCCTTTGGCTCCTGGTATTACTACTGTGATTATGTTAGGTTACAGGATAAAAGAAATTTTGCAGATGTAATTAAAGCTACTAATCACTTGACTTGAAAATAGGGAGATTATCCTGGTGAGCCTAACTTGATCACAGGAGCCTTTTAAAAGTGGGGGGTTTTCTCCAGCTGGTAGCATGAGAAAGATTTTACTGCAATTCAAAGTTTTGAAGATGAAGGGGTCTATGTGGAAAAGACCTGAAAAGGGCCTCTAGGAACTGAGAGCAATCTCTAGCTAACAGCCAGCAAGAAAGTGGGGACTTCATTCTGTCAACCACTAGGAAACAGATTTGGCCAACGAGCTCAATGAGCTTGGAAGCAGAGTCTTCTACAGATCCTCCAGATGAGAATGCAGCTTGACCACCACCTTGATTTCAGCCTTGCAAGACCCTAAGGAGAGAACCCAGCTGAGCCTACCCAGACTTCTGACCTACAGAACTGTGAGATAATGAATGCATGTTGTTTTAAACCCCTAAGTTTGTAGCAATTTGTTATGCAGCAGTAGAAAACTAATACAGCTGTCATCTTGAATTACATTATTTCTGGCTTTGGTGTCTTTCCAACTAAATCAGTTTCTTTAATCTGCTGAAAAATATGAAGGAATCTTCAAGACAAAGAGAAACCAGAGGCTGTGTCCTGCAATGGCTTTAGGCTTCCACTTATCCTGGACATTTTGAACAAGGAGATCAAGAAGGTTATTTTTATTCTCTATAGTAAATAATTATCTGCTGGTATCCATGTTCGTTTCATTTCCAGTTAGTTTATGTCTAATATACCTATGCCTATCATCTTCTACCTATCATCTCCTACTACTCTTTGCCATGTACCCCACCCAACAGCAATTGTTGCAAGACTATGTGCTGTTTGGGAATTCTCTGTAAGCCTTCAAAACTTTTTATCATGCTGCTCTATCTCTATTTCCGGAATGTCCTTTCCTCCTTCCTTTTTTGCTTGGACAATTCCTGTAGTTTTGTCAAGGCCCAGAAGAAAATGTCACCTTAACTGGGAACCTTACCTTTGAGTAAAATGCCTTGCTGTTTCTTGGTTGAGTACAGTGCTTTGTTTACATCGTTAGTACAGGTAACACCTCACTATATAATTCTAATTGCTCTATCTATGTAAATAGATTGAATAGATGGTGAGCTCTTGAGACTGAATTTTATCATCTTTCCATGCTTAATCTCTAAGAAATATGGGTGCTCAATAAACGGTTATTAAATAAAGAAAGAAACTCATAGGCAAAGGAGATATTGGATTTGTTCTGAGGAGAAGATAAATTCAGCTTCAGGTATTTAATTTGACATACCAGTAGGAGATCTGAGTAGAAATGTCCAGTAGGCAGCCAGAAGTGCAAGATGGCAGCTCACAGACAAGGTTGTATAGATTGTATTGTTCTTCAAAGTAATCTCTTCCAGGCATCATGGTTTCTTTTATATTGCCTTCAATGATTTTATCCTTCCATGTCAGATCTTTCTGCAAACTATTAATAACCCAAAGTACCCCAATTTTAGCAAATTGAAAACAAAGATTGTAGCATTTCAGAGTTAAGATTGTTTGGGCCATTTCTGTATTCTTTTAGATGCTTTTGAATACTTCCTTTTAAAAATTATTTTATTGAGGTCATAATAGTTTATAACATTGTGAAATTTCAATTGTACATTATTATCTGTCAGTTACCATATATCCATGCCCCTTTACCCCTTATGCCTACCCCCAACTCTCTTCCCCTCTGGTGACCACTAATCTGTTCTCTTTGTCCATGTGTTTGTTTATCTTCCATGAATGAGTGAAATCATACAGTGTTTGTCTTTCTCTGTCTGGCTTATTTCACTTAATACCGTCAAGGTCCATCCACTTTGTTGCAAATGTGACGATTTTGTCTTTTTTTATGGCTGAGTAGTGGTCTATTGTATATATATACACACACACACCACATCTTCCCTATCCATTCATTAGTTGATGGGCACTTGGGTTGTTCCCATATCTTGGCTATTGTGAATAATGCTTCAATGAACATAGGGGTGCATAGGTCTCTTTGAATTGTTGATTTCAAGTTCTTTGGATAAATACAGTAGTGGGATAGCTGGGTCATATGGTATTTCTATTTTTAATTTTTTGAGAAATCTCCATACTATTTTCCATAGTGGTTGCACCAGTTTGCATTCTCACCAGCAGTATATGAGGGTTCCCTGTTCTCCACATCCTCTCCAACACTTGTTGTTTTATGTCTTGGTAATTATAGTCATTCTAACAAGTATAAGATGCTATCTCATTGTAGTTTTGATTTGCATTTTCCTAATGATTAGTGATATTGAACATCTTTTCATGTATCTGTTGCCCATCTGTATATGTTCCTTGGAAAAAATGTCTTCCATATCCTCTGCCCATTTTTTGATTGGATTGTTTGATTTTTTTGTTGAGTTGTGTGAGTTCTTTACATATTTTGGAGATTAACCCCTTGTCGGATATATGATTTGAAAATGTTTTCTCCCAGTTGGTGAGTTGTCTTTTCGTTTTGTTCCTGATTTCCTTTGCTTTGCAGAAGCTCTTTAGTTGATGAAGTCCCATTTGTTTAATTTTTCTTTTGTTTCTCTTGTCCAAGTAGACATGGTATTAAAAAGTATCCTTCTAAGACTGTTGTCAAAGAGTGTACTGCCTATATTTTCTTCCAGGAGTTTTATGGTTTCACCTCTTACTTTCAAGCATTTAATCTATTTTGAGTTAATTTTTGTGTATGGCAAAAGATAATGGTCTACTTTCATTCTTTTGCACGTGGCTGTCCAGTTTTCCCAACACCATTTATTGAAGAGACTTTCCTTTCTCCGTTGTATGTTCTTAGCTCCTCTGTCGAAGATTAGGTGTCTGTAGTTGTGTGTTTTATTTCTAGGCTTTCAATTCTGTTCCATTCATCTGTGTGTCTGTTTTTGTACCAGTACCATGCTGTTTTGATTACTATAGCTTTGCAATATATTTTTAAGTTAGGGATTGTGATGCCTCCAGCTTTGTTCTTTTTTCTGAGGATGGCTTTAGCTATTCAGGGTCTTTTGTTGCCCCATATGAATTTTAGTATTCTTTGTTCTATTTCTGTGAAGAATGTCATTGGGATTCTGATTGGGATTGCATTGAATCTGTAGATTGCTTTATGTCATACAGACATTTTAACTATGTTTATTCTTCCAATCCATGAACAGGAAATATCTTTCCATTTCTTTATGTCTTTATCGATTTCTTTCAAAGATGTCTTATAGTTTGCATTGTATAGGTCTCTTGGCTCCTTGGTTAAATTTATTTCTAGATATTTTGTTCTTTTTATTGAGATTGTAAATGCAATTGTATTCTTGAGTTCTCTTTCTGTAAGTTTGTTATTAGAGTATGTAAATGCAACTGACATTTGTAAGTTGATTTTGTACACTGCAACTTTGCTGTAGTTGTTGATTATTTCTAATAGTTTTCTGATGGATTCTTTAGGGTTTTCTATATATAAAATCATGTCATCTGCAAAGAGCCAGAGTTTCACTTCTTCCTTTCCAGTTTGGATACCTTTTATTTCTTTTTCTTGACTAATTGCTCTGGCCAAAACCTCCAGTACTATGTTGAATAAGAGTGGTAAGAGCGGGCACCCTTGGCCTGTTCCTGTTCTCAGAAGGATGGCTTTCAGTTTTTCACTGTTGAGTACGATGTTGTCTATGGGCTTGTCATATATGGCCTTTATTATGTTGAGGTCCTTTCCTTCTATACCCATTTTGGTGAGAGTTTTTATCATAAACTGGTGTTGGATCTTGTCAAATGCTTTCTCTGCGTTTACTGAGATGATCATGTGGTTTTTATTCCTCATTTTGTTAATGTGGTGTATCACATTGATTGATTTGCAGATGTTAAACCATCCCTGCATCTCTGGTATAAATCCCACTTGATCATGGTGTCTGAAGCTTTTAATATATTGCTGTATTAGGTTTGCCAATATTTTGTTGAGGATTTTTGCATCTATGTTCATCAGCAAAATTGGCCTGTAATTTTCCTTGTTTGTGTTGTCCTTGTCTGGCTTTGGGATAAGGGTGATGTTGGCCTTGTGGAATGTGTTAGGAAGGGTTGTGTCTTCTTCAATTTTTTGGAATAATTTGAGAACGTTTGCTATTAAATCTTCTTTGAATGTTTGGTAGAATTCTCTAGGGAAGCCATCTGGTCCTGGACTTTTATTTTTTGGGAGGTTTTTGATTACTGTTTCAAATCTCTTTACTTGTGATTGGTCTATTCAGATTCTCTGTTTCTTCCTGATTCAGTTTTGGGAGGTTTTATGAGTCTAAGAATTTATCCATTTCTTCTAGATTGTCCAATTTGTTGGCATGTAGTTTTTCATAGTATTCTCTTATAATCTTTTGTATTCCTGTGGTATCTGTTGTAATTTCTCCTTTTTCGTTTCTAATTTTATTTATTTGAGACTTCTTTTTCTCTTAGTAAGTCTGAGTGAGGGTTTGTCAATTTTATCTTCTCAAAGAAGCAGCTCTTAGTTTCGTTGATCCTTCCTCCTGTTTTTTTCATTTTAATTTCACTTATTTCTGCTCTAATTTTTATTATTTCCCTCCTTCTTCTGACTTTGGGCTTTGTTTGTTCTTCTTTTTCTAGTTCTGCTAGGTGTAGTTTAAGATTGCTTATTTGAGATTTTTCTTGTTTGTTAAGGTGGGCCTGTATTGTTATGAGTTTCTTACTTAGGACTGCTTTTGCTGCATCCCATTTGAGTTGGTATGGTGTATTTTCATTTTCATTTGTCTTGAAATATTTTTTTATTTCTCCTTTAATTTCTTCAGTGATCCATTGGCCATTCAGTAGCATGTTGTTTAGCCTCCACATATTTGTCACTCTCCCAGCTTTTTTCTTATAGTTGATTTCTAGTTTCATAGCATTATAGTCAGAAAAGATGCTTGATATGATTTCAATCTTCCTAAATGTATTGAGGCCTGCGTTGTTTCCCAACATATGGTCTATCTTTGAGAATGTTCCATATGCACTTGAGAAGAATGTGTATTCGATTGTTGGGTGGAGAATTCTCTCTCTATATCTCTCTATTAAGTCTATCTGGTCTAGTTTTCTGTTTAATTCCACTATTTCCTTGTCGATTTTCTGTCTGGATGTTCTATCTATTGATGTAAGTCGGGTGTTAAGGTCCCCTACTATTGTTGTGTTGCTGTTAATATCTCCTTTTAGGTCTGTTAATAGTTACTTTATGTACTTTGGTGCTCCTGTGTTAGGTGCATATATATTTGTAAGCATTATGTCCCCTTGGTGGAGTGTCCCTTTTATCATTCGTCCCTCTTTATCTCTCATTGCCTTTTTTATCTTGAAGTCTACTTTATCTGATATAAGTAAGGCAACACCTGCTTTCTTTTGTTTGCCATTAGCATGGAATATTGTCTTCCATCCCTTCACTCTGAGCCTGTGTTTCTCTTTAGAGCTGAGATGTGTTTCCTAGAAGCAGAATATTGTTGGGTCTTGTTTTTTAATCCACTCAGCCACTCTGTCTTTTGATTGGAGAATTCAATCCATTTACATTTAAAATAATTATTTATATATGAGGGCTTAATACTGACGTTTTATCACTTGTTTTCCAGTTGTTCTGTATTTCTCTTATTTCTTGTCCTGTGTATTTTGGATTGCCAGTTCAGCCTTGTGTTTCTTTATGATGGTTTTCTCAGTTTTCTCTTTATATATCATTTGTGTCTCTGTTCTGATTTTTTCTTTAGTGGTTACCATGAGGTCTGTATAAAAAATCTCGTAGATGAGACAGTCCATCTTCTGATAGCCTGTTATCTCTTTACCCTAAGGAGGTTCCATCCCTTTCCTCTTCCCCGTCCAAGTTATTGTTGTCACAACTTATTCCATTTTGTGTTGTAGGTCTGTGATTAAAATGAAATGTTTATAGTTATTTTGGTGCTTTCCTTCCTTTTATCTTTAATGTTATAATTAAGTATTAGCTAACCTTTTCTGATAGCTGCAGTTTTCTGATTTTGTCTGCCTATTTATCTCCTTGCTCAAGGCTTTGTAAACTCTTTTTTTTTCTTTGAGGAAGATTAGCCCTGAGCTAACTACTGCCAATCCCCGTCTTTTTTCTGAGGAAGACTGGCCCTGAGCTAACATCCATGCCCATCTTCTACTTTATACATGAGATGCCTACCACAGCATGGCTTTTGCCAAGTGGTGCCATGTCCGCACCCGGGATCCAAACCGGTGAACCCCGAGCCGCCAAAGCGGAATGTGCGAACCTAACCACTGTGCCAAGGGTCTGGCCCCTGTAAACTCTTTTTTTTCAGGTATGAGGGCCTTCTTGATCATTTCTTGTAGGAGCAGTCTTGTGCCAATGAATTCCCTCAGCTTTTATTTATCTGGGAAAGTTTTTATTTCTCCATCATAACTGAAGGATATTTTCGCTGGATAGAGTATTCTTGGCTGAAAGTTTTGTCTTTCAGAATTTTGAATATATCATTCCACTCCTAGCTTGTAAAATTTCTGCTAAGAAAACTGCTAAAAGCATGATAGGGGTTCCTTTGTAGGCCATTTCCTTCTGTCTTGCTGCCCTTAATATTTTTCCTTTGTCATTGATTTTTGCCAGTTTTACCAATATATGCCTTGGAGAAGATCTTTTCATATTGCTGTAATTAGGAGTTCTGTTAGTTTCTGTTACTTTTAATTCCAGCTCCTTCCCCAGGTTTGGGAAATTCTCTGCTATTATTTCTTTGAACAAGCTCTCTGCTCCTTTCTCCCTCACTTCTCCTTCTTGAATACCCATAATCCTTATGTTCCATTTTGTAATTGAGTCAGATATTTCTTGGAGAATTTCTTCATTTCTTTTTAGTCTTAGTTCTCTCCCCTCTATCTGAAGCATTTCTATATTTCTGTTCTCTAAATTGCTGATTCTTTCCTCCATAATATCAACTCTGTTATTTAAGGACTCCAGATTTTTCTTTATCTCATTCAATGTGTTTTTCATCTCCAACATTTCTGATTTTTTGTTTGTTTCAATTTCTTTTGTGAAGAATTCCCTCTGTTCACTAATTTTATTCATGATTTCATTGAACTGTCTTTCTGAGTTTTCTTATAACTCATTGAGTTTTTTAATGATACCTATTTTGAATTCTCTGCCATTTAGATTGTAAATTTCTGTACCTTCAGGATTGATTTCTGGGTGCTTGTCATTTTTCTTTTGGTCTGGAATGTTACTATACCTCTTCATATTATTTGATGGGGTGGATTTGTTCCTTTCATAGTGGTAGTGTCTGTTCACAGATTCCACCTGCCACCACTGGGGGTGGGCAGAAGCTATGTATTCTGGGCCTGCCATGGTCCCTGGCAGCTGTGTCTGTCCTTTGGAAGCTATACTGACAGGGCCTGTCTGCATCTGCATGCTCATTGCTGTTGCTTTACAAACGTATGCACTGGTGCTTTGGTTGGGGGTGGGGGGCAGGTCCCTTGCGCTGGCTGACTGACCAAGTTGGTGTGCCAGGTGAGAGGAGGAGTGCTGTGTTTTGTGTGCATGATCCCAGGGGTGCTCCCATTCTGCACTTGCTCTCTGCCCTCCTGGGGTGCTTGGCTTGGTGAAGATGCCCCCACAATTGCTTAGCCTCCTTGGTGTGGAGCTTTCCCATGGGCTGGGAAAGGTGTTCGCATTCCTGCAGAAGGCAGCTCCCTCCCCAGTCTCCTTTCAGAGCCACGTGTGATCCTGTGCCCTAGGTTGCTGCTGTTGGTGGATGGAGAGGAGATCCCCTTACTTCCTTCCACTGCCTCCCAGGGGGTCCAGCACCTCCACCTTCAGATGTATGGCTGCATGGATCTCACAGATGTCTATTGTATTGTGTGAATGTCTTCTATTGGTTTCTGAGTGTCCTTTTCATTTGTATCTTATGGGGGAGAGTCTAAGGGAAGAGCTCACTCCACCATGATGCTGATGTCACTCCTCAGCTCAGTTTTTTAAAAATGTTTTTTCATCAAATTGGAATCCAAACAAGGATCACATATTGCATTGCTGCATTATGTCTCTTTAAAAACCAGAGATTCCCTGTCCCTGTTATTCTCACAGTAGCCAAGCTAATCCCCACTGGCAATTCCCAGTAATTCTATCTAGGGGATACCACAAAGAAACTCCAGTCTCAGAGACTGAGTTGCTTGCACATGGTAGGGGTGGAAGCAAGTGCGTTTCCTCCCAGCCAGACCTTCCTCCAGTGGTCGAGGCCTCATGGTCAGAATATGGGGGCTGGGCCTGCTGCCACCTACCAAGGTCACCCAAGGAGTGACAGCTCTTGGCTCATGGTCCGCTTTCCCAGTGCTGGGCACCCCAGCAGACTCACAGTGAGGTTGCCACCCAGGTATCTGCTGCCTGGCCCCAGGTGACTGGCAAGGGAGGGGCAGAGGGCACATGCACTCTCAGAAGAAGGGGGAATACCACCTTTTTAAAAACTTGTTACTTTTAGTATTCTTTCAATTACTCAAATTTTGTATTCCTCAAATTTTGCAACTAAATTGATAAATTTTAACATTCTATGTGTATGAAATTTCTTTGGCCACTTTTGAGTTCTTTTATATTTTTTAACATTATTTTTCATTTTGCCAGTCTCTAGAAATGTTTCCCATTGTTTCCTCATTGTCTTAAATGGCACATTAGCTTTAATTTCATGTTTCTAGGAATTCATAGCCAAAACTTTGTTATTTCACGTTGAAGAAGTCAGTCTAGTGACTAGTTTTTAAGAGTGTAGTACGTAGATCAGCAGTATCATCTATGAACTTGTTAGAAATGTTGAATATTAGACCTCTTCACAGTCCTCCTGAATCAGTAACGAGATCCCCAATGATTCATAAGCACTTCAAAGTTTGAGAAGCACCACTCTAGACTCTTCTTCAGCAAATTTATGATCCATTTATATCAGATTTGGAGTATTAATATCATATTGAAGTTTTTGGTTACTGAGTATCTTTTTTTTGCATAATAGATTAGAAGATGGAATTGACCTATGATCCTTAACTTTCCCAAAATTGAGTATTTATTTAGTAAAACAATGAAAATTGCCTAGCTGAAATTTTACAGAAATCTTCAAAAATGTTAGAACTCATATATCCAATATTTTCACTCTTCTCATTGCCTATTTCCTTTCCTACTCTACCCATCTGTAACTTTATAGTTAAATAAACACTTTTTTTTGTAAAACAGATGAATGATTTTTCAACAAATTGGTCTTTCATTGATTTTTGTGTAGTTGATTTATGACAAATTGATTTTTCAACAAAAGGAAAGCTCTGTTGAAAGATGGTGAGAAATGGCTCAAGCACCCAAAAGAATCGGTTTTAAGGAGCACAGCAATGTCCATTTTATAATTCTGTAGCTCTCTGATGTATAGAGAGGTTCCATCGATAAGAAATAGTGCTGAGATTTTATCTTGGATCTAAATGGTAATGCTACTCTCCGTCCATTACTCCATAATCAATACAGTATAGACATTCATTACATCAGCACTGATCATTTGCTTTTTAAAAAATTAATTGAGGGTACACCAGCAGTCCTCTGGTACACTGATGCAGTGAAGAAGTTTGCCTTGATGATGATGATGATAATGTGATTTAGATTTTCAAAAGCCTCTGACAAGGAGCTTCATTAAAAGTTACTTTTTTTCTTAAAGACTCATTTTATGTTTGGGGAAACTTTTTGACAAGGGAAGTGTCATAGAGATGGAATGCTGAGTATATAAAAGGGAAGTTCCAAACTATGATGGAGGTTGAAAGAGGTGCATAGCTGTGTATTCATCACTAGAAGAAATCCAGTTGGCTGACCACTCAGAGGGTAGCATTACTTTTGTGATAAGGTGGAAAAATATGGACTTTGAAGCAAGCCATAACAGAATTTGAATGCTGACTTGACTGCTTTCTATATGATTGACAGTAAAGTTAGTTTACCATTTAAATTTCAATTTTATCACCTGTAAAAATAGGTATAACAACACAAACCTCCTAGGGTTGTTATTTTAAAAAAGGGGATAACGCACGTTAAGTGGCCTGGAATGTTGCTTTTTAATAAATGTAATTATTATTGCTGTTATCATCATCCAGGACCTGGTCCCAAGTTTTTTAAACTAAATGTGGCCAGAAAATAGTTGATAGGGGGAGTGATTCACATTGACTGATACAAATCTAATCAGTCATTTGAGACTGATGTATAAAACAGAATGCTAATTTATTAATTAACAATGAGAAGTGCAACTGTCATGAAGACTGGAATACTTAATGAGTACAAGCATTGCATTCTTTCCCAGTACTCAGCTCTCTAGGGGAAACTAACTTATCAAAAAATAAAGGTATGGGGGGCTGGCCCCGTGGCCGAGTGGTTAAGTTCGCGCGCTCCGCTGCAGGCGGCCCAGTGTTTCTTTCGTTGGTTCGAATCCTGGGCGCGGACATGGCACTGCTCATCAGACCACGCTGAGGCAGCGTCCCACATGCCACAACTGGAAGGATCCACAACGAAGAATATACAACTATGTACCGGGGGCTTTGGGGAGAAAAAGGAAAAAAAAAAATAAAATCTTTAAAAAAAAAAAAAAAAAAAAAAAAAAAAAAAATAAAGGTATGGAAGAAAAAAAAGCCTAGAAAATGTGAAATATGTGCAAGGGGAATTAGTCGTGTGGTTGAAACTATTTTGGATCCTAGTAAAATAGCCTGATGCAGATCACATCAACACTGTCATATTCTTCATGGGCCGCGTGCCCCTCTATTTATTCAGCCTCTTCCTAGTTTCATTTTCTGTTCCCTCCAGTCTGGATGCTATAATTTACCTAGGGACTTGGACCATGATTACTTTCCCCCCAAAGAATAGGATCATTATAATGAATATTGACTCCTCTTCTCCCTTATAATGTACTGGCCCTACTTAACATTCAGTTGACTACTTAATTATAAATACTAATTGAGTGCTCACCATAAGGCAGAGTGCCCAGGGGCTTATGTCCTCTTCTGCTACCTTTTCTTCTTCCTCTTTACTGTAAGATTAGAGTCCAGGCTCTGTGATCACTATTTATTCTTGAAAATATTCCTAAATTACCAAATCCACTTTCTTATTTGCATTTGTCGCAATGACAGAATTCACAATAAAATGCATCATAGACTCTAAAAACAATTCTCAAATAATTCTGGCACCTATTTTGGAATATTTCCTTCAGCTTCTTCCTCTTCTTCCCTTCCATCTCTCTTACGTACGCAGACTTAACTGGGCCTGAAGGAAAGGCAGGTGTCCTTACTCCTCATTGCCACTTACAGGCTGTTGTTTCTGCCTCCTCCCTAGAATTCTCCAACTCCACTGAGACATCTGCCATGAAACTAGACCATCCACTACCCATTCTTATTGAAGTCATCTACTGATCCCAAGTCACTCCCTCATTCACTGGAGATTATAGCATCTGCCTCACTCTTCCCGTGACTTCTCAGACCATTATACCTGATGATTTTAATATGTATGTAGTCAGTCCATCCAACACCCCAGGCTCTGAGGTCTTTGGCTTCTTCTCCTCCAGTGAACTGTTCTCTCTTCCTCCTCAGACATCCACACCTATAGTCCCACCATAGACCTTGTGGCATTACCAATAAGAACAGCCCTCAAAACTTCAATTTCAAGCATCCTACTTCCTGACTACCATGTCTTATCTTTTCGACTTCCTCCCTCTAGTAATGCAATTTTAATTTTTTTCAACCCCAACACCACCTAAAATTGTAAGACCTGTGTGGATTTATTTCTGCTTCCCTCACTCCCGTCCCATCTTCTCCACCCTTACTTTACCCTTACTTTCATTTCCTCTCAGCTTAAATTCCACAGGATATTATTACAATCCCTCTCTCTTGGGTTACACTCTCCTAGAAAAATCCTGGTTAAATCCAATTTTCAGTTTATTCCATCTATGACCCCATGCACTGAACATAGCTAAAGAAAACTCAAAAATGATTGGTCTCATTTAAAACTCATGGCCAAATACCTCAAAGGAACTGTCAGTGCTGCCTTCTAATCCCACATTTCCTTAGCCAATTCGCTTTCTGACACCATAAGAGGTAACTATTCTATGCCTTACCTCCTCTCATTAAACCTCTAACTGCTCTTCACTCACTTCTCATTCTTAGCTGATGACCTAATTTCTACAAAAAAACAGAAGCAATCAGAAGATAACTTCCACATCCTTCTTCCACCAACCTACCTGCAACCATAGCCAAATACTCTATGTTCCCTCCTGTTTTAACAGCTCTTATTTTAAGGGCAGCTCTTCCCACTTGTGCACTGAAGCTTATTGCATGTTGCTTCCTAAAGGACTTCACTCTATTTATCCTTTCCCCTCTCTGGATCACCAATTTTTCTCTCTCTACTGGCTCAGTCTCAATAGCATTTGAACATACTGTAATAGCTCTTCTATAAAAAAATCTTCAACTCCACATCCCCTTCCAGCAATTACCCCAATTTTCTTTTCTCATTATAGTGAAATTCTTCAAGTGCTCAAATTTGCCTTCTCTAATTGCTTACTTCCTATTCTCATGTTAACCCCCTTCACTCAGATTTTAGTTGCATCAATCTACCAAAACTAGTCTTAAGATTGCCACTGACTTCTTCACTCCCAAATCCAAAGGTTAAGTCTCAGTCTTCATCTTTCTAAACCTCTCAGGAGACATAGTTGATCATTTCTCATTCTGAAACACTTTTTGTTTCCAGTATACTACACTCTGTTGATTATCTTCCTATCTCACATGCTGCCTACCTCACATATGGATCCTCATCTTTCTGATTTCTGAAAGTTGGAATTTCTAAGGGCTCAGTCCTTGAAACTTATTTTTATCCTATACTCTCCTCGTAGGCCATAGCATCCATTCCATGATTTTAAATATACACTATAGACTCCCAAAAGTGTATCTCTACAGTAGACCTCTCCCTCATAATCCAGACTTGCATATCCAACAGCCTACTTGATATCTCCACTTGGATGTCTAAGGCATCAAGAACAACACTTTACCCAGATAGCTAAAATTAAAGACACAGTGAAAATGTTGGCAAAGATGTAGAGCAATGGAAACTCTCAAATATGGGTGACAGTAGTGTAAATTGTTACAATTCTTTGGCAAACCATTAAGCAATGTGTACTCAAGTTGCATATATGTATCCCCTATGACACAACAGTTTCACTCCTAGGTATACACCCAATAGAAGTGGGTGCGCATGTGCACCAAAAGACATGTACAAGAATGTTCTCAGTGGCACTATTCATAATTGCCTTAAACTGGAAACAATCCAAATGATCTACCTGCGGCAGAATTGACAAATAGTGCTACATTCACAGCTACTTCAAGAACATGGATGACCCTCACAATCTGAGTAAAAAACAGGCTAGACACAAAAGCACATTTTATGATTAAAGATCAAAAACAGGCAAAACTAATCCATGGCTTTAGAACTTGGGATAGTGGTTACCTTTGGGGAAGAACGAGGTTGTGACTGGAAGGGGGAATTAGAGGGGTTACTGGGAGCCTGATAATGCTCCATTTCTTGACCTTGGTGATAGTTATACAGATGTATTCACTTTGTACACTTATATTTTGTGTTCTTTCCTGTGTTCAATAAGTTCCAAAACTGAATTCTGATTCCTCCTCCCTTCTGTGAACCTGCTCCTTCCTTGGTATTCTCCATCTCAGTACATGGCAGCTCCTTTCAAGTTGCTCAGGCCAAAGCTCTTAGAGCCATTCTGGTTTCTCCTTCTCTCACACTTTCATGTCTAAACTATCAGCAAACCGTGTCTGCTATGTTTTCAAAATATAGCCTCAATCCAACTACTTCCTACCTCTTATCACTAAGACCTTTGTCTAAATCACTATTAGCTCCTACCTGGACTATTGGAGTAGCATTCCAACTAGACTCCTGCTTGCACTCTTGACGCCCTACAATCTCTTCCCTACACTGCAGCTAGTGACTCTTTTAAAACATAATTATAATCATGTCACTCCCATGCTCAACACCCTCCAATGACTATCTCATTCAGAATAAAATGCGAAATCCTTAACATTTCCAGTTGTCTCTCTGCTATCATCTCCTACCACTCACTCACTGCACTCCAGCCAGTGTTCCTAAAACTGCCAAAGACACTCCTATCTCAGGAACTCTGTGGCCACTAGTCCCTCTGCCTAGAACGTTCTTCTCCCAGACATATACCTAGTTCATTCCTTCACGTCCTCCAGTCTGTGCCCCAACGATACAGTAGAAAGGCATATCTACAACAGTACCACATCCCCTGGTGGGGATTTCTCACAGGCCCTTCATGCTGCTTTATTGTTATGTATAACACTTATCACCACTTGGCATTTTACACATATATTTATAATAGGATGTGAGGTCAGTGAAAGCAGAGATTTGGTTTTGTTGACTTCTGAACCCCAACCACTACAAGGTCAGGCACCTCATAAATACTGGCTGTGGTTGATTTTGTGTGTGTGTGTGAGAGGAAGATTGACCTTGGGCTAACATTTGTGTCAATTTCCTTTTTTTTTTTCGTATGTGGGATGTTGCCAAAGCATGGCTTGATGAACTGTGTGTACGTCCATGTTCTGGATCTGAACCTGTGAACCCCAGGCCGCCAAAGCAGAGTGTGCAAAACTTAACCACTACACCACTGGACTGGCCCCTGAATGATTTATAATGAAGACCCAAATGTTTAAAAGAACGAATGACTAAGTTACATGATATTTTCTCCCTCCTATTCTTCCCTCACCCAGTTATTTGACAAAAACCTAGTTAGTGGTCCTATATCTACAATCTGGTGGCAGATGGGAAAATTCCCAATCTAGGACCTAGAGGAAAATGTTTGGTCTCTATATGCTCAATCTTGGATACTGAAACACCTAAAAAAAACCCTACAAATGAAAGTATTAGAATGTTTTGTAAATAGTAAACAATTCCTTGCCTCATAAAGAACTGTCTGGCTTCACTGGTTATTTCTGAGATGTTTATTTCTGGGTACTCTGTCAATGGATATTAGACCTATAATATAATCTGAATCCCTCTGCTATTTTTCTGGACCAATTATAACTTCAAGGAAAAGGTTAAAACTTCTAACTTCCAATTTTCCCTTTTAGATTTTAATTTTACTCTACTCTCAGTATGATAAATATTAAGGAATTAAGTGTTATACTAGGTGTTTATGGCATAGAAATGACAAAATTAAGAAAAAAAGAGACTAAGAAACCACTTAAAATAACTTCCTCTCTCTGCTCTTAAAATAATGGTAAGAAGGGAAAAAATGTAAGTACACGCTAAGGGACATCTCAGATGACAAAGGACAAAACCTCAGTTTACCACAGTGTATAATTAGAATGACAGGTCTAAGCAGGAACAGCAATTACAAATCCACCCACTCTGGGAAATAGGAACGTGTTCTGGATAGCTAGCAGAGATGTGTTTTAGGTACTCATAAATAATGTACAGAAACCAAGATCATGTTAACTCCTAGAGCCTTACTGCCTATCCCTTCTCTGGGCCTGTATTGTCTGGGAGTGGTTAGCATACTCCCAAAGTCTTAGAAGATGGAGGACAAGCAAGCGGAGGGAAGGCATGAAAGATCAGATCACTATTATATTATTATCCTTAAAAGAGGAATTAAGTGAGGCAGTGATCACATATTCTTGGTGCTCTGGGTTTGATCTAACAGTATCCATGAAGAGACTGAATGAATGGGACAAAGTGGGATCTTTCAGAGTTAATGCCAAATTTTCAAATAAATTCTATTCCTTCAAATAGGAATCAGAGTGGCACAAGGACAGGAGTCTTCCCATTCCAGACTGTTTTCCATCTTGGGATCTCCTTTGAAATGGGAGGACCTTCACCTGGATAGAGAAACTTCATTTCCTTATACTGTGGGAGTGGCTAGATTCCAACCAAAACTTCCCTATAACCTGAGAGCCATTCCTCTCTGCCAGTTTCCACCTCTCTACAATGGGAAAACTGTAATTCCTAAATAATGGAAGCCTTGTAAAATTAAGAAATACCAAATGACATTCCTTTATAGATGTTTCAAATTACAACAGGAAAAGGTCCTGAGATTTAAGTGACTACATTATTTCCTGAATTTTATCTGTTCTTCACCGTATGGCATCTTCAGTTAAGGAGGTGACAAAATTCTGATGCAGGTCGCTGGCATTTATGTAAGCAAAAAAGACTGCCTTGATGTTTTTCACTGTAAAAATCTGCAGCAACCACTACCCCCAACCTTTCCTTTTATTTAAATAATGATCAATTTCTGTGCTACCCTCTGTTCTCAGTGCTCTCCATTGTCAAGGCCAGGCTGGGAAATTGTCAGCTGCTCCTAAAAGAGCTAACCTGATAACTGTATCTGAAGACAATATAAGGGGCTCATCTCTTTATAGCTAGACCCATATTTATTTCTGGCTCAAATATTAAATGGCCACACAGGCTGGGCTACACATCTTCAGAGATGTCATTCACACTGTTATCTGCTTCTGATATCAGGGGACCAAGAAAAGCAAGTGAAATGACCACTATTTTACACAGCAGTTTAATTTTTGCACTTTAGTGAGGAAACAAATTGACCTTACCTCCCAGAGCTTGTGAGAACCCAATCTACACAACAATATGACAGTCAAAATTACATCATGTGTACTGAGCACAGCTAATCTGTGAGGCTTCTAGGAGGAGCCACAAGAAGAAGCTACTAGCCAAAGGAGTGGGTACTGAAATCTAACCCAATTGTCCTTCCAGAATACACATTAGGAATAAAAAAAAAAAAAAAAAAAAAACTGAACCCTGGGTCCCACTGCTTAGGCCAATTAAATTATAGTCTCTGGGGGTGGAACCTTGGCAATAGAATTTTATAAAGTTCCTAAAGTGATCCTACTACACAACTAGGGTTAAATAACACTGGTTTAAGCTGTAGAAGAGGATCTCTGTACTTGCACTAAACTCCTAGAATGTTAAAACACACTGGAAGAGAAAGCAATAGGAAGGTTTAATACTTGTACTGAGTTAAGCCATTATATGCTACTGAATTATTAATTTGAGGGCATTTACAATTCTTTTTATTAGGAACCAGTTACTTAAACAACTTAAATGTGTTAGAATAGGAGCATAATAAATCCCCCAGTCTAGTTACTGAAGCACAAACGCTTTCTATAGGGAAAACATGCATAAATATACACACTCTAGATGCAACACAGCAAAATGCTGATGTATAATAATCCTATTCAAGAATATATTGTGAATATACAAAACTGAATATAAAACTCCAAATGACCTCTGAAATCATCTACTCCAAATCTCTCATTTCACAGAGGAAACTGAAACTTAAAACAGTTAAATTTTTCAGTATCACAAAGTTGGTTAACAATGTAATTGGTTACTTCAGCCCAATGTACTTTTCTATTCCATAGTGTAACAGTGAAAACTTAAAATATTTTGAGGAGTTTGTCAATCTATTCTGATTCTTCAGTACTTAACAAAAGGACAAACTAAAGTAAATGCATCCCCTATGTTTATGCTGCTTCTATAATAGTCATATACCAGGGTGTAGTCTCTGATGCTTGTTGAGAGCAGAACGATATCTGAAGGCTTTTCCACAATCATTACATCCAAAAGGTTTCTCTCCTGAATGAATTCTCTGATGCTGAGTAAGGTAAGTGCTCTGGCTGAAAGTCTTCCTGCATTCATTACAGTTATAAGGTTTCTCTCCAGAATGAGTATTCTGATGTTCAGTCAGATGAGTGCTCCGGCTAAAGGCTTTGTCACAATCATTGCACTTATAGGGCTTCTCTCCAGTGTGAATACGCTGATGCTGAGTCAGATGGGAGCTCTGGCTGAAAGCCTTTTCACATTTATTACACTGGTAGGGTTTTTCTTCTGTGTGAGTTTTTTGATGTTGAGCAAGAGATGAACAATGTCGAAAGGCTTTGCCACACTCAGCACACTCATAAGGCTTTGCTCCTGTGTGAATTCTCTTGTGTTGTGTAAGGTGTATGTTCTGGTTGAAGGCTCTCCCACATTCATTACACTTGTAAGGTCTTTCTCCAGTATGTATTTTCCTATGCTGAATAAGAGAAGAGCCATAACTAAAGGTTTTTCCACATTCATGACACTGATAGGGTTTCTCGCCAGTATGAATTCTTTCATGTTTAGCAAGAGATGAACTCCTAATAAAGGCTTTCCCACATTCTTTACACTCATAGGCTTTCTCTTGGGTATGAGTCTTCTGATGTTGATTAAGGTTTGAGAGATAACTGAAAGCCTTTCCACATTCATTGCATTCAAATGGCTTTTCTCTGGTGTGAATTCTCCGATGTTGAGTAAGGGATGAGCAGTAACTAAAGGCTTTTCCACATTCATTGCATTTGTAAGGTTTTTCTCCAGTATGAATTTTCAGATGTTGAGCAAGGGATGACCAGTAACTAAAGGATTTTCCACATTCGGCACAATCATAAGGTTTCTCCCCAGTATGTGTCTTCTGATGTTGAGTGAGGTTTGAGTGCTGACTGAAGGCTTTCCCACATTCATTGCATTCATATGGTTTTTCACCAGTATGAATCATATGATGACGGATAAATGTTGAGGGCCCATTGAAGGCCTTCCCACATTCATTACATTTATAAGTTTTCTCTCCAGTATGAATTTTTTGATGTTGAGTAAGATGTGTGCTCCTGGTAAAGGTTTTATCACATTCATCACATTTAAAAGGTTTTTCTCCTGTATGAATTTTCTGATGTTCCATAAAGTGGCCTCTCTGGCTAAAGGCTTTTCCACACTCGTTACAAGTATATGGTTTCTCACCAGTATGAATTCTCTGATGCTGAACAAGATGGGTCCTCTGACTAAAGGCTTTCCCACATTCATCACATTTATAGGGTTTTTCTCCAGTATGAATTCTTTGATGTTGAGTAAGAGATGGACCCTCAATGAAGCCTTTTCCACATTGATCACATTTATATGGTTTATCTCCAGTATGAATTCTTTGATGGTTTATAAGGTTTTCACTCCGGCTGAAGGCTTTTTCACATTCATTGCATTTGTAGGGTTTTTCTCCAGTATGTGTTCTCTGATGGCGAATAAGAGCTGAACAATAACTAAAAGCTTTCCCACATTCATTACACTTACAAGATTTCTCTTTTTTAACTGGATTTAAATTCTGTTTGACACTTGTTTTAGTAGACGTCTCTTTTGGAGATATTTCTTGTTGTGTTACAAGGTTTAAAGTCACATTGACGCTTTTTTCAAAGTCATTATTTACAGGGCCTCTCTCCCAAGTGGGTATTGTCTTTTCAGTTATTTTTATTTCTCTTGGCAGTGGCTGTTGGTTTGCCTGCTGCCTCTCTAGACTGCTTTCAGATTCCCAACTTTCTAAGAAGTTGGAACTGCAAGGATCATCCTTTTTCTGTTGTTCCACTACTACCACCCGAGATGGCTGTTCTTCAGAAATGTCCAGCTCTGGGACTGATATGCTATTTTCTGGTCTTGTCTCCCAGTCTGAAAGAAAAATAAAATGCCTGTATTCTCTGAATAGAAGGGGGGGGGGGGAACCTGTTGCTGTGAGAATGAACTAAAGAAATTAAAAATAAAGCCCTCAGAAATTCTGAGGGTTTTCAAATATAGCCCTATTATTTAGAAAGAAAGTTGGAAGGAGCTAACAATAACAATAAATAAAATACGAAAGTGGCAAGAGAATGTCTAATTCAATTTCATAATCTCTAAAAACCAGTAAGAGAACTCCATTTAAGGTGAGAGTAAATTAAAAAGTAACCACAGAGATGGCTAAGAGGAGACACAGATGGAGTGAATCTAAAGGAGGCAGTCTGAACTGGGACTCCTTGCCAATGAACAACAAAACAAAAATCTAAGAGCCAAGATTTCAAGACATGACAAACAGGAAAGACGTGTCTAAGATGCCATGGTTTTTAGCCTGGAACACTGCAGGAATAGTCATATCACTGCTGGAAACAGGAAAGTTGAAAATAGTAAATAACTTAAGGGGAGGAAGATATCAAGTTCAACTCTAGGTATTTTTGAGAATTAGGAAGAGAAATGGAGGACTAGACTATGGGTGTTTGTGGGGGGGTAGAAGATGCCAAAAGGAGTAGAATAACTAAGATGTTCAAATATAGGATAGGAAGTATCAGCTCAAAAGAGCAAGGAAAAGGATAGCTGAAGCCACAGGAACATATGTGAGAAAAGAGCAGAGGTCTTTTCTCTGACCTGAGGGTCTTTAGGGTAATGGGATGAATAAAATATACTAATGAAAGAAAGCAGTTTATCAGCAAACAACAGAAGAAACAAAAGACAGGAAAGAACATAATCAGGAAGTAGAGCATTGCCCAAGACAAGAAAGACGACAACTAAGAGAAGCAGGCTAATCAATGCTGGCAGATTCAGTAAAGAAAATAGCATTTCTTTGCTTCCACTAGTAACAGGGAGGTACAGCAGATCCCAGAGAACCCTGAATCTCCTGTGCTGCCAGCCCAGTCACTATCACCATCATCATCACTGCAAGCATAAGCAGCGAGGCAGAAACCCAGAGCTGCCTACCATCCCCTCCGTAACTGGTACCATGGGTAATGGTGCAGCATATACATGTGCAGGCAGCCTCCTAACAGCAGTACTTCTCCAGCAGGGACAAGAAGATCAATAACACAGGTTCTGGGGAACAACCAATTGTTCAATATAAGAAATGGATATGTTTTCATTAACAGGAATGACACCAAGAAAGATACATTTGACAGCAGATGACCATAAGGAATACTTCCTGCTGGCACTTCACAATGAAGGAAATGGAGACCACGGAGTCTGATGCTGTTAAAAGAGAAGAGGGTGGAAGTGGCTGATCTCCAGCCCTGGTTGCAGTCCCAGTTGAAGGCAATAAACATCCAACAGACCATGACCAATGTTGTCCATGTTGTCATGTCTTCCACGCAATAACCAACAGAGTTACCAGAATACCAGGGGTGGGGAAAACAATGAAATGCTGGACAAAGTTCCAGAAGGCAAGACTGAACAGAGCCATCTCTACTGCAGAAAGGACTTCCCACTTTACTACAAGCAAAGTCTACAGGTCTTGACCACAGTATTCCAACACTCTTGTGTATGGAGAAATAATACAGGGTGCTAACAAAACAGGCTGCAAAAGAACAAGATAGACAAGTGAGACAGAATACACAACAGGGTAATTGATCATGATTCTGCAAGGGCCAGGTCACCAAGAAAACCCAGAGAAGATGGCAATAAAGAGGATAAGGAAAATGATACAGACAAGGCCCAGGCCCAGTGGCCACCTCAATGTAGGTACCATCGCAACTTCTATTACCTGTACAGATGCCTATAAAACTGTAGATCATTTTCACAGAGATGAAAGCAGCCAAGTCGCCAGCTAAGAATAAGTCTGCTCCAAATTCTGAAGAGGGCAGGACCAAGGGCTAGCTTACCAAGACTAGCATCACTGGGTCACATTCCAGTGTGAAAGTAAACAAAAGAATGGAGCTAAATACTTCAAGGGATTATCTTCTGCCTACTGACTGGATCACAGGAACTATCTACATTACCTCTGCAACACAGGTTTCTCATTATTATTTTTACCTAAATAAATCTCTTTTTGGTAATGACTAAAGCATTTTTGGAAAAGCCTAGGATTTTTTAATACACATTTAAATATTTAAAAATTTTTTTCTACCTGCTTAAGTTGGGATTTTTTTAAAACTTCCTTTTTCATTTGTAATAAAACTTGTTTTTTCCGAAAGTTAACAAACCGTAAGCACAAGTTAATAAAGATCTTTAAAAAAAAAAAAGTTTTCTAAATTGTGCTCCATGAAACCATCTTCTAAGAGAAATATTTTAAAGGTGTAGTATGAAAAAAAGAATTCATGGTTGTTTGGGGTGGGAGGAGAAGAAATGTCATATTCTATGCAACCCTGTTGGAAATTCCTAATGCCCAACTACATATTAAAAAAACCTCTGAGTATTCTTCCAGTAAAAGATCTGCTAAAATTTTAGCTAATCCAGTACTTCCCAAATTTGAACATGGCTTTTTTTTCTACCCATAAAAGAGGACCCCCACTCCTATCCCATTAACTCTGGAGACATCCCCTTACCTGGAGTGACCAAGTTTGTACATTTTTCCAGGCTGAGATCTTTGAAGAGCTCTCTCTGCAGTTTTGGAATTGATCGTTTACAAGAAAATCATTCATAATTTCAAGGATAGTCTGTTAAAGTGATAGGATCAGAAGCTACACCCTGAGATTAAGAAAGTAATAGGAGATGAAAAAGTGAAGGAATGGAATTCACTTTTGCCGAGTTTGGTTGGGAAAGCAAGGAGGCAGACTGGATTGTGGTCAAAAAGATAAAAAGTGTTGAGTAACAGTATTTGAAAATTAGGGTTACCTATTTCTGTTTAAAGGTACTAGCAATGGAGCCTGGAGACCCAAAAAGAAAACTTAAGGGCTGAAAAATAAGGTGATAATTATGTGATTAGGGTCCCAAAGGAGGTACGAAAGACGGAATCCAGAGTCCAGGTCAAGAGGTTGCCTTTAGAAAAAAGCAAGAAGGATACCACCTCTGAAAGGAGTATAAAAACAGAACATATGTTGAAACAGTTAGTGTTTTGACAAAGCAAAAGAGAGTCCAGTTAGCTTCCCAATTCTCCACAGGAGACACTTTAAAGAGAAGCAAGAATCTGCATTACAGACATAAAAAGCTCTTATCAGGCTGGTGGTTAGAGTTAATGACACTCATATGGCACATATCCATTACGTACCTACTGAAATGCTGGGCTCCATGATCCATGGCTCTGTCCCTTGCTCTAACTGGGAAATCACATCAGGTTTGGAAACTTGGAGTCCTGCTCATGGGGAAGAAAAAAAAAGGTGCTTATCATGTAGTAAGGGAAAAGTGCCATAGCAGAATTCAGTCTCAGCACTTTGTTTTTAGGAAAGGATATGTAGGACATCTGATGGGAGTGTATAGCGTATAAAGCTTCAGTGTTACAAATCACCAGACATGGGTTCAGAAAAATTATTAGTTTGTCCTTCTACTTGCTAGGAGAGTAGAAACCTTTCAAAATTTAGGAATCTTTGGTTCCTTAACTTAAAGGCAAAACTCACCTAAGCACGAGAGAACCCCCATCCTCTACACCCCCAGATATTAAATCAGAGAAGTCAGCCTTACCTATAGAGACCAGGTGTGTATAATTTTCCAATGTCACATCCCGGAACAAATCTCTCTGCACAGGATCTAGCTGTTTCCATTCTTCCTGGGTAAAGTCCACTATCACATCCTTGAAGGTCACTGATTCCTGAAATACATATTTCTGCTTAGCCATAAAGTATTTACATAAGAAGGGGGCGAAGTTAGCAATACTGACAGAAATAAGGCAAGCAAAAGGCTATCTGAAGAAAGATTTTGATATGTGCTCCTTTGTGAAACGAATATAAAAACAGTACCCCGTTCACAGGGTTATTGCAAGAATTAAATAAAAAATGTTCCATATGAAATGCTTAATTTAGGGTCTGGGATCTAACAAGTGCTCAGTCAATGTTAGCCATCGTTTTTGTTCATCATCATCATTATCTCTGTGTTCCAAGATATATCAAGTATTAATAGTATACCTAATAACATCAATAATACGTTTTATTACCTACAATGTGCAAGAATTGCCAAAAACGTTTTTGAAAAAATTTGGCAAGGAGACTTGCCCTACCACATTTCAAAATATACCAAGAGAAATACGAAAATATACCAAAAAATAAAGATAAATTAAAAGAGAGTGGCCTTGTATGGAATAAAACTCAATGAAAAAAAGATAAAGTCTAAAAATAGACCGATGTTTATAAGAATTGAATAGGATTAAACAACTTTCAAGTTAGTTAAAATAAGCTGGATTAGTCACTAAATGGTGTTATAACAAATGACTGTCTATTCGAGGAAAAAAATAAGGTGGGTTCTTTACTTCATGGCATACACAAAATTTCGGCTGCACTGGAGATTAAATTCTAAAGAAAAAGCAAAATAAAACAGTAGAATAAAAGACACGAAAAGTTTTATAAGCTTGAATGTGAAAGGCAAAAACTGTAAGACAAACAGAAAGACTGATAGATATAACCACATAAAGATGTAAACTTTCTATAATAAACCATAGACAAAAGGCGATATTCTGAGTTCCTACAAATAATTAGGAAAAGAGATGGACGACCCACAAGAAAAACAACAAAAAAAGGCCAAGAACCCAAACAGGCAATTCACCTAAGATATTGTTAATAAACCATGAAAGAATGCTCATTCCACTAAAAATAAGTAAAATAATGAGATACCAGATTGGCTAGCACTGCTGAAAGTGCACATGTGCACTTCTGGTGGGAATCTATCTGGGGGCTATCGGACAGGATTTATCAAAACTTGAAATGCATATATCACTCAATAAAGTTTTATTGCTTGTAGGAATTTATTCTTCAGAAATACCTCAGGGTGTGAACATATGTACAAGCATCCTTGCAACACTGTTTGTGTGAAGGGAAAAAAATGCAAATTTAATGTTCATTAATAGGATAGTGGTTAAAGAATTTACGGTATATCCTTACTAAAGTACTTTATGTAGACGTTTTTAAAATGAGGTATCTCTACATGTACTGATTAGGAAATATGCATATATATTACGTATACATGTATACAGTATACATGGTATGATCCCACTTTTATTTTTATGAATAGGAAAGTTTATATGTAAATGCACAGAAAATAATTTGAAAGAAATATACTACTAAATATTATCAGTGGGACTTGAAGGCAATGCAGGGGAACTTCCTACTTTTTATTTACTATGTATTTGAAATTAGATGAGTTAATTTTATTTTAAAATAGGTAAATTATTGGGACTTCTGCTTCTAATCACAACAGAGCAACTGGACTGGCTCTCCCAGTGTAAAGAAAAATAAAACTGAACAATATATCTGAAACAAGTGTTTGAAAAGCAGGCAGGACAGATCTGTGATCCTGAGAGAAGGGAGACCATTACATGAGCCTGACAATCCCCTCAGCTTCCTACCACAAAGCTGGCATCCTCCAGACTGCAGCGCAGGGAGGTAGAACCCTTGCAAAGCATGGTGGTTTTACTGAGCTGAGAAGACAAAGGTGGCAGCTCACAACTACTGAGACAGGGGATTTGCAGGATGTATACCAGAGAGGAGGGAGCTACATAGAGGAGGAGCTCCAAAAATGTGGTGTAAATACAATCTCCATGGGCAACATCGTTAGCAATATGACATCAATGAACCCAGAGTTAAGAAAAGACATGCACAATCAGGTCCCACAACAGCTCCAGCACACTTTAGGAACAGGGCAAGTTTAGCAACAAGTTAAAGCAACAAGTATGGTTTGCTCACTCCTTGCTAATCCCCAGGGACACGTGGATACATGTTTCTGAACCTTGAACAAGCTCTGAAAACTAATGTTTACAAAGTCACCAACTGATGATGCTACTGTGTGCCTGGAGCAGTGGGGCAGGATGCAGACTGTCAGCACTGTTTAACATACAGGTGAAGACTTATGATGAACACACGGTGCCGAGTTTGGGCTCTGCACCACAGCTGGTCTATAGCAGGTGTATGCTGAAGTGATTAGCTCCTTTTAAGAATTCTGGACTCCAGAATTCAAGCAGGCTGCCCTGGGTAGAGACATTTCTCATGTCTCTGGGGATCACAGCTAGAGAGAAAGTACATCTATCCGTGTGACCATCACAGAGGGAGGACTTGGAAGCCTGCATCTGATTTTCCCAGATTTTGCTTATGAATATCTTTTTCCTTCCGATCCTGTTTTGTATTCTTTATTGTAATAATCTCCAGCCCTGAGTTATGCTACCAAGTAGGGTGAGTCATTCTAGAAAATCACTGAGCTAAAGAGTGATCATGGGCCCCCTCCAAACAGTCCTAGAGTAAGATGATGATAGATCAGTCCTAACAAAGCTTATCATTCAAAAACAAACCTTGAAAGGATCAAGTTGTGGCCAAAGTGGGATTAACAAGGATTGGATTTACCCTTCTGCATGAAATAAAAAATTCCAGACAAAATATATGAAACAACAGTTTCCAAGACAGTGAATCTCAGACAACAAAGAACAGTGATCCCTGAGAATGAGGAAACAAATGAAGCGAGTCACACAATTGCTCCAGCTTACTGCCTTGAGAGTTTCCACACAGTGGTGCAGGGAGGTGTAACCCAGGAGCTGCCCAGCCAACTCCCTGAACTGAAGAGATAATGCTGAGAGTTTGGGGAAATCAAGGTGACTAGAGTTCACAGGACAGAATACTGTAGAGGAGAGAGCTACATCAGGAAATAAGCAAGGAGAACTGCAGAGGTTCCACCTGCATATTCAGCAAAGTATGAATGAGCACAAGGGTGTGATGAAACTATCGGAGACAGGGAGAGAATCATCCAAAAGGATTCAAGGGAACAGTACCAGCACTCAAAAGGGCTGGAAATAGAACCTGTTCCCATCAGTCAAACTGGAAAACTGCATAATTCATTAGGCATTGGGTAGAATACTCAGCAGTGGCAAATAAATGGCCTTAGACTAAATGCTGCTCTGGATTCACCTAACAAATCCTAAAAGCAAGACCTGAAAGGAACACATTATTTCAAGAAACTTAACCGCATCCCAGAAAAAGGCTCAAGAATATTTGACAGGAATACAAAAGTATGCAGAACCCAGTAAGGTAAAATTTAGTGCTGACACTCAATCAAAGATTATCCGGCATGCAAAAAAGCAGGAAAATACAACCTATAATGAGGGGGAAAAATCAATCAGTTGAAATCAACCCAGAACTAACAAAGATGCTAGAATTAGCAGACAAGAACACTAAAAGTTATTATGAATATATTCCATATGTTCAAAAAGTTAAGTAGAGACATGAAGACATTAAAAGAAAAAAAGAGCCAAATGGAACTTCTAGAGCTGAAAATGAGAATGTTCTGAGATGAAAAATACACTACAAAGTATTAACAGCAGATGAGGCACTGACAAAGATTGACAAATTCAAAGACAGAAATAGACACTATCAAAAATGAAACAGATAGGAAAAAAGAATTTCAAAAAAGAAATAGCTTCAGGGAGCTATGGGACAACTTCAAGTGGCCCAACGTATGTGCAATTGGAGTCCCTGGGGGAAAAAAAGAAGGGAGAGGAACAGAAAAAATATCTGAAGAAATAATAGCTCACTATTTTCCAAACTTGATGAAAATTATAAAACCCACAGATTCAACAAAATCAATAAAATGCAAACACAAGAAACACAAAGAAAACTACACCAAGGCACATCTTAATCAAATAGGTCAAACCTAGTGATAGAGAAAAATCTTATAAGCATCTAGAGAAAAAAAAAGACAAATAAATATAAAGGAACAAAGATAAAAATGACAGTAGCTTTTTGTTGGAAACAATGCAAGCAAGAAGACAATGGAGCAACATCATTAAATACTAGAAAGAAGAAAAACCGTCAAAATAGAATTGAGATTCAAAGGTAAAATAAAGACTTCTCAGACATAAAAACATGAAAGAATTCATCACCAGCACACTGCCCTATAAGAAATCTTAAGGAAGTCCTTCATGCACAACAAAAATGATAACAATGAAAATACGGATCTATATGAAGGTTTCTCAACCTTGGCACTATTGATATTTTGGAACGGATAACTCTTTTAAATAATTGTGGGGGGCTATCCTGTGTATTGCAAACAGCATCACTGGCATTAACCTACTGGACACCTGTAGCACTCCCCACCAAGTTATGACAATCCAAAATGTCTCCTAAGATTTCCAGTTGTTCCCTAGGGGGCAAAATCACACTAATTGTGAATCACTGATCTACATAAAGGATGAAGACCACCAGAAATAGTAAACTACATGGGTAAATATATACAATATTTTTCTTACTATTTAAATCTCTTTAAAAGATAACTGACTGCTTAAACAAAAATAATAACAAGTATTATGGGGTTTATAAGTAAAATATATGGCAACAATAGCCTTAAAAACTGGGAGGAAAGAAATGGAAGTATACTATCGTAAGGTTCTTACATTATTCATGAAGTGGTATGTCACTTGAAGATAAATGGTGATAAATATGTCTACCTAAAGCAACAATTAAAATAACAAAAGATTTATGACTAATAACCCAATGAAGGAAACAAAATGGAATCATAAGAAATATTCAACCCAAAAAGAATAGAGGAAAAAGGGAATAAAGATAATACAGACAGAAAACAAATAGCAAGATGATAAACAAACAATCATATCAAATATCTAAATGTAAAGATACCACATTAAATATAAATGAGCTAGCCCACCACAGTTAAAAGGCAAAGATTGCCAGAGTGGATTAATAAAGAGCAAAACCCAACTACATGTTGCCTATAAGTAACTCACTTTAAATACAAAGACACAAATAAGTTAAAAGCAAAATGATGGAAAAAGATATAACATGCTGACACTATCAAATATCAAAGTAAATTTCAAGGCAAAACAATATTACCAGGCATAGAAAGGTCATTTCTCAATGATAAAGGGGTCACTTGATTAAGAGGACATAACAATCCTAAATATTTATGTACGTAATAACAGAGCTTCAGAAAATATGAAGTAAAAACTGATAGAATTGCAAGGAGAAAAAGACAAATCCACATAATAATGGCCCAAAATTTCAATACCCTATCACAATAATTGATAAAACAAGTAGACAGAAAATCAATCAAGGATATGAAACACTTGGATACTATCAACCAACTTGACCTAAATGACATTCTGTGGTATACAGAATAACGGCCCTCCCAAAGATGTCCACATCCTAATCCTTGAAACTCATGAAACTGTTAGCCAAAATACCAAGAGACTTTGCAGATGTGATCAAGTTAAGGACTTTGAGATTGGGAAATTATCCTGGATTACATGAGTGGACCCAATGTAATCACAAGAGTCCTTATAAGAGGGAGGCAGAGTCAGAGCAGGAGACATGAAGATAGAGGACAAATCAGAACTAGAGAAAGAGATGTGAAGATGCCACACTGATGGCCCTGAAGATAGAGGAAGGGAACACAAGCTAAAGAGTACAGTCAGGCACTGCATAACAACAGGGATATGTTCTTTTGTTAGTTTATTTTTTTAAAGATTGGCACCTGAGCTAACATCTGTTGCCAATCTTTTTTTTTCCCCCTTCTTCTTCTCCCCAAAGGCCCCAAGTACATAGCTGTATATTCTAGTTGTTGGTCCTTTGGGTTTTGCTATGTGGGACACTGTCTCAGCACGGCTTGACAAGTGGTGCCATGTCCACGACCAGGATCTGAACTGGCAAAATCCTGGGCTGCCCAAGCGGAGTGCACGAACTTAACCACTCGGCCATGGGGCTGGCCCCCAGGGATATGTTATGAGAAATGCATCATTAGATGATTCTGTCAATGTGTGAACATCATAGAGTGTACTTATACAAACCTAGATGGTACTGCCTACTACACACTTAGGCTATACGGTACTAATCTTACAGGACCACCACTGTGTATGTGGTCCATTGTTGACTGAAATGTCGTTATGTGGGACATGAGTGTACACGTAGCCTCTAGAAGCTGCAAAAGGCAAGGGAACAGATTTTACCCTAGAGCCTTCAGGGAATGCAGCCCTGCCAATGCATTTTGGACTTCTGACCCCAAAAACTGTAAGATAGTAAATGTATTGTTTTAAGCCACTAAGCTTGTAGTAAATTAATTACAGCAGCAATATGAAACTAATACACTCATAGAACACTCCAACCAATAACAGCAAAATATAGATTCTTTTCAAGTGCTCACTGCTTATTTACCAAGACAGACCATATTCGGGGCAAAAGAATAGGTTTCAACAAACTCAAGGGGCTGGCCCTGTGGCCGAGTGGTTAAGTTCGCACACTCCACTGCAGGCGGCCCAGTGTTTCGTTGGTTCGAATCCTGGGCACGGACATGGCACTGCTCATCAAACCACGCTGAGGCAGCATCCCACATGCCACAACTAGAAGGACCCACAACAAAGAATATACAACTATGTACTGGGGGGCTTTGGGGAGAAAAAGGAAAAAATAAAAAATCTTAAAAAAAAAAAAACTCAAAAGGATTCAAGTCATACAAAGTATGCTTTCTGACTGTGCATATGTTCATTATCATGACTGTGGTGATGATTTCATGAGTGTATGCCAAAACTTATCAAGTTATATACTTCAAATATGTGCAGTTAATTGTCACAGTACAGGCATATCTCAGAGATACTGCAGGTTCAGTTCCAGACCGCTGCAACAAAGCAAATATTCCAATAAAGCGAGTCATACGAATTTTTGCTTTTCCCAATGCATATAAAAGTTATGTTTATACTACAGTGTAGTCTATTAAGTGTATAATAGCATTATGTCTAAAAAAATGTACATACCCTAGTTAAAAAATACTTTATTACTAATAAATGTTAACTATCATCTGAGTTATAATCAGAGAGTTATAATCTTCAGTGAGTTATAAACTTTTTGCTGGTGGAGGGTCTTATAAAAAAAACACAATATTCGTGAAGCACAATAAAATGAAATATGCCTGTATATCTCAATAAAAAATAAATGCCAAAAGTACTAGAGCTGAAAGTGGGAAGAACTGGGACCATTTCTTTGGTAAGATGATTAAATTGTGGGATAGGAATTAAGAAGAGAGTAAAAGTCTAAGAAGGAGCCTGATTAAAGGAAGGCTTGAGGTTGATTATACCTGGTGGAACAATCATTACCTGTTTGTCAAAATTCTCAGTTATTGGTTTTTCCTAAAACAGTATCATGTCACTTTCCTCCTCAAAAACCATTAATGGTCCACAAATGACCTACAGAATAAAGCCTTCAACTGCTTATCTAGACAGTTGAGCCCTTTCATATTCCAAACTTATTCAACCATTTGTTTACCACTTGCCAAAATAAACCATCTCTTCCAAATTTTTCTGAATCCTATGTAATACGTGGTAATTGTTACGTGTGAATCTCTGCTCATAATCTTCTCCATACCCGGAATCCTCATACCTCCCACCTTATATATTTGTTCAAATATTCAAATGCCACCTGTCCTTTGAGAGTTAGTGCAAATTTCACACCCTTTACGAGCCCTTCCAGACAACACATATGTTTGTCATTCTCAATTTTCCATGGTACTCATTTCTCCTTTTTTATATTTATCTGTTTTGTTTTCTGCAGTCATTTGGTCTATTCAAGTCAAGGATCAAGTTTGTACTTCTTTTGCTCTCTCGTCACGGGAGCATGGCAAGATACTAAGCAAGAGGTAAATGGTGAATGTGTTAGTTAAACTGGAGAGGCGGAGCTAGGAAGAAGGTCACTGGGCAGATGGGAGCCCAGGATGAATTGCCAACATTGCTTTTTGGATAAACACACCCTACAGCAAAAGAATACACAGTCCCAGTAAGGACTGAAACGGCACTTCAGGAAATCCCAACTTACCTGAAAACTGGCTGACGGGAGTAGAGTATGTCTCCCTTGGAGAACGGCAGACTCTGGAGAGGACAGATCTAGGGGAGTAAGAAGAAACCATGAAGAATTCTGTTCAACTCAGCTGCTCCCAGCAATCCATAAAATCCACTTATTTTTCTTTATGAAAATAAGAGGAACTATGCCATTTCCTTTACTTCTCAGAATCCTAAAAAAGAAACATGGTAACTGATGACTGGAGCCCTGGTACTCTCAGCATTACTAGTAAAGCATTACTATAAGATTCACAATTTTGTCCCCAGATACTTAGTCATATGGATCACACAACTCAATGTATATTCCTCATTAAGTAGAGCAAAATATTTCTGCTGCCTTCTCTGCTACATATAAAATATGAATAATCAATTACTTTCCAAAAGTCTTCCTAGGCCCTTTGAAACTTTGGTATTAATGCAAATTAAATATCACAATGACATATACTACTTATACTACCTACCCGCCAGAATGTCTAAAATTAAATAGACACGGTCAATACTATCTGCTGGCAAGAATACAGAGCAACTGGAACTTTTGTACATTGCTGTGGGGGGTGTAAATTTATCAATCACTTAGGAAAACTGTTTGAGAGTATATTCTAAAGCTAAACATATGCCTGGCTTATGAGTCAGCAATTCCACTCCTGTGCATATACTCATAGAAATGAGGGCTTATGTCCACCAAAAGACTTGTACAAGATTGTTCATAGCAGGTTTATTCATAATATCTTCAAATTGGAAACAATCCAATTATCTTTCAACAGGAGACTGGATAAACAAATCATGATATAGTCATACAACAGAATATTATTCCACAATATAAAAGAATGAGCTACTGATATACCTCACAACATGGACATATCTCATAAACAATATTGAGCAAAATAAGCCAGACACAAAAGAATACATACAGTATGACTCCATTTATATTAAGTCCAAAAACAGACCAAATTGATCTACAGTGATGGAAGTTAGAAGGGCAGTTACCTCTAGAGAGTGACTGGGCAGGGGCACAAGACTTCTGGGGCATTAGAAACATTCCACATGTTAGTGTGGGTGGTGATGACACTGGTACATAACATATAAAAATTAATCAAGTAGTACACTTAAGATTTGTGTACTTCATGTATGTAACTCATACACGAATAAACAAAACAAAAACAAACTTTGCTTTTGGGTAGGTGTATTCAGAACAATGGTTGACAGGAAAGCCCAATTTAGAAGCAGCGATAAAGGGAACTATTATTCTAGATTTAATTTTTTTGTTTTTCAGAAATGATTAGCCCTGAGCTAACATCTGCCATTACTCCTCCTTTCTTTTGCTGAGGAAGATCAGCCTGGATCTGACATCCATGCCCATCCTCCTCTATTTTATATATGGAATGCCTGCCACAGCATGGCTTGATAAGCGGTGCATAGGTCCGCGCCCAGGATCCAAACCAGCAAACACTGGGTTGCTGAAGCGGAACATGCAAACTTAACTACTGAAAAATCCCAAAGAGAGAAAAAAAAGCAAAGACTTATAATGAAACCATTTTGGCAGAATTAAAAAGAACGTTCATAAAAGAAATAAGGGCAAAGAATTGAGGAGGAATGATGTCATCAACATGGCAGAATAAGTGTTTTCTACCATCTTCCGCCCAAAGAACACCAATTTAGATAATCACCCATGGATAACAGTGTCTCTGTGGAAGTCCAGGAGTCCAGTGGAGAAGTTCCAGCACACCACTGGAGCAAAAAAATCCAAGACTGGAAGCACTGAAGAGGGTAAGAGGAACACCTTCCCTTTATGAGAATCATCCCTCCCCCAAGGTGGCACAGCTCAGTGCCAAGAGAGACCTTCTTGGCCCATAATTTCCCTCATGGGGGAAAGTAAGACATGTGACCATCCAGCTTCTGCAGCTGTGTGGGATGCCACCAAGAGACCTACTTCATTCTTGTCCCATCTAGAATGCTGAGGTGTCCTGAGTGACTCAGGGGAAGGGAGCAGTTGGGAGAAGAGCAGTCAGGGCCTTCAGAAAGCATATCAAAATGTGCATCCTACTAACCACTTCACAGACTCCATCAGGAAGCCTGCCAAAGAGCCACTGGGATGCTTTGCCTGTGGATCCCCCTCACTGGCCCACAGGTAACCCCCAACGCTCTGTGCACCCCACCTACATACTCCTCTACCCTGTAGCCAGTTCCCTGTGCACACCCTGATGATGGCAAGAGCAAGCTCGTATAGACAGCTAGGGAGCACATGGAGAGAACTAGCCTGACTCTGCAAGACTGGGAGAAAGCACTCAAACCTGAGCATTAAGAACTGCCAAGCAAAAGAAAACAGGAGGCTGTCAGCATCCAGCCTGACTTTGCAGGATTGAGAGAAAGCGTACAGTCTTACAAATCTCCCCCAAAGAGGGAATAAGAAGTGTGAAACAGACATATTCACAGAAGGTCTGAGAAAGCCTGAGAATCCCTAACAGGACGGACAGCAGGTATTTCTCTCCCAAACCCAGTCAGTAAACACTGGAGGAGGTGACTACATCTTCAAAGGTAAAGACAGCAACACAAGACATCAAGGAACATGAAAAATCAAGGAAACATGACACCACCAAAAGAACAGAATAATCTTCCAGTAACCAACCATTAACAAATGAAGATCTACAATTTGCACGATAAAGAATTCAAAATAGTTGTTTTATGGAAGCTCAATGAGCTACAATAAAACACAGAGAAATGATTAAATGAAATCAGAAAAACAACACACAAACAAAATAAGAAGTTTAACATAGATAGAAATGATAAAAAAGAAACAAACAAACAAAAATTCTGGAGCCAAAGAATACAACGAATGAAAAGAAAAATGCAACAGACATCAATTTCTGACTGGATCAAGCTGAAGAAAGAACCTATGAGGTAGAAGACAGGTCATTTGAAATTATCCAGTCAGCGGAGAATAAAGGAAAAAAAAGAATGCAAAAGGGTGAAGAAAGCCTACATGAACTATGAGAAACCATTAAAAGAAACAATCTATGCATTATTGGAGTCCCAGAAGGAGAAGAGAGAAAGGAGCAGAAAGCTTATTTCAAAAAATAATAGCTAAGAATTTCCCAAATCTTGTAATGGAACATTCAAATTCATGAAGCTAAAAGGTCTCCAAAACATTTCAGCTGAAAAACATCTTCTCCAAGACACATTATGATAAAACTGTCTAAAATCACAGACAAAAGAGAAAAATTTAAAAGCTGCAAGAGGAGAAAAAATTATTCTCACACAAGGGCACCCCCATAAGGCTATCAGTGGATTTCTCAGGAGAAACCCTTCAGCCCGGAGAGAGTGGAATGATATATTCAAAGTGCTGAAGGAAAAAACTGCCAATCAAGAATACTTTACCCAGCAAAGTTGTCCTTCAGAAATGAAGGAGAGACAAAGACTTTCCCAAGCACGCAAAAGCTGAGGGAGTTTATCACCGCTAGACTTGCCTTAGAAAATGCTGAAAGGTGTTTCTCAAGCTGAAATGAAAGGCTGCTAATTAGTAATATGAAAACATATAAAATTACAAAACACACTGGTAAACATAAGTATACAGCAAAATTCAGAACACTCTAATACGGTAATATGATGATGAGTTAATCACTTAATTCTGATATGAGTTAAAGGATTAAATTATTTAAAAATAACTATAGCTATAGTAATTTATTAATGGCTACAAAATATAAAAAGATGTAAATTGTGACATCAAAAACATAAAATGGTAGAGCATGAAAAGGGTAGAGTCTTTGTATACAACCAAAGTTAAGTTGTCATCAGCTTAAAATAGACTGTTACATCTACGAGATGTTTTCTGTAAGCCTGGTGGTAACCATGAAAAAAAACCCTACAGTAGATATACAAAATATAAAGAAAATAGAATCAAAGCATCCCACCATGAAAAATCATCAATTCATAAAGGAAGATAGCAAAAGAAGAAGAAAGGAACAAGGGAACTACAAAGCAGCCAGAAAACAACTAATAATATGGCATTAGTAGGGCCTTACCTACTAATAATTACATTAAATATAAATGGACTAAATTCTCCAATCAAAAGGAATAGAGTGGCTGAATGAATAAAAAAACAGAACCCAATTTTATGTTGCCTCACTTCAGTTTTAAGGATACACATAGGATCAAAGTAAAGGGACAGAAAAAGATATTCCATGCAAATGGAAAGCAAAAGAGAGCAGAGGGAGCTATACTTGTATCAAACAAAATACATTTTATGTTAAAAACTGTAAAAAGAGATAAAGCCATTAAATAATGATAAAGGGCTCAATTCATCAAGAGGATATAACAATTATAAATATATATGTGTCCAACAATGGAGTTCCTAAATATATTAAGCAAACACTAATAGATCTAAACAGAGAAAGAGATAATACAACAATAGTAGAGGATTTCAATACCCTACTTTCAGCAATGGGTAGGCCATCCAGAGAGAAAACCAACAAGGAAACACTAGACTTGAACCATACTTTAGACCAAATGGACCTAACAGACATATACAGAACATTTTATCCAGTGGCAGAATACATATTCTTCTCAAGCACACATGGAAAATTCTCCAGGATAGATCATATGATAAGTCACAAAACAAGTCTTAGCAAATTAAAGAAGATTAAAATCACACCAAGTATCTATTCTGACCACAACTGTATGAAACTAGAAATCAATAACAGAAGGAAAGCTAGAAAACTCACAAATAGGTGGAAATTAAGCAACACACTCCTGAACAATCAATAAGTCAATGAATAAATCAAAAGAGAAATCAAAAAAATATATTGAAACAAATGAAAATGGAAACACAACATATCACAGCTTATGGAAGGTAGAAAAAGTTCTAAAAAAAAGCTTTTAGCAATAAATGTCTATATTAAGAAAAAAATATCTCAAATAATCTTTACACTTAAAGGAACTAAAGAAAGAAATAAGCCCAAAGTTATCAGAATGAAGGAAATAACAAAGATCAGAGCAGAAATAAATGAAATAGAGACCAGAAAAATAATAGAAAAGAGCAATGAAAATAAAAGCTGGTTTTTTTTAAAGGTAAACAAAACTGAAACACCTTTAGCCAGACCAAGAAAAAAAAAGACTTAAATGAATAAAATCAAAAACGAAAGAGGAAGCATTACAATTGATACCACAGAAATACAAAAGATCACAAGAGTCTAATAAGAATCATTATATGCCAGCAAATTGGATAACCTAGAAGAAACTGATAATTCCTAGAAACGTACAATCTACTAAGATTGAATCATGAAGAAAGAGAAAATCTGAACAGACCAACGAGGAAAAGGAAGATTGAATCAGTAATCAAAAACCCTCCAACACAGACAAGTCCAGGACTAGATGGTTTCACAGATGAACTCTAGAAAACATTGCAAGAAGAATTAACATCAATTCTTCTGAAACTCTTCCAAAAAACTGAAGAGGATGTAACACTCCAAAATCATTTTGCAAGGCCAGCATTACCCTGATACCAAAGCCAGATAAGGACACTACGGGAAAAAAAACCTACAGGCCACTATTCCTGATGAATAAAGACGCAAAAATTCTCAATAAAATATTAGCAAGCTGAATTCAACAGCACATTAAATAGATCATACATCATTATCAAGTAGGATCTATCCCTGGGAAGCAAGGACAGTTCAACATACCCAAATCAATAAATGTGATACACCATGTTAACAAAATGAAAGACAAGATTCATATGGTTATCTCAATAGATGCAGAAAAAGCATTTGACAAAGTTCAACATCCTTTCATGACAAAAAATTCTCAACAAACTACTATAGGGGGAATGTACTTCAACATAATAAACACCATATATAACAGGCCCACAGCTAATATCATACTCAATGTGAAAGACTGAAAGCTATTCCTCTAAGATCCGGAACAAAAGGAGGGTGCCCAGTTTCACCATTTTTATTCACCATAGTACTGGAAGTCCTAGCTAGAGCAATTAGGCAAGAAAAAGAAATAAAAGGCATTCAAATCAGAAAGGAAGAAGTACAATTGTCTCCTTTTGCAGATGACATAATATTATAAATAGAAAATCCTAAAGACTCCATGAAAAAAACTGTTAGAACTAATCGAAAAATTCAATAAAGCTGCAGGATATAAAACCAACGTACAAAAATCAGTGGTGTTTCTGTACACTACCAGGAAATATCTGCAAAAGAAATAAGGAAAAGAATCTCATTTAGAATAGCATCAAAAACAATCAAATACTTAGGAATAAATTTAACCAAGAAGGTGAGAGATGTGTATCCTAAAAACTATGACACTGATGAAAGAAACTGAAGACAACACAAATAAATGGAAAGAGGCGCCATGTTCATGGATCAAAAGAATTTATATTGTTAAAATGTCCATACTACCCAAAGTTATCTATTGATTCAATGCAATCCCGATCAAGATTCCAATGGCATTTTTCACAGAAATAGGAAAAACAATCCAAAAAACTGTATGGAATCACAAAAGACCCCGAAAAGACAAAGCAATTCTGAGAAAGAACAAAAAAGCTAGAGGCATCACACTTCCCGATTTCAAACAACATTACAAAGCTATAGTAATTAAACCATTATGGAGCTGTCATAAAAACAGATACACAAGCCAATGGAACAAAATTACAAGCCCAGAAATAAACTCTCCTGTATATGGTCAACTAACATTCGACAAAAGAGCCAAGAAGACTTAATGGGGAAAGGACAGTCTCTTCAATAAAAGGTACTGGGAAAACTGGATAATCACATACAGAAGATTGAAATTAAACCTGTATTTTACATTAAGAGTGAAAATTAACTTGAAATGGATTAAAGACTTAAACGAGACTTAAAACCTAAAACTCCTAGAAGAAAACATAAGAAAAAAGCTCCTTGATATTGGTCTTGGCAATAATTTTTTCAATATTACACCAAAAGCATAAGCAACAGAAGCAAAAATCAACAAATAGGACTACATCAAAGTGAAAAGCTTCTGCACAGCAAAAGAAATCACCAAAATGAAAAGACAAGCTTTGGAATGGGAGAAAATATTTGAAAATCGTTTCTCAGATAAGGGGTTAAGATCAAAAATATACAAGAAACTCATACAACTCAACAGCATAAAAACAAAGAATCCAATTAAAAGATAGGCAGAGGACTTGAATAGATATTTTTCCAAGGAGACATACAAATGGCCAAGAAGTACATGAAAAGGTGCTCAACATGACTAATCATCAGGGAAATGCAAATCAAAACCACAACGAGCTATTACCTCAGATCTATTAAAATGAATATTATCAAGAAGACAAGAGGGGCCAGCCCCATGGCCGAGCGGTTAAGTTCGCATACTCTGCTTTGGCGGCCCAGGGTTTCGCTGGTTTGGATCCTGGGCATGGACATGGCATCGCTCAAGCCATGCAGAGGTGGCATCCACATAGCACAACCAGAAGGATCTACAACTACAATATACAACTATGTACTGGGCGGCTTTGGGGAGAAAAAGGAAAAAAAAAAAAAAGGACTGGCAACAGATGTTAGCTCAGGTGCCAATCTCTAAAAAAAAAAAAAAAAGACAAGAGGTAAGTGTTAGGATGTGGAGGAAAGGGAACCCTTGTACACTGTTGATGGGAATGTAAATTAGTATAGCTGCTATGGAAATATATACACCACATTTTCGTTATACATTCACTCACTGATGGACACCTAGGTTGCTTCCATGTCTTGGCTCTTGTAAATAACGGTGCAATGAACATGGGGGTGCAGATCTCTAAGACAGTGGTTTCATTCCCTTTGGATATATACCCAGAAAAATAGGATTGCTGAATAACATGGCAGTTCTGTTTTTAATTTCTTGAGGCACTTCCATACTATTTTCCATAGTGGGTATACTAATTTACATTTCCACCAACAGAGGGGATATGTGTGTGTGTGTGTATATACATACGACGTGTATATATATATATATATATATATATGTATTGCGTCTTGCACATGCACACACAATGGAATATTATTCAGCCATAAAATAGAAGGAAATCCTGCCATTTTTGACAACATGGATAGCCCCTGAGGGCATGATGCTAAGTGGAATCTAAAAAAGCTAAATGCATTAAAACAAAGAGTAGAATGGTGGTTTCTAGGGGCTAGGGGATGGGTGAAATGGGGAGATCTTGGTCAAAGGGTACAAACTTCCAGTTATAAGATAAATAAGTTCTGGGGATCTAATGTACAGCATGGTAACTAAGTTAACAATATTGTATTACATACTTGAAAGTTGTTGAGAGTAAATCTTAAATGTTCTCACCACATACACATACACACATTCACACACACACAAAGACAAACATGTAAGGTTCTAGATGGATTAACTAACCTTACTGTGGTAATCATTTTACAAAATGGGTGTAGCAAATTATCACGTTGGACAACTTAAACAATGTTATGAGTCAATTACATCTCAATAAAGGTGGAAAAAAAATCTTTCTCAGTAATGTTTTGTAGCTTTCGGGGTACAGCTCTTGCAAGTTTTTCTTAGATATATTCCTGTTTCATATTTCGGATGCTATTGTAAATGGAGTTATTATTTTTCTTACAATTTTCAATTGTTCATTGGTAATATAATGAAAGACAGTTGATTTTTTTAAATTAAACTTCTTGTTTTGAGATAATTGTAGATACAGATGCAGTTGTACGAAATAAAACAGACTCTTTGTACTCTTTAAAAAAAACTGATGACAAATATAAAGTATAGCTCAAACCTAAATAATACAAAGACTTCTAACGATATTAAACAAATGCAAGAAAAAGGACTGTATGATAATAGTTAGGTTAAACCAAATCTGACTGCATAGCTGTACCTAAAGAACGTAAAGACAATGACAATGCAGAGGGAAGTCTATAGTGACATGTCACAGGGCTCTGTCCTTACCCTGACCTGTTCAATGACATGTAGGAAGAAATAGAAGAATGCTCATTAAATATGCTAGTGACATAAAGTTGGAAAGGAGTGTTAAAAGACGCACAATAACTAAGATTCTTAATTATTCTGACAAGCTGAAACACGTGGCCAAAAAACTGAACAATCATAAATGTGAAGTCCTCACATTAAGAATAAAAAACAACTCTATTACACAAGGATGACATAAATCTAGTTAACTGCAGTTTATGTAAAAAAGATCTAGGGTTTGCAGCATAACATTGCTGATTTTTTAGAAGCTAATACAATCTGACACTGAACAGTAGAAGTATAATCCAAATCAAAAGCAGCAGTACATCATACTTTTAGGTATGTTCAAAACATATCTAAAGAACTATGTTTAATTTTAGGCAATGCACTGTAAGAAGCATGCTGTCACGCAGGAGAATTTTCAAAGAGGTCTAGATATATCACGTGAAGACCCATCAAAGGTACTGAGGCTATTCTGGTTAGAAAAGAATTTGTGAGTAGGAGTTGCAACAGCTGAATTCACATATCTGAAGGGAAGTAGCCAGAAAGAGAGAGCAGTCTCTAGCTTTTGGGGACTAAGAACTAAGATCAACACAGAAGTTACAGAAACAGGCACTTCTGCCTAATATAAGGAACTAAAAAGAAAGAGCCAACAAAGTTATAGTCTGCACCCAAAATGGAGAGTTTAATGCCACACTGTTGAAGCACAGGCTTAACAGATGGCCATCTGCCAGGGATATTTTCAAAACTGATTGGTGCACTGAAGGGAGGATTACCAAGAGTTTTTCTGACTGCAAGATTATCACTCTAATATTGAATAAGCAGAAGTCATGGAAGGATCACAGATATTCTGAATCATTGCTGCTTTTCATTCCCCAATCCCGAAGCCAGGGAAAATTAACTGTTCCTGCAAGTCTCTCCCTATAAGGTCAAATGAGTCTCCCAGTAAAATGTAATCCAATTTCTTTTCTGGATCCTTAAATATAAGTTCCTGGCTTCCACCTCTTCCAGCTCTGTCAAGCATTTGATCTTCAAGTCAATAACTGTTCTTTTGTCACCAACATCCCACTCTCCCCCCAGTCGTCCCCACTACCTTCCATCTCAGTTCATCCCGTTCCTCTGGAACCTGGACACCAGAGTTTCCCAAACAGCGTCGTAGCTCCAGCTGGGTCCTCGATCTAGGGCTCAGATGCCCAGCAGAGAGTCTGAGCCCTTAGACACGCTCAGATTGGCTGCCCTGAAAGACACAGGATGGAGTCAGCAGCGTCTGTCACACGATCACAGAATTTTGCATAGTGGCCAAGAAGTCCTTGGAAAAGGGAAGTGCCCAGAGAGAGCACTAAACAGGCATGTGGCACTCCCGCTGAACAAAAACAAGAGTGGAGATCGAGTACGCAGGTTCAGCACCAGATTCGAAAAACCCTTGGTGCCTACCCTGAATCTTGCCAAAGGCACCCAAAGACCCGGCCCGTTACCTCTGTGCACCCTGACGGGCTCACACCCCCGCGGGCTCAGGAAGACACACCTGTTGCGGAGCGGAAAAGCTGGAAGGTGGACAAGCAGGGCGGGGCCCGGGTCCAGTCCTTCCTCCCAGACCGGAACAAAAGAACAAAGCCCTCCAAGGGATCAGGCCGGAACCGCCCCGCACTGGAGGAGGCGAGGGGCGCCCCCTTCGAGGACTCCCCAGCTCCCTCCCGTAGAGGCCGCCTCAAGCAAAGCGAGAAGGGTGACGTCACGAGGCCGAAGGGCTGCCGGTTGCCATGGTGATACCTGGGTTTCCCTCCCCCTGCAGCAATCCACACACTCCGATCCCGGGTCCGGAAGCTCAGGGACAATCACCAAATCTAGCTCAGAGAGCCAAAGGGGCTGGACTTCCTCAGCACCGACGTCTTTTCACGCCTACGGCCGGCTTCAACGGCCACTTCCGGTCGTGCCGAGAGAACCCCGCCCCTACTTGCCGGCTGCGTTCCTGTGCCCCGCCGACATTCTGGACTACGATTCCCAGAATGCTCCACGACTCTGAACTCCATTTCCCAGAGGGCTCAGCTAACATGTAAGATCCCGTTGTGCAGCGCCAGACGTTCAACTCCCGAGGGTTTGTTCCTAAATGTCTCAGGTAGAGGTATATTTCAGAGCAGTGACTCTCAAGCCTGTATGACCGGACAGATTGTAAGACATATAAATATAATTTAAAAACGCAAACAAGCATTTCGCGATGCATTCCTTACCTTTATTGCCTGTGTTGCATTCTATTTAGTGTCCTATTCCTTTGTCGTTTTAAAAATTCTAGTCGTGACCCATTATATTGCTTTCATGATTCTCAAATGGGTCGCGACCCACATTTTAAACTAGGAGGTGGTGTTGCCATGTTTTGCCCTACAGTAGTGCATTGTGTATGCCTACTTCAGCCAGCGCAAAGCTGCGAATGGAGCCTTAGGCCAGTCTGTCATTGTGTCCTTGGCAGAAAAGAATCCAACAGGAGTCGGTAGGCTTTTATATCTTTAAATGTGTGCCCCACGCACTTTACGTGCTTCCTTGCGACCCCAGCATTTGCATAGAGGGGCTAAGGTCAAGTCACTCAGCCTGTTGGCTGACAAAACTCTAAACTTGAAAATTCTAACACTGAGTGTATGAAAACAAAGTCAAAGGAAAGGGAACAATATCTAGAAGTCTCTAAGAGCAGATTTCAGGAAAGATCTACTGTAGGACCTAGAAAATTTCAGGAAAAAATTTGGTATTCCCAGTAGATTGCAAGAAGACATGGCTTGAATGAAACAAGAATGAAAGCTGTGAGAGAACAGGCTGAAATAAAGACACTAGATGAAAAAGGATTAAAACATATGGCAAAAATATTTAAGATGCAGCAACATAATTAAAATCATACTGGAGAAGAACTGAATCAATGTTGTGGAAAAGTGAATCACACTTTTATGTGTAGGATATTCTTTTAAAGCTCCTCCATGATTCAAAAGAAAAAGATGAATGAAATAAAGGAGAATGGAGTAATAGATATAAAAGACAGAGGATGTGGATATTGGTCATCAGGAAGGAGAGATAGTATGAAATCAGCTGCCATTTAACACTTTCTGTGTGTCAGGCAGTGTTCTAAGTGCTTTATATCTATTAACTTATTTAATTCTTAAAACAACCTATTGAAGTTATTTCTGTGTTATTATTCATACTTTACAAAAAAGGAAACTGAGGCACAGGTAACTAGCCCAAGGTCACATAGCCAGTAAATGAAGAAGCTAGGACTTGAATTTAGTAATTTGGTCTCAAGCTCTCACTTTTAATCTCTAACACTAGTAACGAGATGAACAATTTCCTGAGTTTAAGAAAGAATATGTCTTTTATTCATTGCTTGTGGGAGCGCAAAATGGTACAACTACTTTGGAAGACAGTTTGGCAGTGTCTTACAAAACTAAACACACTCTTACAACATGATCCAGCAATTACACTCTTTGGTATTTATCCAAATGAATTGAAAACTTACATCCACACAAAAACCTAATTGCCAAAACTTGGAAGCAACCAAGATGCCCTTCAATAAGTGAATGGATAAATAGATGGTGGTACATCCATACAATGGAATATTATTCAGCAATGAAAAGAAATGAGCTATCAAGCTAACAAGAAACACAAAAAAACATTAAATACATATTGATGAGTGAAAGAAGTTAATGCGAAAAGGCTACATATTGTATGATTCCAATTATATAACATTCTGGAAAAGGCAAAACTATGGTTGGGGGAGGGAAGAAAGGATGAAGACATGGAGCACGGGAGATTTTTAGGGCAGTGAAACTACTCTGTATGATACTGTAATGGTGGATCTGTCATTATACATTTGTCAAAACCCATAGAATGTACAACAGAGAGTGAACCCTTGATGTAAACTATAGTCTTTAGTTAATAATAATTTATAATAATAATTTATTAATTAACTTGTCAATTGTAACAAAGTTACCACCCTAATGCAAGATGTCAATAATAAGGAAAACTGCAGGTGGGGGAACGAGGGTATATGGGAACTCTGTATTTTCTGCTCAATTTTTGTGTAAATCTAAAGCTGTTAAAAAATAATAAAGTGTTGGGGCCAGCCCCGTGGCCGAGTGGTTAAGTTCACCCTCTCCTCTTTGGCGGCCCAGGGTTTCGCTGGTTCGGATCCTGGGCACGGACATGGCACCACTCATCAGGCCATGTTGAGGAGGCATCTCACATGCCACAGCCAGAAGGATCCACAACTAAAATATACAACTGTCTACTTGGGGGATTTGGGGAGAAAAAGCAACTAAAAAAGAAAGAAGAAGATTGGCAACAATTGTTAGCTCAGGTGCCAATCTTTAAAAAGAAATTATAATAATAACAACGTGTATTAATTAAAAATATATGATTGTTAAAGGTGCTTCTGGTAAGGACTCAGAAGGAAATGAGGCACATGTAATTAGAAGCTGGAAGAAAAGTGATTCTTGTTATAAAGTGGCAAAATGTGGCTGAATTGTGCTCTACAGTTGGGTGGAAAACAGAACTTCTTAACAATAAGCTTGAATATTTAGCTGAGGAGATTTCCAAGCAAAGTGTGGAAGGTGCAGCCTGGTTCTCTTTGCTGTTTATAGTAAAATGTGTGAGGAAAGAACTGTTAAGCAAATGGAACCATTTTTTTGATGGTTTGGAAATTTTTCAGCCACACTTTATACAAATAAGGCTTCGAATACATATTGAGGATAACAGAAAGAAATATATATATAATTCCTGTCCTCAGTGACTACTCTATCTAGTTTTAGCCACTAGGTCTACACATAAAAAACTAAGCAACCATAGGAAGCAACATATTACTCCCTAAGTGTATAGGCAAAATATGAATTGAGTACCTACTATATGCCAAGCACCAATAAGAAACACTATCTGCATAGAAGGTATAATTTAGTGAATAAAAGACAAAGTTTATTGAGTTTTTACTTGGTGCCAAGCTCTAAACACTTTGCTTGAATTAGTTCATTTAATTATCTCAAGGTGCCAAATAAAGAACAGAAAAGGATGGAAATTCACAGAAAATGCATAGATTAATAATTTAAGATACAACCCTGCCTTAGTAATGTGCCTTTTTGCACAATGGATAGGATTTGGGTATTAATCAAATTTTTGTTTTTACTCGAAAAATACATAATGAATATCTTAGTGTGTGTCACCAATAAATAGTCATATATAACATACCTTTTTGTGGCAGCAAAAGTATTACATCTTACTGATGAAGGATTTTTTTAAAAGAGAAATATTTACCGAAGTTTAACAGACATACAAAAAAGAATATGAGAGTGAACAACTCAATATATTTACACAAGGCAAGCACACCAATATACCCAGCATCCAATTTGAGAACCACAATCATTACCAGAATCCCAGAAATTCCCCCTAAGGGTAGAGGAAAACTCCCAGTCACTACTTCCCAAGGGTAATTATTATCCTGATTTCTAATACTGTAGATGAGTTTCACCTGTTTTTGAACTTTCTAAAGTTGGAATGCACTATGGTATGCATTCTTTTGTGTGTAGCTTTTCCCCACTCAATATTAGTTTGTATGATTTCATCAATGTGGTTGTGTGTACTTGCAGTTTCTTCACTCTCTTCATGGTGTGGTATTCCATTGTATGAAAAAAAACCCTCACAATTTGTCTTTTCCACTGTAGATGGACATTTGGTTTGTTTCCAGTCTAGGACTAAAATAATAACTATTTTGTTTCCTGCAATTCAACCTTCACTCTTCCTTTGCCAAGATCCAGTCTGCCATTTAAAAGAAAATTTTCAGTCCAGTAAAACGAAGTTGCAGCCGTGTCCACCCCTTGTTCATTGTTACCATAAAACAAACAACATGCTGATTAATAATGTTAGTTCAAATGCATCACTAATTGCTTTCTATTTTGCAGGTTTTTCTTTTAAGCACAAGAGGTTTTTGGTATTTCTTCAGTACCTAATTTCAATCAAAGCTAGCATTCCAAATGACTTTAGCAAGGAAAAAAAATCATATATGCTTGACAAAAATCTGTACACCAAATAAAAGGATGTGATGTGTATAAATTATGGACAGCAATCTTCTATACATAATTTATATCAAAGCTGCTTCGTGCCTATCTCTTCAGAGCGTGTTGTTTCCCATAAAACCATTGATTTCTTGTTTCTCTCCCTTCTTCCTTAGTGTCACTCTCTTCTCTCCCTCTCTTTTCTTATCCCTCTTCCTCATCTCTCTGTTTAGGCGACGTGACTTCTCCATTTGCTATCGTTTTCCTCTTTTCTGAAATTAGTATGTGATACCAAGAAATAGACAAAAGCCAATAAAAGTAATCTATGCACCCAACCGGCTCAGGAAAACACGTGACCCATAGCTTTAGACTCTGAGACCCCAACATAAGAAGGAGGAAAGAAAACATACTGGCCTTGGTTAAATTTTAAGAAAATGAGCTCTTGCTTTGGTCAAAAATCAAACTAGGATCATCCGTTTGGAAGGTAGCCAGGTTCCAGGGGGGACAGGAACTCACGAACCATTTATAAATTTCGTTTTTCACCCGACTGTAGCGTGGAAGCGCATTGTGCAATGCAAAGCACTGTGCAAACCCTACAGGATTGATGCTCTTAGGATTGATGTAGGCCTAGGCGCTTACTGACGCCACTGCAAGGGGGTGCCGGAAGCTTTTTCTCGCCCTCCACTTGGAACACAAATCAGAGGAATAAAGTCCCTCTCTGAAAGCCATTAGCCTTTATCAAGGAGCCTCAATGCCTGGAAGTTCCAAACAAAGGGTACATGAATCAGGCCTAGAACTAGGATGAGAGTCTGATTCCATTTCGTTGAGAAGTCTGTTTGGTTTCAGATGAGGATAATACAGAAGCCTAAGTCGTTTGGGGAAACTATTACTGATTCCGTGAGGACTCCTCTTCTAATGCTCTCCATTCTCGCGGCTGCCCAAGAGAGGCTGATCTCCATGCCAAACTTGCACTTCAACTGAGGGTTTCTATTCAATTCATAGAGTATGTTTTCTTGTGCCAGGGGCCATTTTTATCCTGACTTGTTTTCCCTTTCGCTCTTGTGGTAGGTCACCTGAAGGAATTTCTTTTTGAGGATTGACATAGGGAGCCAGTTGTTCAGGTAGTCGTGGCCGAGTGGTTAAGGCGATGGACTAGAAATCCATTGGGGTTTCCCCGCGCAGGTTCGAATCCTGCCGACTACGTGGTGCTTTTTCTCTGTTCCAGGCAAACTCACCATGTGGCTTCTGCGTGACACGCAGGGAACAGACTTTTCTTTCCTTCTTACGTTCCCCTACAGTCTTCTTTTCCTTCGCCTCTGCATTGCCTGCCTTCGAAACCCTGCTTCTTAAAGCCTCAGTAGAATCAACTTACGCCTCTTTTAGGGTTTAACGACTCCCTGCTGTGTTCGCTAGGATTCAGATAAAGGTTGTGAGTGAAGACAGAAACCAGTGCATCAACAAAGTAAACTAGAGAGGGCACTTTTTATCTTTCCCTTTTGCCTTTTAAGTCTCTCACTTAGCGCCATCTCCCGCAGTCCCACCGCGCTGCCTGTTCCCGGAAGTGAGGGAGGGACTGGAGTGGACTCAAGGCTACACGTGCACACGTTCGGCCCGGACGCTGAATCGTGTTGTGTAAGGCTGATGGGGGAAACGTAGCCTGCGGAGCAAAGGAATAAGGACAACATTGAGTAGCTTTATGAGGATTTCTTAGAACAGCATTCTTGTCCTTTTCCTTGTTAGTGTGGTAGTGCGTATCTCTGCTTGTCACGCGGGAGACCAGGGTTCGATCTTCCTGGAGAGGAGAAAAGTTTGATTCTTAGAAAGTACCTTCCGGTGGTCACTTTCTCTGTTCTTCCGGTCAAATGCGTACCAACAAAATAGTCAGTGACGTAGTATTCAGTAGTATGAAGAGGAAACCAGCATCTCTACAGTGGAGAAATCGGGTATAGGTACTTCTCCAACCAAGTGATTCAACCAGTTTTGGGACAAGCCAAATTTACCTCCTGATGTGATAAACGTCACTTTTGTGCTACTGCTGGCAAAAAATGCGTAATCTGACTCTAATCAGAGGAAATGTCAAACTCAAATTAAAGGTACGTTCTACAAAATAACTGAATTATACTCCTCAAAAATAGCAATACATATTATGAAACACAAAGAAAGATTAAATGTTCCAGACTAAAGACAACTGAATGCAGCACATGACCTGTGACTTTTTTTTTTTTTTTTTTGCTATAGAGGATATTATTGAAACAATTGGTGAAATTCGAATAAAGCTTGTAGATTAAATAATATTATTTTATCAGTATTAATTCTTCTATGGTTATATAAAAGAATTCCTTTGTCTTAAGAAAATACTGGAATATTTAAGGGTAAAGGGGTGTTTTCAAACTCAGTGTTATACAGTTTGGAAAAAAGTATATATGTATATACATAAATGCTTTTCTCTCATATATATAACAGAGAAAGAGAAAAGGAAAAGAATACAGTAATATGCTAAATATGCTAACATTTGGGGAACAGGGTAAAACGTAGCCAGGAATTCTCCATATTCTTGTAACTTTTCTGTCAATCTGAAGTTATTTCAAAGTTAAAGTATTTCAAAATAAAAGATCAAAAGATGAAAAGGACTAAAAACCCTAAATGAAAAATATGTTCATCAAAATTTATAGGCACAAATATACAGTTTGAACCATAGATATGAAAGAGGTAAGGAGTAAATTAATGAATAGGAGTTTAGAACTGATGAAGGAATGAAATGCAAAATGCTATAGTGAGCAAGGAAATTCCTAACAAATGAGAAAAGCTAAATAAAGAATGTGCCTAAAACAACATTGTTTAATAATGACTACGTTTTGAGATATGAAAACAAGATAGTAATAAGATTCAAACAGCAATAACATGTAAGATGAGAAGGTGTGACCAAATCCAAATCATTCTACATTCCCTTATAATGACAAATAAGGTTAGAATTAGAAATACACTCAATACATACTTTGGACTAGTTGCTGAATGGATGAGTGTTAAAATCAGTATTTCTGTGAGCCATGTTCAAAGCCAAACAGTTTTTAAATGAAGGAACAGCCTCCCAAGATATAAGAATGAATCTGAAATTTTAATTTAAAATTTGTTATTAACATTTTGTCATGAAATTTTGGTAGTCTAATTTAAAAGTTAATATTATTTTGCAACCACTAGATTATTTCTTCAGTAACTCAACCACACAGTTGAGGGATCGATGTTCCTTCCTTTTCACCTAACAAATTGAATCTCATTTGTCTTTAACTATTATTTATTTTCTTCAGAGACAAAATATTCTTTTTTTTATGGACAAAAAATGATTCATCATAGATAAGAACTATAAAGGCACCGATGAGCAATCAATGTGGGCAGAGCTTGAAGGGCTATAATCCTTGAGAGAAGAGAAACACAGGATATGAGTTGCATGAGGGCTTGCCCTTGAGGTCATGTTCTATTTTGCAGCATTTTGGAATAGACTTCAAATGGAAGGAAGCAGTTGCACTGGACTGAGGAGACACTCGTCAGTGTTTGGGGCTACCAAATCCGTAGACCCTGAGAGTCAAAATTCAGATAATGGGGGAACCACAGAGAAGGAGCTCAACTTTCTATGTATAAATTCTCCTTACATCATTGGCTAAGGCCTAAATTTCACATACTCAGGAAGATTTTCCAAAACTCTGTAGGAAAGAGCAACTGGAAGCCTAATGATCTGTAGGGATTCAGCAGCTGCGTGGTTTTGTCTCTTTCAGTTGGAGGAAACTTGGTGAACACTATCAGGTGTCATTTAAGATTTCAGAAGCTTTAACCCTTAGCAGTAAGTGACAAACTCTAGCTGTAAGACCACACAAAAGGAGTAGGGGCTAGGTCTTAAAAGTGAGGAAAGTCTAACATAGACCAATCATAACAAAGGCTCAATCTTTGTGTATTCCAGAAAGACTACCAGAAACCTTTGAATTTTTGGAAAAAAAAGCAATACATGTCTATATACTCCATGGGTCAAAGAAGAAAGTGCAATAGAAATTTTATAATATTTTGAACTGAGTGGTAACAAAAATATGGTATATCCTAATTCATTTGATGTAGCTAAAGCTGTTCTTAGATGGAAATTTTTACCTTTAACTGCATGCATTAGAACTAGTGAAAGGGTGAAATTCAGTGATCTAATTCCAGAAGTTTTAGGAAGGCAGAAACTTAAATGCAAAAAGTAGAAGGAGCTTTAAAATAAGTGCAGAAATCAACAAATGGAAAGCAGACATACGTCAGAGAAAATCTACAAAGTAAAAGGTTGATTCTTAGAAAAGATTGATAAAATAGGTATACTGTGAATAAGAGTAACCAAGAAAAAAAAAGGAGTAAGATAAAACACAAAGTGCCAGCAATAGGATTGAAATAGATGATATTCATATATATCCTAAATATACTGAAAAAGCAAGAAAGAGGTATTATAAACATCTTTATGTCAATATATGTGAAGCATTTGATGAAATGGATACAATCCTTGAAAAACACAATATATTACAACTGATACAAAAAACACGAGGAAATCTTTGTCTTATGCCTATTAAAGAAATTAAATCCACGGTTAAAAAGTCACTCATATAAACTTCCAGGCCTAGATAGATTCATTTGTGAATTCTTCTATACAAACAAGAGATAAACATCAATCTTAGAGAAACCTTTTTGGAGAAGAGAAAAAGAGAGAACATCATTCAGTTCATTTTATGGGACCAATATAACTCTGACACCAAACCTGAAAAGATACCATGAGAATGCAATACTATAGGCCAATATCTCTTATAAACATAGATTCTAAACTGTTAGCCAAAATATTAGCAAATCAAATTGAGCATATTTTTTTGAAAGCTAAAACATTATGACCAAATGGGATTTATTCTAGGAATTCAAGATTGATTTAATATTTTTAAAATGTAATTTACCACATCACTAGAATAAATACAAGAACCAAATGACCCTCTTAGCAGACAGAGAAAAAGAATTTGATAAATTCAACATCAATTCATGATTAAAAAACTTCTACAAATGATGAATAGAAGGGAATTTCTTTAGTCTAATAAAGGTTAACTATAAAATATCTGCAATGAGCCTGAGTTTGGGAACATGACAAGCATGTCTACATTATCTCTTCTGCTCAACATTGTACTGGAAGTAAAAAGCTAGTGCAATAAAACAAGAAAATAGAAATTGATATTAATATTGGGAAATAAATAAAGCCTTCATTGTTGGAAGATAATATGATTATAAATGTACAAAACTGAGAAGAATCTAAAAACTATTGGAATTAGTAAGTGAATTTACTTACTAATGGTTACTTCCTTCATGGTCAATATGTAAAATATCACACATGTTAAGATATACTAGCAACAGGAAAGTGAAAAGTAAAATTCCATTTTCAATAGCATTACAAACATTTATCAGCTAGAAATAAGTCTAACAAAAGTGTGCAAGAAGCCTACACTAAAAACTACAAAACTTTACTGAGATAAATTAAAGAAGAGCTAAATAAGTTAAGTGATATACCAGGTTTATATTTTGGAAGATTCCACAGTATTAGGATATCATTTTTTCCTAAATTGATCAATAGACTCAATGAAATTCCAATCAAAATCTCAGCAGGTATTTTTGTGGAAATTGACTGATTCCAAAATATATTTGGAAATTCAAAGGAATTTGAAAAGTCAAGTAAATATTGAAGAAGAGAAACTAAACTAGAAGACTTATGCTGCCAATTTACAAAATAGGTCCTAGGTCTATTCAGTTAAGAGCAAGGATGATCTTTTTAATAAATGATGATGCAATATTTTGATATACATATAGAATAAAATAAACTTTGAATCTTACCTCATAAACACACAATTATAAACAAAACTATTTCAAGATAGACCTTCATGTGAAAGGAAACAATAGCACAGTTCCTGGAAGAAAACATAGTAGAATATCTTCATGGACTTAGGTGAGGCAAAGATTTCTCAAACAGGACATAAAGAATCCAAGTCATAAAATAAGTTGATGAGTTAGACATTTTAGATTAAGAATGTATTGGCTGCAAAAGACACTCATTAAAAGAGTGAAAACCCAAGCCGTGGAATGGGAGGAGGGATTTGTATTTATATATACCATCAAATGACTAATATACAGATATATAAAGAACCTCCACAAATCAATAAGAATTAGACAGACAATCTAATTTGAAAATGGGCAAAACACTTTACAAGAGATTGTACAAAATTGGCAGATACTTTACAAGAGATTCAAAATGGTCAAGAAGCATATGAAAAGGCACTCAGCATCATTAGTCATCAGAGAAATGCAAATCAAAACCAAAATTAGATAGCATTACACACCCACCAGAATGGCTAAAATTAAAAATTCTAACAATGCTGATTGGTAGTAAGAACATTTTCGCATTGCTAGTAGGAGTATAAATTAGAATAACCACTTTGAAAAAATGTTTCCCTATATCTACAAAAGCTAAGCATGGTATTTCCTATGACTTGGATATTCCACTGCTTGAGTATATAACTAACATAAATAACATATACACGCATGTCCGTAACAACTTTATTTGTAATAATCAAAATTTGAAACCACCTAAATGTCCGTCTGTGGTAGAATGGAATTGTGTAATATTATACAGTCATTATAATGATTGACTACTGATACAGTAACATGGACAAATCTCACAGATATAATGTCACTCAAAAGAAGATACAGAAGAGTGCACACTTTACATTTCCACTTAGAAGAAGTGCAAAAACAGCAAAACTATTTTATGGTGATAGAAATGAGGAGAGTAATTGACCTTGCGGGAGAGGGCATGCACTGATCGGAGTGGTACAAAAGAGAGGCTTTTGTATTGCTGAAGATATTCTGTATCTTGATCATGGTGATTTTTACACAGGTATATGCATATGTTAAAATTCATCAAGCTGTATAATTAATATTTGTGCTCTTTATGGGATGTAAATTATACCTAAATTTATAAAATGAGGAAAATTAAGGCAAAATAAGGATGGTTTAACTCAAACAAAAGCAGGGAGAATTCCTCTCTAGCAGATGCACATTACAAGACATAATAAAGGACATTCTTGAGACTAAAGAAAAATAAAGAATCTGAAAATTGGAATTAATTGGTGAATTAGCATGGTAGCTGATTTCATGGTCAATATACAAAATGTCAAGTGTATTTGTATGTACCAAGAAAAGAAAGTGGAAATTAAAAATTGAAAGTTCCAATTTCAATAGCATCAAAAGTGTCAATTCCCTGGGGTAAATCTAATAAAAGATGAGAAGACAGCTACACTAAAATCTTTTATATATAACTGAAAATTAATCCAGGAGAAGTAGAATAATATAAATACTTTTCAATCTAAAAAGAGGCAAGGGAGCAGGAATTAGAGAACAATGATCACATTAGCAAAATTAAAAGAATAGCATGCAAACTCAACTAAATAAATATTTATCTTGAATGTAAGTAGACTAAAAATTTGAATTAAAAGACAAAGATGGTCATAATGGAAAAAATTTACCCAAACTACATGCTCTTTATAAGGTGTACAATTTAAACATATGGATTTTTAAAAGGATTAACATTAAGGAATGTAAAAGACATATCAGAACAAGTAAGCAAAAAAGATAGACCAGAACCACTTTAATGATAATAATTGGACTTTTATAGATGTTCAAGAAAGAAGCATTACTAGAAATAATGAGGCTGTTTCATAACCTCAAGGGTAAATTTAGTAAGAAGATACTACAACCCTATATTTGTATTCTCATAATAACAGCTTCAAAGTGTAGAAAACAAAAGATTGACAGAGCTAAATGGAGGGGAAAAAACCCATAATCATACTTGAATATTTTAATACTTCTATAGAAATAACTAATGGGACAAACAGACAAAAATTTAGTAAGGAAATTTTAAGCAATAGGATTAATATTTTACCCAACTGCAGAATCTTTGTTTTTGAGGTACACATGAAACATTTAACAAAGTCGCCATATTCTGAGCATAATACAAGTCTCAACACGTTTCAAAAGATTGAGATCACACAGAGTATGTTCTCTGAGCACAGTATAATTAAATAAAAATCAGTATCAATAATATAAATAAATCAAAAATTCCAAAAAGTTTGAAAATTAAGTAATCCCATTGGTCAAATAAGTTAAAAAATTATAAAATATTTTTAACTGAATGATAATGAAAATAGGATACATCACGACTTGTGCCATGAAGATAAAACAGTGCTCAAAGTCTAATTTTTAGCTCCAAATTCACATATTAAAAGAGACGAAAAACGGAAATTTAATGATCTAAGCTTTCATTTCAAGAACCTAGCTAAAAAATCCAGTAAATTAAACTTTAAAAAGTTAGAAGGAAAAACATAATAAGAATAAAAGCTGTAATCACTGAAAAAGAAAGAAAAAATAGAGGAAATCAACAAAGCAAAAATTTGTTTTTTAATTAGTAAAATTGTTACCCCAAATCAAGACTGATTTTTTTTTAAAGAATGAAAAACAGAGAAGAAAAATCAAGGATAAAAAGAGGACTACATTCTTAACAACAAAAAAACAAACAACCCAATCAAAAAATGGGCAGAGGACATGAACAGACATTTCTCAAAAGAAGATATGAATATGGCAATAGACACATGAAAAGATGTTCATCATCGCTAATCATCAGGGAAATGCAAATCAAAACTACACTAAGATATCACCTTACACCCGTTAGATTGGCAAAAACATCCAAAACCAAGAGTGACAAATGTTGGAGAGGATGTGGAGAAAAAGGAACCCTCATACACTGTTGGTGGGAATGCAAACTGGTACAGCCACTATGGAAAACAGTATGGAGATTTCTCAAAAAGTTAAAAATAGAAATACCCTATGACCCAGCCATCCCATTACTGGGTATCTATCCTAAGAACCTGATATCAGAAATCTCAAGAGTCCGTTGCACCCCTATGTTCATGGCAGCATTATTTACAATAGCCAAGACGTGGAACCAGCCTACATGCCCAGAAACTGATGATTGGATAAAGAACATGTGGTATATATACACAATGGAATACTACTCAGCCATAAAAAAAGACAAAATTGGCCCATTCACAACAACGTGGATGGACCTCGAGGGTATTATGTTAAGCGAAATAAGCCAGTCAGAGAAAGACGAACTCTATATGACTCCACTCATAGGTGGAAGTTAGTATATTGATAAGGAGATCTGATCGGTGGTTACCAGGGAATAGGGGGGGTGGGGGGAGGGCACAGAGGGGGAAGTGGTGTACCCACAACATGACTAACAAAAATGTACAACTGAAATCTCACAAGGTTGTAATCTATCATAACATTAATAAAAAAAAAAAGAGGACTACATTAAAGATCTTATTGATATCAAGATCAGAGATAGAGGACGAAATGAATTGTTCGGGGGGAATAAAATCCATAATAGAGGATAAATTACATGTTCCTTCATAAACACAACTTACAAAAGCAGATGCAAAAAGAAATTAAAATTTCCCATACTACAAAGCTACAGTAATCAAAACAGCATGGTACTGGTACAAAAACAGGTGCACAGATCAATGGAATAGAATTGAAAGCCCAGAAATAAACCCAAACATCTGTGGACAGCAAATATTCGACAAAGGAGCTGAGGGCCTACAATGGAGAAAAGAAAGTCTCTTCAACAAATGGTGCTGGGAAAACTGGACAGCCACATTTAAAAGAATGAAAATTGACCATTCTTTTTCACTATTCACAAAAATAAACTCAAAATGGATCAAAGACCGAAAGATTAGACCTGAAACAATAAGAAGAGAATATAGGCAGTACACTCTTTGACATCAGTTTCTAAAGAATCTTTTCGGACGCCATAACTCCTCAGCTGAGGGAAACAATAGAATAAACAAATGGGACTTCATCAGACTAAAGAGCTTCTTCAAGGCAAGGGAAAACAGGATTGAAACAAAAAAAACCCCACTAATTGGGAAGAAATATTTACAAGTTATTTATCCGACAAAGGGTTAATCTCCATAATATTTAAAGAACTCACACAGCTCAACAACAAAAAATCAAACAACCCGATCAAAAAATGGGCAGGGGACATGAACAGACATTTCTCCAAAGAAGATACACGGATGGCCAATAGACACAGGGAAAGGTGCTCACCATCACTAATCATCAGGGAAATGCAAATCAAAACTACACTAAGATATCACCTTACACCTGTTAGAATGGCAAAACTAACCAAAACAAAAAGTGACAAATGTTGGAGAGGTTGTGGAGAAAAAGGAATCCTCATACACTGTTGGTGGGAATGCAAACTGGTGCAGCCATTATGGAAAACAGTATGGAGATTTCTCAAAAAATTAAAAGTAGAAATACCTTATGACCCAGCCATCCCACTACTCGGTATCTAACCAAAGAACTTGAAATCAGCAATTCCAAAAGTCCCATGCACCCCTATGTTCATGGCAGCATTATTTACAATAGCCAAGACATGGAAGCAACCTAAATGCCCATCAACTGATGATTGGATAAAGAAGATATGGTATATATATACAATGGAATACTACTCAGCCATAAAAAAAGACAAAATCGTCCCATTCACAACAACATGGATGGACCTTGAAGGTAATATGTTAAGTGAAATAAGCCAGACAGAGAAAGATGAACTCTGTATGATTCCACTCATAGGTGGAAGTTAAACATATAGACAAAGAGAATTGATTGGTGGTTACCAGGGGAAATGGGGGGTGGGGGAGGGCACAAAGGGTGAAGTGGTGCACCTACAACAGGACTAACAGTAATGTACAACTGAAATTTCACAAGGTTGTAAACTATCATAATCTTAATAAAAAGTTAAAAAAAGAAATTAAAATTTCAAATAGTCTGAAGTCTATTAAAGAAATTAAAATCATAATTACCTTCTGTATTAATTTGCTGTGGCCGCCATAACAAAATACCACAGACTGAGTGGCTTAACAACAGAAATTTATTTTCTCACAGTTCTGGAGGCTAGAAGTCCAAGAGCAAGGTATCAGGAGGTTTGGTTTCTCCTGCAGCCTCTCTCCTTGGCTTACAGATGGCCACCTTCTTGCTGTGTCCGCACATGGTCACTCCTCTGTGCTTGCTCATCCCTGGTGTGTCTTTGTGTGTCCAAATTTCCTCTTATAGGGATACCAGCCAGAGTGTATTAGTTTCCAGCCTAATAGCCTCATTTTAACTTAATCACCTCTTTAAAGACTCTATCTCCAAACATAGTCACGTTCTGAGGTACTGGAGGTTAGGACTTCAATATATAACTTTTGGGGATACACAATTCAGCCTATAACTCCTTCTGACAAAGCGAGCACTACGCAAAAGTATCTTCTCTGTTGAAATCTTAAAACAGTAAGGAAGAGCTAATATCATACATATACTCTTTCAGAAAATAGAAAAGGCAAAAACACTTCCCAATTCTTCTCGGAGGCTGGCATAATCTTCATACTAAAATCTGACAAAGATGTCACTAGAGAAGAAATTATAAATTAATCTTTGTGTTAAACATTCTAGATGCGAAACCACTAAACAAAATAAAAGCAATCACCTCCAGTAACGTATAGAAAGAACAATCAAAAGTAAAGAGGTAATGTTTGTTTTAGTAACATGAAATTTGTTTAATATAAAAAACAAGTCACTTTAAATTTATCACAAAGTGAAAGAGAAAAAGCAAATAATCTTATCAGTAGATGCAGGAAAAGCATTTGACAAAATTCAGTGCCACTCTTTTAAAATTTTTAGCAGTCTAGGAATAGAAAGGAGACTTCTTAATCTCATAATTCATATAAACAAAATCCTACATCTAACATCCTAATTATGGTAAATATTTATCACTTTCTCCCAGAAATTGGGACCAAGACAAACATGACTGCTATTCAACATAGTATTGGAGATTTTAGCAGATGAAATAAGACAAGGCAAAAAATTACAAGATATTAAAATGGGAAATGAAGAAGTAAAACTGTCGTCATTTGAAGTTGATATGATTATGTGCTCAGAAAATTCCAAAAATCTATGAATTATTAGCATTATTAAGTAAAAATAGCAAATTTGATGGATACAAAACTCAATTTTCAAATATATGTTGTACTGACAGAAATAGACAATTTTTTAAAATGTCATTTACAATAGCAAGAAAACTATCAATAACATAATAGATATAACAATAAATGTAATAAAAATGTGCAACAGGGCTACATTAATAGCTCCAAATCACTGTGCAGAGAATTTTTTTAAATATCTAGATAAATGAAAGGATATACCATATTCATTGATTGAAAGACTCAGATTCCATGTAATTGAAATAAAATATTTAAACAGAACTTTTGGTAGAGTTAACAAACTGTCTCTAAAATGTATGTGCAAGTGGAAAGAACTTGAATAGGAAAGGAAATCTTGCAGAGGAAGTACAAATCTGGAGGACTTTTGCTACCACGTAACAAGGCTTATTCTAAAGGTAAACTAATTAAGAAAGTGTGTTACTGACATACAGATAAACAAAGAGATCAACAGAACAAAATAGGTATGTCCATAAAAAAATGACATACGTTTAACAAAGTGTCTTCGCAATTCGATGGGGAAACTGATAAATTTTTCAAGAGGTGGTGCTTCGTCAACTGAATATACAAAGGAAAACAATGTGGACATTGATCTCCTCTGTAAACTATTCCCTAAGCTAATTTAAGATGGATTAAAGACCTAAATGTTCAAGGTAAAACAATGAAAGTTATAGAGGAAAACAGGAGACTATCTTCATGAACTTTGGGTTGGCAAAGAGGTCCTGTTTAATAAGAACAAAAAGCAAAAACCATAAAAACAATTGATAAATTGGACTTCTTTAAATTTAAGAACTTTAGTACCTCCAAAGACACTATTAGCAGTGTGAAAAGGCACAGAGTAGAAGAAGATATTTGTAATACATATATCTGACAAAAGTCGTATGTCTAGAATGTATAAAGAACTCCTTAAATCAATAAGAAAAAAGACTATGCTATCTGCAAGAAATCAGATGGTAGGAATCTGGGTAGTCTCCTAGGGCAGTGGCTGACACAGTGGTCTCTAACAGTAGAGTCCTCTTTCAAGGACAGTGACAGTCAACTTCCCCTCAGGGTGATACTGACAAATTATTGTTAATCCTGTGGGCAGGCCCCCCATTTTTGGCAGTAACCATCTATTTCTATCTCCTTCAGGTGATTCTTCCCACACTATAGAGGCTAGAAAGTTAAAACTACATTTCCCTATCTCCCTTTCAGCTAGGGTTCTAAGTGTGACTTAAGTTTTGCCTTGGAGTTTTCAAATGTGGAAATGAGCCAACTTCTGGTTCATTGTTTTTTGTGCTGACAAGACAAGAATTGTCATGGACTTGTTGGAATTTTCTGCAAGGTAAGGCACATCCATTGTGTTGCTAATTCACATCTAGGAGGCATGGTGTGCTCCAGAACATGTGTTTCTCAAAGTGTGGTCCCCAGACCAGCACCAGCAGCAGCATTTGACAACTTGTTGAGAAATGTAAATTGCTTTCTGACTGTTCCGTATTTTCTTAGCTTCTGCGTTTGTCCATTTGGTACCCGTTAATCACAGGGCCAAATTAACTGCCAGAGTTGTTTACATCACCTGCAATCCAGAGCCCATGGTCTGAACCACCTCCTTTATCTAACTCTCTCACACTAAGCCAATATTGCCTGTGTCCTACATCAGCCCAGAGCCAGGTAACAGACAACTAGGGATAGCTCCCATGCCCTAAAGCTCAAAGAATTATTCAAATTAGCCAATACTAAACTGACCTGCTTTTTCTTTCCTGTGGAAATCTCAGTAGAGACTGTGGCTTATGCTTTCCCCTTTCTCTTTTCTGCCTCTTGACCAAAACTGGTGCCTCCCTCTGTGGCCCTATGTGGTGTGCCATGCCTCTCATTTCTAGGGTAACTATGAGTAACATTAAACTTTTCTTTCAATGGTTTTGACTTCTCCTTGTCATCACTCTGTTCCCTTTACAAATTAAGACCCAGGCTGACTTGCTTTCTGTCATGATAGATAGCTGTCCTGCTAAATTTGGAGAACCACTGCCCTAGAGAGAATATTGTAGTGCCAATCTCTGCTGTATAGTTCAGGCAATACATGCCTGAAATCAATGATTCCAGTGGCAGCATCCTCATTTCCTACTTTCTTGATTGTAGACACAATAGCAGCCTCTCTGGGAGGACATTTCTGCAGGGTTGTTTCGGGAATCATTTCCGCAGGGCTGGATTAGAGCTGGCACCTCCCCCTACCCCTCTTTTAAAAAAATTTTGTAAGCTTCTGCAATTCTTTATTAATCCCTTCTGCTTAAAACAACTTGAGAGGCTTTGTTTTTTAAGTAATTTTTTATTGACATATAGTATAACGCAGTAGTGAAGCAGAAAAGTACATAAACCCTGATTATACAGCTCAAGCAATTTTTACAAAGTGAACAATATCTATGTACCCAGCACCCAGAATGAGAAACAACAATTCCCAACATCTCCAGCAGGTGCCCCATGGACTGTCTCAGCCATGACTACCTTCAACAATCACTTCCTGATTCCTAACATCATAGATTTGTTCTGCCTGTTTTGAACTATATATGACAAGATTGAAACTGTCAAGGATCTCTGTTCATTGTATTCTAAGTAAAAAAAAGAAAAAACAAATTCAGTGTGCATTAATCACAGCCACTTTCCTTTTTTGATGGGATATTTTTTAAACCATGAAACGTTTGTGTTATTTCTTCAGTATTTAACTTCCTTCAAACTAGAGATCCAAAGAAATTTACCTAAAACGTTATATTCTTGTTTAAAACGAGGAGACCAAATAAAAGGGCCATGATATGACTAACTGTGGCAACATCTATAACACAACTTACATTTTACTTAAAATTTGCATTTAGTCATGCCGTAACCTGGCATGATTTTTAAAGAATGTTTATGTGATTGATACTCATTTTGATAGAAAAGACAGTTTATATAATAGACTGCTCAGTTAAATATGGATTCTGGCTCCTTACCCAAAACTCGACTTAATAGACTCCACTCCATTAAACCATAGGTTTCTTAGAGTTGATTTTACGTCAGTAGAAATGCAGTCTTTCTTCACCCCCTCCCCACCATTTCACTCTTCACTCCTCTTCTCCGTCCTTTTCTTCTTTGTTTAGATGATAGAATAAATCCTTCTTTCTTTGATCTCTCTTCCTCTTTCTCCTTCTTTTAAAAATTAGATTAAGATTTTCTAAGCAAGATAGACAAAAACAGTTTCAAGACTTGGCAAAAACACTGTGACTGAGCAACTGAGGTCGAAATGTAAGGAGAAAAAGAAAACCTGTTGCGCTGGTTAAATCTAGGAAGAAATAGCCCCTGCGTCGGCTAAAACTCAAAGCAGAGTATGAGCCCAAAGGCTTAGCAACATCACGGCGAGGGGATACAGAGGCGGCTTTTCCACATCATTCTTCGCGCCCCCAACCTGCAACGCAAATCAGCGGAAGCGATTCCCTGCCTGGAATCCACCTCGCACAGCGTTAATGAAAGAGGAGCCTTGGGCGTCGGGAAGTCCCAACATCCCAGACTAGAAGAGGGTTAGGACCTGCCTCCCCCTTGGTATGGGCTAGGTTTGACGCCAGTGGTGGTGAGGACAGAAGCTCGCACCAGCCGGTCGGGTTCCCAGAGCAGGCAGGCGCTCGCGGGGCGTGATCTGAACTAACCTGAAGTTTGCTGGTAACGCTGATGCTTATGCGGTGACGGCTTTATGTCTCTCATTCCAGTGCCCCTGATTCCTGGGTATGTCCGACAGGTTAGCCTCCCTTCCTCTCTCATTTCACCTCAGCATTTCCACCAGGCTCACTAAAGACGCGGGTTTGTACACATCACTTTTTCAGTCTGCCACGTGATTCCTGTCAATTCGTTTCTTTTCAGCAGGTGTAGTCGTGGCCGAGTGGTTAAGGCGATGGACTAGAAATCCATTGGGGTCTCCCCGCGCAGGTTCGAATCCTGCCGACTACGGGATGTTTTTTCCTCTCTGAATTTAGTACTACCTTCTCAAATGATCAGTTTGACAATCTGAAATTACACGGAAAGGAACTCACTAACCACTTCCTACCACGGCAGGGCAAACTTCTTGACTAAACATGTCCTGCTCCAGCCCCCACTCAAAATTTTACTGCCAGAGAGCTCCCACCGTGCAATGATGTTTTAAAAAATTGCCTCCATAGGCAAAAAACAAAACAAACAAACATGACGCCAGTTCATTTCCTATCATTGAAACCCCCGCCTCGGATTTTCTCCTCCACCAAATCACGCCCTTCTTGAGAGAATGCAAAAAATATCTCACTTAAAAAAGTAAGCTCCGTGAAATCCTTGATTCACTGCTCCGTTGGCAGGGAGTCGAACCTGAGATATTTGTTTATGATTCTACTAAGAGAATCGTCACACCAGCAGGTAAACCAGCACTGTCTCCCGGGATCATGCAGTCCAGGAGTCTGGAATAGGGGTGGAGTGAGAGGTATTTTTTCCCCCTCAAGTACTTCCTGTTTGGCGTAGGGCTGTGCATCCTCGCCTGTCACCTGGAATGTACGGGTTCAATTCCAGGATGGGGTGGCCGGATCTTTTCACCGAATTTTGAGGCTCTGACAAACTGTTCTTGTTCGTCTATCAAATATTAAATTTCTTCTTCATTGAACTTATTCTTTTCAAGCAACCAAATATAATGAAAAAGAAGTGAGCTGCATAAATTGTGTGGTGAGTAGTGCAAAAGGAAAACAGTAACTTGACAGTGGAGAAACATGACAGACACCACCTTAATCAATTGATCATAGTTAGCATCTCCGATGTTAGGACAATCAACGTCACGTGCCCCCCAATATGACGAACTACAATGGACACATGCTCGTTTGTGTGGTATTCCTGCTAAAAACGCATGATCTGAATTTAACTTACAGGAAACATCAGACAAATTCAAACGGAGGGAACATTCTACAAAACACCTGACCTACTTAGTTTTTAAAATGTCAGTGAAGTGAAAGACAAAGAAAGATTAAGAATCTCTTCCATATTAAAGGACTAAAGAGACATGACAACTGAATGCAATGTAATTTTCCTGAAATAAAGTATTCACACAATTGGCAAAACATTAATAAGGTGTATAAATTAAATAAGAGTTTTAATGCTGCTTTTATAATTGTTCTGTGGTTAGGAAAGAGAAGGCCTCTGTTTTTACAAAATACACAATGAAGTGCTTGGGGATAAAGGAACATCTTGTCTGAAATTCACTTTCAACAACTAAAAAAATTACATATATGTAAATCTATCCATATCTATCTATCTATTGAGAAAAATAAAGCACATGTGGTAAATTGTTAGCATTTGGTAAATCTAGGTAAAGGATTTATAAAAATTCTTTGTATTATTCTTGCCACTTTTCCAATAAATTAGAAATTATGTCAAAATAAAAAGTTGAAAGAAGAAAAAGAAACCAATAGAACAATAAAGGAAAAATACACTCATTGAAATAAAAGCCCAAATATAACTTGAATATTAGATATAACATGTGATAAATTACTAAATATGAATTTAGACGTCATGAAAGAATAGTATGCAAAATTCTATAGTAAGCAACAAAGTTAATAAACATTATTTTTAATAATGACTGATATTTAGAATATAGGTACAGGATGGAAGTATTATACAGCAGCATCATGCATGGTAGGAGGGTGTGAATATTAGCAAATTCTGGAGTCTCATGATTTTGTATTAGGTGACAATGAGAGGTGCGTTGAATGATTGAGTGTTATATGAGTTCTTCTGTGAAGTCACCATCAAAGTTCATAATCAAGAAACAATCTCCCAGGATGTAAAAACAAACCTGAAATTTTAAACAACATTTTAATTTAAGCATTAATGATTACCATTCTGTTATGTTAATGTTAGTGGTTACAATGTTAAAGAGTGACTTGTGCAGCAGGGTTATTCACTACATTATTTCTTCAGTCACTCTACTTCACATTTGAAGTCATATGTAGATGTCCACTTTCAGCTAAGACTGAACACTATTTGTCTCTGTTTCTTCTTTTCATTATAGACCTTATACAAAATGTATGTGTGTGTAACAAGTGGAGATTAAAATTCAAATATTCCATTTGCAGCAAAATCTTAAAAGTCTAGGAATAAATCTAACAAAAGATGTGCAAGAAATCTACATTAAAAACTACAAAATATTGCTGGTGGAAATTAAATGGAGGAAAACGCTATGTTCATTTTTTGGAAGATTCAGTTTTGTCAAGATGATGACCATTTCCAAATTGATTAACGGAGTCAATGAAATCCCAATCAACCTCCACATACGTATTTTATGAAAATTAACTCAGGATTTCAAAACATATTTGGAAATGTACAGCAACCTAAAAAACAAGAAAATATTGAAGAAGATGGCAAAGTTGGAGGACTTATACAATATTTATTGACATTATTTTTAAATCTACAGCAGTTAAGACAGTATGCTATTGGTTCTTGTACATATATAGATACCAAAACATTCTCTTCATATCTTTGATATCAACTTGGCCAGGTTGAACTACATTCTCCAGAATTCCCCCTTCTGTAGGTTTCTGGTTGGACAGTCCTCAAGAGATAGTCTTGTAAGAGATTTGGGGAAAGAAAGTCAAGTAGCAGCCATTTCGTAGCTCACACTAACTCATCTGCTGACTTACCTTGTCATGCGGCAGCAGTTGGGCCTACAACTTCCCCACCCTCCCCTGGATCCTCCTTCAGTCTCCTTCTTTCCTGGACCAAACGTGTGTGTTTAGCTACAAACAAAGGGCCCTGGCTTCTGCAGGACATCTGCACCACCCAGGTCAGAGGCAATCAGAGTTGCACAGATTTCTGTCCATCTTGTGGGGCTCCAGTTCATGCTTGTGGGTCCCAGCTTGTTCTAATCTTCCCCACTTTACATACATCTTCCTTTCTTGACAGTCTGCCCTATGGACTTCAAACTTCAGCATAATAGAGGCTACTTAACCAGCTCCTACAAATCTCTCATATATATTATATATTATATATAAATGAAGTGTATATATCCATCCCACTGTTTTTGCTTATTGAATCTTGACTGCAATTTTTTTATGGACTTGTTCTAACTGTTAACCCTTACAGTGTTGACCAGGAATAGAGTTAGTTGCAGTAATGTGTATATTTAAGGAGAGGATCATGGAAGAAAAGGATGAATAAACACACACAAAGGGAAGGATGATATCCCACCAACATTTAAAGTCAGATCGGTGGACTTAAAATGATCAATGCCAGAAGGACTTCTCTTTTTTGCCATGGTGGAGAACCTGGGACCAGACTTACTCTGCCACCGTAAAATAGAAAACTGAATAAAGTATATCAAACAATGTTCTTCACACAGTAAACAACTTCAGACAGTGACTAACTTTGATAGCTGGGAGAAGGAGAACAAATGAGAAGCAAATTGTCCCTGCTTATTGCCTGGAAACAGATCAAGAGGGACATTTCATAGTGATAAAGGAATAAATACATCAACAAGACATAATAGGGGCCAGCCCCGTGGCAGAGTGATTAAGTGTGCGCGTTCCGCTTCTCAGTGGCCCGTGGTTCGCTGGTTCGGATCCCGGGTGCGGACATGGCACTGCTTGGCACACCATGCTGTGGTAGGCCTCCCACTAAAGAGAGGAAGATGGGGACGGATGTTAGCTCAGGGCCAGTCTTCCTCAGCAAAAAGAGGAGGAACGGCAGCGGATGTTAGCTCAGGGCTAATCTTCCATGGCTTGCCAAGTGGTGCCATGTCCGTGTTTCTTCAAACAAATGACAAGCGATGTGGAATCATCCTACAATTTTAAAGAAAGTGTGGGGATACTTTAAATCTAAACACGAAGAAATACATATGCTTTACCTGAAAATTTGAGAGAGAGAGAAAAGCTGAAAGAAGAAAACAAGGAGAAGCTATGTTCCAAAACCCAAGGGAAA